>NW_006159519.1:179465-216081 GCF_000334495.1 Tupaia belangeri chinensis | reverse complement strand
AAAAAAAAAAAAAAAAAAAGAAAAGAAAGAAAGAAAGAAAGAAAAAAAAAGAAAATGAAATAGGGCAAAAGCAATTTAAGAATTATGATGGCCAGCCTCATGAAAAGAACGATTTCTTTTTGGAGACACTGCCTCTACGACCCTTTCACATATAGACAGCTTTGACTTGAGGGTACTTTTTTCTTCCAGGATGGTGTTACTGCAGTCAATATGCCCTGTGGAATATGCAGTATGCTGTTTTCTTTATGTGATGTCACACAGACATAACCACGTGCTTGCTATGTTCTGGCTGGACGTGGTGTGTGCTCTATCATAGGAAATAAAGTATTGCAGAACAGGAAAAAAATAGTTGATTTAAGACTGGTGGAAATGATTATTGGCTTAGTTCTGGGGTCTTGGAAGGAATGTTCTTTGAGTCTTGCAGGACATCTGTGGGTAGCAAGTCCAGGAGCACTGGAGTCAAAGTGATTTTCTGATCTCGAAGGTGCACGCTGGGCTAGGATGCAGGATCCCAGGTGTGCTCGCACAGAACCAGCTCATAGTGTCCCCTGATGTGGTGTTATTGAGACTCAGCAACAGCCAGGAGGTACCGAGGAGAAGCACCTCTGTTAAGATAGTCCACTGGTGCATTTGCTTTTCAGCAGAAATGAAATCCGCTAGCAGGGCGGCATTCTGATGGAGCTCCAGGCTCATCCAGGCAATTGCCCTCTCCTACGCTTTCCCAGTTCCTGAATTTCACTGCCGTGGACCCCAGAGTGACTTTGGAGGGAGGGCAGTGCTTGGTACCAGTGCTAGCTTGTTGAGACAAGAGCTTTCACTCAAGTACCACATTAACAAGCTACTTATTTACAGAGGGCTCCGGGGAGCTCTTCTGTTTCTCTTGCCACTTTACCTTGAGTGACACTATCACACTCTGCGTTCGTTATCTTTCTATTCTTTTCTTTCTACTTTGACATTGTCCACCTCTCTTCCCCTTTTCCCCTTTCTCTCAAAACACATGTGCGTATACATGTGTACTGCTGTCTTTACTAGAATATCCTGTCTGACCCTTCATATTCCCAGTTTTGTTAAAATAGAAAAACAGCGTTTCCTACTTGGCAACATAATGCAGCAGGTAAAAACGTGGATTCCAGAGCTGGATGCCCTGGGCTTAAATTGCTTCTGTGTCACTAACCAGCTCTCTGCACGTGAGCGTTATCGTCTATAGAATGGAGATAATGTACTACCTCACAGGTGAGAAATTATTTAGTATACTAGTGTTTGAGAGTACACTTCTGATACACCGAGCACTGTGTCATGAGTTGGTAGCACTTTTTGATCTTGAAGACTTTCTTATAGCACCTTTGTGGACTTATTCTGAGGAAACTTTGGTATTTATTTGGAAGCTAAGCTGTCTATAAGCTAAAACAGTGAGCTCTTTGAGGATAAGGATTGGATTTTACTTATTTTTTTACTTTATTTTATTATTTTTTTGAGAGGTTTTTGCTACAGGGCATGTGCGCTCACCAGAAGGACAGAGAGAGATAGAGAGACAGAAAGCGAGAAATCACTCCCTGGGGGTACGGCCACACTGCAATCCCTTCTCCTCCATTTTCCTCTTGGGATCTTGGGCACGCACGCACATGCGCCTGGCATGAGTTTAAGCCACCAGGTCCAGGACTCGAACTACTGTCAACTACATGGGAGTCCAGCGACATAACCCTTACGGTAACTGCTGTTCCCTCATCTTTTTATTCTTCTCACTTTCCACTGTGCCTGACTTGATAAATCTTGTTCATTGAATTCATTCAATACCAGTTTTGACCAAGACTGCTAACTCAAACTTATGAGAAGGCTAGGGAATGTAATATTTTTAAGATTTTTTAATCTGAGAGTACTCCTTTTCATAATTGTATACAGTGTGTTTATCACTGTTCCTACTTTAACAAATAATGGAGTATGACTCAGTATTATTTAATTAGTTGATTAAAGGTTACCATTGGCGATTTGTAGAATTCATGAAGACAGACAACATACTTTTTTTCTTGTTCATTATTTCTTTTCTGGGCTTGAAGCTCTGCTGCACACACTTAGAAATTTAACCTATATTTGTTGAACAAATGTTAAACGAGTTGTTCTAATGTGGATACTGTAGTGATGATGATAATGGAAATTAAATATATTAGGTCGTTGGGAAAGTCATGACATACTCTCCTAGGCAAAAATGTGTCATAACTCTCCCAGTAGCCCAATACATGGGCTACTGACTGTGTCCTATAGTGTAATTGAAATGCTATCCCAGGTACAACATTTTCATGCCTCTTCTTTCTCTCCCTTCGTTCTCACCTTCCTCTTTCCATGTTCCTGTTTCTCTTCTTTTTGTCCCTCCCCAACTAAAGGTTACATGCTCTAAAGTTCTCACTAATTAAAGCCTGCAATTAATTATAGGTACTATTTTGGTAAGTTGTTGAAGTTTCAGAAATAAAATATCATCAGAGTCCTTTTCTCTTTCAGCAAGGATGAATGATCCTTAAGCCTTATTGTTGTCTTATAATGAGGACTTAAAACAACTCCGACCCTTGGCTTTGCACCAATTCTGTATCACTCATTCTCAGATACAGCCCAAGCTTCAGTACTTCTTTTTCTTTTTTTATGCTTCCTAAAAAGTTCTACAGTACAGCCAGGGTTGTGAGTCATTACCATACATTAATAACACGCATGTCTTTAGGAATTTAATTTAATCCATAGTACACAGTGTTTAATACACTTAAAATCTTAAAAATTCTTCTGTATTTTTTTCTAGTATATTTAGTTTTAGAGCTTGAGGGAGTACTCTTTGAGATAAGAAAAGGCAAAAACAAAAAAAAAGACAAAAACAAGCAAAAAGACACAGCTCTCAAGACCAGAAAATGGAAAATATTTGTGTTTTTTTTTCTTCTACTATATTATCATGTTTGTTCAACTTCTTTTAATGCAAACAGGGATTACTTAGAACTTAAAAGAACAAGCAATGGAAAACTTCCTTTAATAAAGGAAGGGAGGTCTTCTTGCTTACATATTATGGCTGGAAGCAGATAGAAGCAAGGACGACTAATTAAAGGGCGGGTGCGATGAAAACTACTGGTAGTTTCCCAGGGAGCAAGAGCGTGTCTGCAGTTATTAAAAACAGCATCTTAAATGGCGAGATGCTGCTCTCAGTCCCTCTGCAAGCAGAAGTTCATCATAGCAACCGGCTGCTCAAAAATACTCAGCAGTGCGTTTACATGTTGTTTTTGTTAAATCAAAAATCTGACTGCAACCACTATAGCACCTCACAGCTGTTGGAGGGCTATTATTAAAAAAACAAAAGATAACAAGTGTTGGTGAGGATGCAGAGAAGAGGATGCCTGTGCACTGTTGGCGGGCTTGGAAGTTAGCACAGCCATTCTGAAAACAGTATGAAGGTTCCTCGAAAATCAAAAATAGACCTGCACTCGATCCAGTGGTCTCACTGTTGGGTATATATCCAAAGGAAAGAAAGTCTGTCTTTTAGAGAGAATCTAAACTGTGTTCATTGAAGTTTGACTCACGGTAGTCCAGATGGGGAAGCAAGGTAAGTATCCATCCAAAGGAAACGTACTACGGGCACCTGATGGAACACTGTTCAGCTTAACAAAGAAGCAAACTCTGCCATTTGTGACAAAATGGATGGATCTAGAGGACAACTGGCTTAATGAAATAAACCAGGCACAGAAAGACATACTGCATGCTCTTACTTATATGTAGATCTAAAAAGATCAGGCTCAGACCAGCTGAAGTGGTGCTGGGGTAACCCAAGGCTCTGAAGTGGGAAGGTCCCGGGCTCATGTCCCAGTGTCTCCCTGTGCATGCTGGGTCACATGTTGGCCCATGATCCTGGCTGACTGAGACTGGGGTTGGACCATGATGTGAAGACCCTGTTGGGAGTGCTTCCTACTTTTCTCTGTCTCTCTCTCTCTTGGAAGAAATAAATTAAAAAAAAATAATAAAATAAAAAAATCAAGCTCATAGAAGCAGAGGACAGAATGGTGGTTGCTGAAGGCTGAGGGTAAGAGAAATGGGGGGATGTCAAAGGGTTGTATTAGAAGATGAATAAGTAAGGACCAGCAGATAGTGTAATGGTTATGTCACTGGATTCCCATATGGTCGACCATGGTTCGAGTCCTGGATCCGGTGACTTAAAAGTCATGCTGGGTATGCACATGTATGTGCCCAAAATCCCGAGAGGAGAATGGAGGAGAAGGGATTGTTGTGTGATCATCCTCCCTGAGGTGTGATTTTTCGCTTTCTGCCTCTCTGTCTCTCTGGTGAACATAAGTGCCCTGTAACAAAAATCTTTCTTTTTTTTTTTTCTTTTTTTAAAAATTTTTATTATCATCATAATCTTCTTTATAGTACATTGGATTACATATAGCTTTACAGTGTATTACATTGCTTTTTCAAAAGGGAATGCCATGCATGTCAGTCAATACAGACATTAATCTCCCCACTTCATCATTCAATATCTTTTCTATGTTTTTCCCAATCATTATTATTATTCTAATTATTTCTTAGTAAAATCCGAGGTATAGAATAATTACTATCATTTACACAAGTGCAGTGACCTGCATTCTCTTTGTTGTCTAATCTTCACTTACTCCTCTTTGGTTATGTGAGAGTAAATGTACATATATTACATTGATAAAACTTAAAAATTCTCTGGTGATGTAAATATTAAGTATTAGAACCATATTTTTAATTTCTAAAATATTTTATAAAAGTTTTTTTTCTTTTATGAGAGACAGAGAGAGAGAGAGAGAGAGAGAGAAGTAAGCACAAGTCCCTCTGACAGGGTCTCCTGCCATGACACCTCCTCCTCCTAGCTTTTCAGCCAGCCAGAACCCTGGGGTCATGAGCACCCAGTGCACAGATCCATGGGACCCAATCCTAATGCCTCCGACACTGCAGAGCACTGCCCTGTTGAGGTGCTGTATCACCAATGCTGTGCTTGGAACCATTTAAAAAATATACAAGCAAAATGAAAAATATAGAAGGTAAACACATAAAAAAAAACTATGGTTCAAAGAATTAAAAGGGGAACACCCTTGTAATTGTCATCTCGGTCCCCAGACGGAGCATTTCTACCTCTCTGCACAATCAGAACCCCTTGTTTTACCCACAGTGACAACCGTCCTGACTTTGATAGTAATAATTTCATGTCTTTTCATGGTGTTAGCACCCACAGGTGCATTCCCAGACTATATTTAATAGAGTCTTGAATTTTTCACTGATTGAGTTGTCATTTACTTATTTATTTGTTTAAAAATTTGCCAGAGGGTGCATGTGCTTACCAAAGAGAGTGAGAGGGAGAAGAGAAAATGCTCACTCCCCCCCCCCATGGTGTGTTGTCATGCCACAATCCCTTTTCCATCTCTCTGTCCTATTGGGATTTTGGACACGTGCACAAATGTTTCAAGCTGCCAGGGCCGGGATTTGAACTGTACAACCAGCCAGCTCCTGGCCCAGTTGAGATGTCTTTTAAGTCTCTTAGTCTCCAGGCTTTTTCTATTCTCTTTGGGCCATTTGATCTGCACATTTTGCTCTAACCTTGATCCTACCAGCTGCATTTCATGGTACACATCAGCATAACCTTCTGTCCTCTATATTTCCTGTACCTTGGTAGCTAAATCTAGAGATTTGATCAACTCATATGTATTCCTTCTGGCAAAACTATGAGTGGTATTGTGTACTTTCATCAAGAGGCACATAATGACTAGTCGTCTCTCTTTCTGTGAAATCAGGAGGTATTGATAATCAATGCCTAGATGTATTAATTCATTAGTAGTTGGAATAATCATTTTATCATAATTGAAATTATTTATATAAAGAGGCATCTCTTTATTTACTTCTTTATAAAACGGAACAGTTCACATAGTGTAGGCAAGATAAATGCATTTCATTTATTTTAAAGTTATCAAGGATTGAATTGATTCCCATCAGCTTCTAAAGATGATCAATTTATTAAAAATATTATTACATGGGTTAAATGGATTTGATATGTTTCAGTACATTATGATTGTCATTCATACTAATGCACAGACTCTTCTGTTTTTGGGAGTGGACTCTCTTAAAGTTGTTCTTGGAGGGGTCAGCAAGTGGCGTGGTGGTGAAGGTGCTGGTTTTCCACATGGCTAACCACGATTCAAGTCCTAGACCTGGCAGCTCAAAAATCATGCCAGGTGCATGCCCCAAATCCTAAGAGGAGAATGGAGGAGAAAAGACTGTGGAATGGTCATCCACCGTGGGGAATGATTTCTCACTTCTTTGCCTCTATCTGGTGAGTGCACATGTCCTGTGGCAAAAACCTAAAATGAAAAAAAAAAAAAGAAAGTTGGCTTTTGGCCTCTGAGTCCTTTGGACACATCCTAGCAACCTTTGATAAATACTCACATGGCCTATTTTTAACTCACACTTGGAATATGCGTTGTCTATTAACTTCTCTAGTATAGGTGTATTCACTTAATATGTAGTCAAACCTTTTTTAAACTCTAATAAACTTTTATTGACATATCTCTTAGCATATTTTTGTTTGTTTGTTTCACTGCTTTGGTTTTAGTTTTTAGAGTTCCTTCCTTTCTTCCTTTCTTAAATTTGCCTGAGGATGTGTATACTGGCCAGAGAGAGAGAGACATGTAGAGCTATAAGGAAATGGAAAAAAAAACCTGCCATTGGGCCGTGACAACTCTGCAATCCCCCTTCCTCCATTTCTCCATCTTGCTGGGACTTGGGGCCAATATGCACAGATGTCTGGCATGTGTTTCAAGTTACAGAGGCCAGGATTCTAATCATGTCATTGCCATGTGAGATCTAGCTTCCTTAAGCCATCAGGCCATAGGGCTGGCCTTTCTTCTTATTTTTTATTTTCTTTGCCTGTCTTTAATTTGTCGCTTAATTTCTTTTTCATTTGAGAAGTTTCTTTTTTTAAACTTCTATTTCTCTTAATATGTTATTTCTTATCTTTATTCATCCTTGTTGCTTATATTTTATTCTTTTCTGAGTAATTATTATTTATTTTTGTCTTGTTTAATTAATTTTCAGAATTTACATTTCATTGGGCCAGCAGGGGGTGTGGTAGTTAAGGGTGCTAGACTCCCACATGGCTGACTTCGGTTTGAGTCCCAGACCTGGTGACTTGCTTTCTCATTTTCCCTTTCTTTCAATCTCTCTTTCTCACTCTGTCCCTCCTTGATCAAATTAAAAATAAATAAATAAAGTTAAATAAAATAATTCTTTAAGAAATTTTATCACGGGACCAGCAGTTAGTGGAATGTCTATGTCGCTGAACTCCCACGTAGTCGACCGCGGTTCGCGTCCCGGACCCGGTGGCTTAAAACTCACGCCAGGCCCATGTGCGTGCGTGCCTAAGATCCTGAGAGGAGAATGGAGGAGAAGGGATTGCGGCGTGGCCATCCCCCCTGGGGGATGATTTTGAAATGAATTATTATTTATTTTTGGTTTTCATCTGAGTTCTGTCACTTTATTTCTAAGTATTCCGAATTCTGATTTATCTTGCTCTTCCCTGTCTTAAGTAATTTTCTTAATGCTTTCTAGGTAAAATAATGGGTTGTTTTGTTTTATGGACATACCTTTCTGGTGTGCATTCATTATATGTATGGATGTCATCCTGCCCTTTTTGTTGTTGTTGGTAATAACTTTATATTGGGTTTGACCTTGATACCTTTCTGTTGCTCACTTTCATGTGACTTTATTCGGCTAAACTCTTAGAAGAAAGTAGGGTTTAGAATATCTTTTTTAAACTTCATTGAGCTCTCCCTTCTGTTTTCATGAAGAGTTAAATATGTACATAGCAACTTAATTTCTAAGATTTCCTGGCGCTATTTCCCTCCTCCAATTTTGTGTAGTTTTTTTTCTTTTTTTCTGTAATCTCATTATCCCTCTCTTGCACAGTTTTGATTCTACTTTCTGCAGGTTTTTTTTTTTTTTTTTTTTTTTTTCAGTGTGAGACCTTTCCAGGCAGGGAAGTATAGCTGATCAATTTTAACAGTCCACAAGGCTGTATTTATTGTGAAATCCTTTCCCTCACTGACTGTAAGATTAGGTACAGCTCCTTCCAGTTCCAGCTGCCTCGCTCCGATTGGTCTGCCTGGTATATTCTGTAGGGAGTACCTGTTTCCTCTTCTGGGATTCGCTGTTCTCTGTCTCTCATTTGCTGTGTTGTTGCCTTCTTTCATTCACCAGTACAATGCAGATCCTGGGATTGTGGCTGATTTTCCCTTCTACTTGTGTTTTGTCCTTCACTGGCTCTCCGATCACCTAGTTTTGTTGCTAATGGTGTTCATGGATTTTTAAATTCTGCTATCTTGTTGCTTTGTATATTTTGATGTGAGGATTTGAGAGGATTAAAAACTGCTGCTATATTCACTGTAATATTAATTTATTTTCATGCAGAACATTTTAGAAAGCAAAGTTCTTAAGACGTTTTTGTCCACTGTATCCTTGCTATGTAATATCTTTACATTTCTTTTGCATGTGTTCCTTAAAACCACACAAGTGCTTTTCTAATATATGTAACTGTATTTAAAAGGTATGTTTGAATTATTGATATTTATCTGAGTTGTTATGGACACATTTTACTAGATTATTTAATGCAATATTTTAAAACATTGGTAATATGTTTTGATGTGCCAGATGCAATTTTAAAGATGATTTTGACATTTAATAGTGCTCATTGCTGTAAATATTTCGATACTGAGTGTTCTATTAATTTTTATGTTTGCTTGAAATAGTGGGTCATCGGAAAAGTCATAAAGTATTTTTTGTATGCAAAAATGCATCATACTTTTTCTTATTTTGTGGTGCACCATGAATACTAGTATTTCTTCAGCCTTGCCACTAAAATAAATTATTTAAAAGGGAAGCATGTTGGGAAGTGTTATGTAGGGACTCAGTGATTTTTTCCAGGAAGTATAATTGAATCAAAATACTAGAGATGGCTCATTTGTAAATCAATTTACTTCTTTTAAAAGAAACTTTCTACTGAAATACAGCATACAGAAAAGTGTGCCAAACCTAAGTTTATAGCTCACTGAATTTTTATGAAAGGAAAACACACTTCTGATTAGCAAGTCGATAACTAGATAAAACATTACTAAACTCTATGTCTCCCTTGTACTTTTTTCCAGTTGTTACATTTTTTTCCCTCCCATCAAGCAAGGATTATTAGTATTGTGGCTTCAAATAACATGTTAGTTTTGCTTATATTTGAACTTCGTATCAATGGAATTATGTGGTTTATATTATTATCTTTATGAACAACTTTATTCAGATAAAACTCACATTCTGCATGATTGATCGACTTAAAGTGTACAATTGAGCAGTCTTTTGTATCCCTCGAAGAAATCCTATTAGCCTTCTTCCCTGCCCCAAACCTTCCACCCCACGCTCCCGCCTTTGGGAACTACTAATCTTCTATCTGTCTCTATAATTTACCTGTTCTGGACATTTCATAGGAATAGAATCATGCAACATGTGGACTTGGTGATTGGCTTCTTTCACTTAGCATAATATTTCCAGAGTTTATCCAGGTTAAAGTATGTATTTCTTTTCTTTTTTTATTGTTGAATAGCACTTAGTTATATGAGAAAGCCAGTCATTTATCTAATAATAAATTCATACCTTTTGGGATTGTATTCAAATAACTTTTCAGCTATTACAAATAACTCCTCTAGGGGACCAGCAGTTGGCGTAATGACTATGTCACTGGACTCCCATGTAGTTGACTGCAGTTCAAGTCCTGGACCTGGTGGCTTAAACTCATGCCAGGTGCATGTGCATGCGTGCTCAAGATCCCAAGAGGAGAATGGAGGAGAAGGGATTGCAGCGTGGCCATCCCCCCCAGGGGGTGATTTCTCACTTTCTGTCTCTTTGTCTCTCTCTATCTTTCTGGTGAATGAACGTGCCCTATAGCAAAAAACTCTCCAAAAAACGAACAAACACGCACAAATAATTCTTCTATGAATATTCAAAAGTTTATGTCTGAACGTATATTCTTATATAGCTAGAAGTAGAATTTCTGGATCATATGGCAGTTTTATGTCCAACACGTTGAGAAACTTCCAGACTGTTTTCTAAGGAGACTGTACCATTTTATACTTTTTCCAGCAGTTTATGAGCATTCCAATTTCTCCACATCCTCACCAACACTTGCTATTATTTGACTTTTTGATTTTATCCATCTTAGCTGGTGCAAAATACCTCTTTTTTTTTCATTAAGAGTGTTATTACTTGTGGGTTTTTAGCAAATGCTCCTTTTCACATTGAGGGAATACCCTCTACTCCTAGTTTCTTGAATGTTTTTCATATGAAGCATCTTAAATTTTGCCAGAGACTTTTTGTGAAGCCATTTAGAGAATTGTGTGTGTGTTTTTTTAATGTGTGTTTCATTCTACTGATGTGGCTTCTTACATTAATCTTTGATATGAAGCCAACCTTGCATTTCTTAGCATAAATGTAGTATGTTTTTTAATTTCTTTTCCCCCTCAACATTTGGTTGTGGATTTGTCTATATTTTATTACTCTTGGCATGTTTATTATGTTACTATATAGTATTCTATTGTGTGACTTTATAAAAATTTACTAATTCAGTCTTTCATTAATGGACTTATGGTTACATGTTAGTTTACAGATTTTAGCTATTGTGCTTCTTTGAACATTCTTGTGTTTGTGCTATGGTGGCTGTATGTTCACAATTTTTTCTTTGGGTATATACCTGAATTTAAAATTTGTAGTTAATAGTTTTACCTATATTCAGGTTGAATAGATATTTCCAAATGGGTTTACAAAGTGATTTTACTGGCGTGCACTTCTTTCAGCAGTGTTTGACAATTTCTTTTGTTTCATATTGTTTAATATGAATAATCTCAGTCGTTCTTGGGCAGTGTAATGGTACCCTATCATAGCTTTACTTTCACTCTGATGACTAATGAAGTTAAGTACCGTTTTATGTTTTCTGGCCTATTAGCTCATTTTCTGCTTTTTTTTAAAATCAATTAATTATTTTATACATTCAATCACTGTTTATTATTACAGCATGTAAAATGGATTTTCCCAGTGTGAATATACTTTGTATTAATCCAGTTAAAAATATACAGGTTATCATCAACAAATAATATTTTGGGGTGCTTAAATGTTATGCTTCTAAATGTTGTGTCCATTTTTCTAAGGAGTTGTATTATTTATTTCATTAATATTTTAATAGAAAATAATTTGTTTATTAACATAATAATTATACATATTTGTGAGAATGCAATGTGATTTTCCAGTACATGAGTACAATGTTTAATGATAAAATCAGGATAATTAGTAGACCCTCATTATCTCGGCCATTTGTCATTATTTGTGCTGGGAACTTTCAAAATCCATTTTTTGGTACAAGATATACAATAAAGTTGTTTTTTATTAAAATCTGTTTACCCCACTGTATTTTATAACACCAGATATTGTTCCTTTTAACTATCTGTAATTTTGTTTATATTAAACAACATCCTTCTTCTCCCTACCTCATTCTTCTCAGACTCTAGTAGTCATTCTTCATTTCTTTGCATCTATGAGGTCACTTTCTCAATTTCTACAAATGAAGGGGAACATATGGTGTATTTTCCCCCTTGCGATGTTCCTGATTTGTTTTGCTTAACATAATGTCCTGTCCTTAAGTTTGCCCATTTAGCCTCGAATGACAGGATTTTGTCCTTTTTAATAGCTGTATAGTATTCCATTATGTATATATACACCATATTTTCTTTTTGTATTCTTCTTGTGATAGACGCTTTGGTTGATTCTGTAGATTACCTATTGTAATTAGTGGTGCACTAAACATAGGGATGCTTATATCTTTACAACATACTGGTTTTCTTTCCTTTTGACATATACCTCACAATGGAGTTGCAGAATCATACAGGCAAGGTGTTTTTTAGTTTCTTTGGAAACCTCCATACTGTTTCCCATAATAGCTGTATTAATTTACATTCCTACCGATGATGTCATTTACATTCCTGCCAACAGTGTACATTGCCGCCCCATTTCTCTACATCCTTTGTAGCGTTTTTGATTTTTAGATAATAGCCATTCTATCTGCAATGAGATGATATCTCATTGTAGATTGATTTGCATTTTCCTAATGATTAGTGATGCTGAGTGTTTTTTCATAAGTTTTTTTTGCCATTTGTATATTTTGAGAAAGGCCTATTTAACTTATTTATTTTTTTTATTTGGGTTATTCTTTTTGTTTTGTTTTTGCTGCTGAGTGGTTTGAGTTCCTTTTATGTTCTGGTAATCCTCTTTCAAATGTATGCAAATATTTTCTCCTTTTCTGTGGTCGTATCTTGGTTGATAATTTATTTTCTGTACAGAAGCTTTTTCTCATGATACACAAAAAATTAGTAGTGTTTTAATTTATTCATTTATTTATTTTTGCTGTAGGATGCATGCACTTGCTAAAGAGACAGAAATAGACAGAGAGGGAAAGTAAGAGAGCACCCACAGGAAGGATGTCCACGCTGTAATCCTTTCTTCTCCATTTTCTTTTTAGGATTATGGGCACTTATGCACAGTTGCCTGGCACATTTCTCAAGCTTCCAGGCTTGGAACTCAATCCTCTATCAGCCATATGGAATCTAGCCATCCTAACCACCATGCCTCCAGCTGGCTCAATCAGTACCATTTGTAAACATCCATAATGAAGTAGCTGAAACAATATAAAAGGACAATTTCATTTACAATAACTATAATGAAAATAAAATATCTATGGATAAGTTTAGTGAAGGTGATAAAATAACTATAATTAAAAATTTAAAGCACTTGGGGCTGGCAAGTGGCATGATGGTTAAGGTGCTGGGCTTCCACATGGTTGACCATGGTTCAAGTCCTGGACCTGGTGGCTTGCTTTTACACTTTCACTTTCTCTCTGTCTCTCTCTGGTGAACACATATGGCCTGTAAATTATTATTTAAAAAATAATATTTACATTAAATAAAATTAAATAATTCTTTTTAAAATTAAAATTTATTTATTTAAATTCATTCACTATACATCATTACAGCATACAAAATGAGATTTTCCATTCCAGAATATACTGTATATTGGCTTAATCAAGTACATCTTTTCATGAAATTACCAGCTGAACTTACTATTCAAAGTAGTTAGATTATTTATGAAAATTAAATAATTCTTTAAAAAATTAAGCAAGTAGTGAAAGAAATTGAAGAAGAAACATATGCAAAAACCCAGAAAGGCATCTCATGTTTATGGATAGGGAGAATCAATACTGTTAAAATGTCTATACTGCTGAAAGAAAACTACAGTTTCAATATGATACCTATCAAAATACCAATTGCATTCTTCATAGAAATAGAAAAAAAAACCCAATAAAATAATTTTTGTAGAATGCATAAAAATCAAAGTAATTCTAAGAAAAGAGAATGGAGTGAGGGGTATCATATGACTGGATTTTATTTTTTATGAGATAATTTTGCTATGGGGCATGTGAGCCCTATAGAGAGACAGAAAGCAAGAAATCACCCCCCCTGGGGGGGGGTTGGCCATGCTGCATTCCTTTCTTCTCCATTATCCTCTTGGGGTTTGGGGCACATGAACACACATGCTCAGCTTGAGTTTCAAGCTTCCAGGTCCAGGACTTGAACTGCAGTCAGTCACATGGGAGTCCAGCACCTTAACCACTATACTACATACTGGCCTTACAAATGGATTTTTAAATATGCCATAAGCCTATAGTAATAAGAATATGCTGCTGAAAAAAATAAAACAAACAAACAAACAAACCCATACAGACCAATGGAACAGAACAAAGATCCCAGAAATAAATTCACATATAAACAGCCAGCCAATTTTTAAAAGAGGTTTTTGCCATAGGGCATGTGTGCACTCACCAGAGAAAGAGAGAGAGAGTGAGAAGAAAAATGAGAAATTATCTCCCAGAGGGGCTGGCCATGCCACCGTCCCTTTTCCATTCTTTTGCTGGAATATTGGACATACACGTGCACCTGGTATGATTTTCAGGCCACCGGGTCTGGGACTCGAACTGCAATTGGCCATGTGGGAGCCCAGTGATGTAAATACTATGTCATCTCCTAGCCCCAGCCAGCTGATTTTTTAAAAAAGGTACCAAGAACAGCCATTGGAGAAAATATAGTCTAGAGTCTAGTGTCTTAAATATTAATAAATGGTTAATTGATATGTAGAAGAATGAATATTTCTCACCATAGGCAAAATCAACTCCAAAATGATTAAAGACTTAAATATAAAACCTGAAACTATAAAGCTACTAGTAGAAAAAATATGGGAAATATTTCATGACATTATGGGCAAAGAGTTCTTGAATGAAATTTCAAATCAGGGACCAGAAGATAGTATAGTTAAGACACTGGGCTTTCACATGACCAACTGTGATCTGAGTCCTAGCCTTGGCAGTTTGAAAATCATACTGGGCACATGTGCCCAAAATCCTGAGATGAGGGTGGAGGAGAAGGGATTATGGTGTGGCCATCTGCTCCCCCACCCGGATGGCATGTTGGTTTTTCACTTTCCCTTTCACTATCTGTCTATCCCTCTCTTCTGCTACGTGCATACACCTTATGACAAAAAACCTTAAAAAATAAATAAAAGAACCATTATGTAACATAGTGGTTAAGGTACTGGATTCCCACATGATTGACCATGGTTCAAGTCCTGGTCCCAATGTCTTGGAACTCACTCCTGGCCCATGTGTGCACATGCTCAAAATCCTAAAGGAGAATGGAGGAGAAGGGATTGAGGCATGCACATTTTCCCTGGGAGGTGATTTCTTGCTTTGTTTCTCCTTATCTCTCTGTCTCTCTAGAAAGCACATATGTCCTATAGCAAAAACCTCTCAAAAATAAGTAAATTAATAAATAAAAAGTAAAATAAAAGTAAAAGGTAATAAGAGTAAAAAAGTATTTGCTTTTGAGCACTAAAGTATCAGCAAATGAGGCTATCAAACTTTTAAAAAATTTATATAGAGTATAATTTCTATATTTAAATATACATCTTTGCTTATAATTATTTCTTACCACTCTATGATTCAATTTCATTTTCTTAATGGTATGTTTCAATTAAAAAATGCTGTCAATTTTAATATAATTTGTCAATTTTTTTTCTGTTGATATATGCTAGGAGTCTTTTATGTTATTTAATAAGGCTTTTTCAACTCCATAATTAAAACAAAATTTCCATAGTTTTCTTCTTAAAGTTTTGTGGTTTCTTTTCCTTTTTATCATTTATATTTGCTATAAATTTGAAATTGATTTTATGTTTGACATGATCATTTATTGTGAAAAGTTATATCTTCACATTAGAAGTATTGTTTTAAACTGGAAGAACTCAGTGATAATTTTGCCTATACTGTGCTATGGCACTGTAGGAGGCACATCATTCCTGTGATTTATGGATGATAAATGTCCCCCATTTTATATGTGAGGACATGGTGGATGCTGGAAATTAAGTAAATTATGCCAGTCTCAATGCTGAGTCTGGCATTTGATTTACTTTCTTATAAGCTAATTAAGTAGTTATTTACAAAGTTATGGATGCTAGCAGAAGACATGAGATTCCTGGGTCAGAGACAAAGGACTCTATTACTCACAGAACACTAAATACCATAGTCATTAATATGTCTGTGTCAGTTCCCCTTTCCCTCCGAATTACACAAGGGAGATACAGAGGGACACTGATGGATACTGCACATGCAGTACGCTTGAGTGTTGGCTAGGGAACACTGAATTTAGGGGAATGTCTGCTTTAGTGAAAACAGGAAGGAAATCTGTTCTTTGTGATGGGTTAATGATTTCTTTCTGCAATTAAAATTTAGAAATGGCTCAGGAAAATACCAGTGAATGCTTTTCATTCTTGGCAAACCCAGTAATAACTTGCAGATCAGTCAGTACCCATGGTGGGTACTTTCAACATAATACAATTCTTAACCTTTTTTTTTTTTTTTCTTTAAGAAGTTTTTGCCTGAGGGCATGTGTGCTTGCCAGAGAGACAGAGAGAGACAGAGGGAGGGAAAGTGAGAAATCACCTCTCAGGGAGATGGTCACACTGCAATCCCTTCTCCTCCATTGTCCTCCTGGGATTTTGGGCATGCACACACACATGCCTGGTGTGATTTTCAAGCCACCACGTCTGTGTCTCAAACCATAATCAGTCATGTGGGAATCTAGTGCCTCAACCACCATGCCACCTGCTGCCCTCACACCCACCCCCCCGCAACCACTGCCATTTTAAAGAATATATTAAAAATGTGTTTATAAACATGCCATTGACTCAGTTAACAATCTACATATCTCTCTTGTTAAGTCTGTGTTTTAGGAGGGAGAAACAAAGACCAGGATGTGATTAGGGACAGGTTCACTGCTACCACATCTGGCACGTTTCCGCACATTCTCTTATTATTCTCATATTAAGATCTTGGCTAATATAATCCTCCTTTGAACACAATTAAACATTGATAAAATGCCCACTTTAGATATAAAGGTAGAATTAAAAGAAAGTGCTTTATTATGAGGTGATAGATATTTTAATAAATATTTTCTTAGGTACGACTACAATCTATGACTTAATGAAAAATTCAGGTGCTTGCATATACTCGAAATGAATATATTTGTATTATATTTAAGTAAATGTTAATGACCTACTCTATATTTTACATTTAAAGGGGCACATAGGCATACCTTTATATGTCTGGAAAATCATCATTAATGCACAATTGCAAATACAAGTTCTGTTTTAGCAACTCCAATGTCAGATTCATGTCTTGCCCTACATGAAATGAATTTCTAAAATGGTGGGAAAAAAAAAAAGTCAATTGGCGATGGCATGGTTAAAGCAACAGCTAGTCTCACATGGTTGACTGTGGTTTGCATCTTGGACCCAGTGGCTTGCAAAAACACACCAACCGTGTATGTGCCCAAAATCCTGAGAGAAGAATGGAAAAGAAGGGATTGCAGCATGACTCTTCCCCCTGGGGGAAGGGGCGCTTTCTCACCCCACCTCCCCGTTTGGTGAGCACACATGCCCAACAAAAAAGCCCTTCGTAAAGCTTCAGACAAAGCTAAATGCAATTCACCTTATATATATGTAAGCCTGCTCAGATAATTATAAGCTACATAGTCTAATTTATAAATACTTGATGAAATATTTCAGTCATTTATGAGGCAGGACAATTCTTTGTTGGGAGTCATGGCCTGGCAATGGCAAAGAGAGCTAACATTTCAGGTTCTGCTCTTTACATGCTGATAATAACTCAAGCCATTTAAAATGTTATGAATGCCTTTTCACACTTCCCACACCCTCTCAAGTCTCTCGTTGAAAACTACTGGTGTGGGGCACTCACCTTGTGTGGATTAAACTCCCACATCACAAGGGAATGACCCACTAACAGCCTGTAGAAGTTAGCCATGTGCATTTTTCTGAATCACCAAGGTGAAGGTGAACAAGGCAACAAACCAACTTTCCCTGTTATTTATTTTCCTTAGGTTGATCTTAATTTTGCTCACAGTCAGCCTTTCAAAGTGGTTTCATGAAATTGGTCTCTATAAAATTTTTCATAAAGATATACTTCAAATACAGCATATTTTAAAGGATCACTCATTCAGACCAGAGTAGCTACTGGCAGTGTTAATAATCTGCTACTGATTAATAATGAAAGAAATTGAATAGTGAGAACATTTTTTTTCTCTCTCTAATTAACAATAGGCTATAATTTCAGGGCTGACTTAAGCTTTTGGGTTGTTACCATTTTATGTAGCAGCAATATAATTCTTTTTCATTTAAAAAGTATTTTATTAAATACTGCACAGATATAAAATATTTCTAAATGTGTGACGTATGACAATATGATATAACTAAAAACCCAATTTAAGAAAAAATTTGAGGTTTCATGATTTCATTTGATGTGCTCTCTTGACCTCTCTTTGATTCTTCGAGCCTTTTAGAGCTAACTTCTTGCCTTTTTAACAAAATATATTTACTATTAAAAACAAGCAGACAAAAACAGAAAAAGCAAAACCTACTTAATGACTGCAAAAAGCTATATAGCTTCAGCTAGGTGTTACTTTATAGTATGTTCACTCTACTCATTGAGTTTTATGCCTAAGGTCAGACATGCATTCATAGATATGTTTATATCAACTGCACTTACTATTGAAAGTATTTAGTTTAATTAAGAACTTCTGTGAATCAATAGGTGGAAAAAAAACATGGAAAGCGATTGTAGGTAGCAGAGACAGTGTAGGAGGAAGATGGGAAATGACAGAGGGTGAGAGGGAGGGAATCAAGGGGAGAAAAGAAGTAAAATATATAAGAAATAAGAAATGGGAAATTATTTGTTGAAGAGAACATGTATGGTAATATCTTTGAGCTAATTTCCTAAACAAAATATTGCTTAGTTTTGTCAGTATTTGAACTTTATATAAATGTTGGGTTGTCAGGAATGTCATGATGCATTTTTGCATAGAAAAATAGAAAAATACTATGAGTTTCCTGACAACCTAATAGAATCAAATGGAATATTTTTCTCTCTGACTTACTCTTGTCATTTTACATTCTCCTGAAATTCAGTTAAATTTTGTAGTTGAGCTCATTTATTAGAAATTTCAGTTGTATGAGTTTGGCATAATTTGTTTTCATTCTCTTCTCCACAAACATCTGGGATGTTTCTAGTTTTGCTGCTACTGTAGGGCCACTATAAATATTCTTGTTCATGCCTCCCACTGTACATGTGTGTGAATTTTCGTATGCCCTTGTCATAGGGAAGACTTATTCACAGTTTTTGTTAAATGATGCTAAGTTGTTTTTTCCCCAAGTCACTGTGTCATTTTATACTTCTCATTTACACTCCTCATTGATTTCTTTCAACCTTTGCCAACATTCCACATGGTCAGATTTAGATTATTATTTTTTGTCAACTTTTCAGATATAAAGGAGTATCACATTTGATTTGTATTTTCCTGATAACTAACGAGAATGGACTTTTAAAAAAGGCTTTTTGCCATAGGGCATGTATGCTCTCTGGAGAGAGAGAGAGAGAGAGAGAGAGAGAGAGACAGAGAGAGAGAGACAGAGAGAGGGAGATGAAAAATCACCCCCAAGGTGGGATGGCCACACCCCAATCCCTTCTCATTTTGGGATTTTGCGTATGCATGCACATGTGCTTGGTGTGATATATAAGCTACCAGGTCTGGAACTCAGACCTCTGGTCATCCATACTTCTAGCACCCACTGCATCACCTGCTGGTCCCAAGATCAGATATTTTCAATGTTTGTCAGCCATAGCTATGTCCTATTGGTTAGGTGTTTATTGAAAAATTTTGTCTATTTTTCTACTGATTATCTCTTGTTTGGTAATTTTTAGGAATTATCAATATTTCAGGTATAAGTGTATTATTTATATGCACTATTTATTTTCCCACTTTATATTTGTCTTTTTACTTTCTTTAAGTTTATTCTTATGGGCATAACTCTTCCTTTTACTAAAGCCCATCTATGCCCCTTTTTCTTTATGCCTTGTAGTTTCCATCAGGGAGTCCTGCCGGGAAACAGATGGCTGGACTGAAGGGAGCTTTGACAAGCCTTGCAGCAGTTTTAGAAGAAACCAGGGAGGGGCCCATGACCACCTCTGTGTCTGAAGGGACCCAGGCTGTGGACTGGAGAAGGGAGCTGAAAGTAGAAGCTGTGGTTTTCAGTAATCGTTCTGAACAGTTAAAAGTTTGTCTGGCATAGCCATTGCCAACCTACCACCCATCAGGGAGGGCTCTGGAAGGCACATGCTCCATTGTTAATTCTATGAAGGAAGACAGAAGGCCAGGGGTACAGGAGTTCAGCTTCCCATGTGTGGGGTGCAGGGTGGGTCTCACAGAGTTCTTCCTGCCTGTCTCCTGAAACAATGCTACTGTTATAGTCTCTACTCACAGCTTTATAGTTTTGCCTTTTACACTTAAACTGTTAATCGACCTAGAATCAAATCCCAGGTTATTCATTCATTTTTCTTTCTTATTGCCAGTGGGCACATTTGTATTGTTTTCTATTCAACATAAAATCCTGCCTTAGGTTGATCAGATTGGAAAAGTTCCCTTCTTTTTTCTAATTTGCAACAAACTTTTAAAAATTGTAAAGAAATGCTAAATTTCACAAGTGCTTTTTCTTCCTCTGTTGAGATATAGTGTTTCTCCTTCAATCAGTTAATATGGTGACTATTAAACTGTTTAATAACCTTTTTAAAGAAAACAAAAGATTTTACAGCTAGTAAGTGTGTGCATTCATCAGAATAGAAAGGGGGAGAGAGAGAGAGGAAAGCATCCCCCAGCCAATGAAGTGTAGTCATGCCACATGCCACAATCCTGTTTTCTCCATTTCTTGATCTGGGGGGGATTCCGGGCATGCACACACACTCACCAGGCGTGATTTTCAAGCTGCAGGGCTGACGTTCCACCCACAGGTGCCCATGTGGATTCACGTACAAAGAACGTAACTGCAGTGCTACAGGGTCGGCCCTGTCTTCTTGGCTTAATCTTGCATTTCTGGAATATAGCTTAACTTGGACTAATTTTTAAAAACACACCTGTATTTGTCTTGGTTTTATTTTGTTCAGTATGTTTTCATTCATCTTCCTGCAAGATAATAGTCTGTAGTATTTGCTTCTCTATTTGCTTCATTAGGATTTGCATTAAGTTTATATAGTCTTATAAAATAAATGGAAAAACAGTACTTTCTATCTACTCTGGTATTGTTCTGTGTAATTGGCATTGTTATCTTATATATTTTGTAGAACTTGACAGGAAAGTCATGTGGGCCTGGTGTTTTAGAAGATTTAAAGGCACCAATTTCAATAACTAAGGATGATAGGAATATTCAATTTTTCGGTTTCTTCTTGAGACTAGTCTGGAAAGTGTTCTCTAAACTCTTCCATATCATCTTGGTTTTCAATTTACTAGCAAAAGGTTGTAGTGTTTCTAAAAAGCTGCTCCTCTTTGTAACACTTTTAGTTATGCTCCTCTTTTCATTGATATGTTATTTGTGCTTATTTTTCATTTTTACTTAAAATTTACAATTATAATAACATCTTGAGATAGAATGTAGAAGCCGCTTCTTTTTTTATGTAACTCTGACCAGAATTTTCCAATAAATTATTTTCACTGGATACATCACTATTGCATACTCCTTTTTTTTTTTATTTTTCCTTTTGAAGAAAGATTTTCACTATAGGGTGTATGCACTCACTAGAGAGACAGAGTCAGAGAGACAGAAAGCAGGAAATCACACCCCAGGGGCATGGCCATGCCTCAATTCCTTTTCCTCCATTCTCCTTTTGGCTATGCATGCACAAGTGCCCAGTGTGGACTCAAGCTGTGGTCAACTACGCGGGAGTCTAATGACATAACCATTACGCCCTCTGTTGGTCCTTGCATACTCCTTTTTAAAAATTTAGTTTCTAATTTATTTTGGTTCCTATCTTTTTTTGTTTGTTTGTTTAAGTTTATTTTATTTCTTTCATGAGAAAGAAGGGAAAGGAAGGAGCAAGGGAGGAGAGATACACACATATTTATACATACATGCACACCAAACAGGGTCATGTCACTCTTTAAGCCCCACCCACCAGCCTTCTAGCCAGTCAGAACCATGGAGGTGTGCAGAGGCCTGGCGTGCTGCCAGGTCTGCCAGAGATTCGAACCCTGGTCTTCATTGCGGTGCTAGTATCGCAGAGTGGTGTTACTGTCTGTCCTACCACGGCTGGTCTTTGGATCTTCTCCTGTTTTTTTGTTTTTTTTTATTTTTTATTTTTTTTTATTCCATTTATTTATTTTGTTCTTTCCTTTTGTTTCTTGAGATGGATATTTAGCTTGCTTACTTGTTTATTATATGTTATTTCTATTTCATGTGAAAAATTTAAGGTTCAGAAACTTTTATTTTATTTTATTTTTTTGGAGAGACTTTTGCTATAGGGTGCATGCTCTATGGGAAGAGAGAGAGAGAGAGACAGAAAAACAGAAAGCAAGAAATCACCCCCCAGAGGGGATGGCCATGCCACAATCCCTTCTCCCCCATTCTCCTCTTGGAATCTTGGGCATGCATGCACACACACCCGGCATGAGTTTAAGCCACCGGGTCTGGGACTCAAATCGCCGTTGACTACGTGGGAGTCCAGCGACATAGCCATTACACCAACTGCTGGTTCCAGGTTCAAAAACTTTCTTAAGATATTATTTTAGCTATGTCCCCTAAGTTTTGATGTATTGTCCTTCGATTCTCATTTTATATCTACCCCCACCTAACCTTAAGTAACAACCAATCTGCTTTCCATTCCTGAAGTTTTGCTTTTTCTAGAATGCCATGTAAATGAAATTATACAGTATGTAACCTTTGGTACTGACTTCTTTCAGTTAGCATAATGCAGCTGAGATTCATTCACATAGTATCAATAGTTGGTTTGTTTTTAATTGCTGAGTAGCATCCTATTACATGAATGCACCAGATTTTTTATTGACTCAATTGTTGAAAGACATTTGAGCTGTTTCCAGCTTCTGGAGATTATGAATGAGGCTGCTATAAATGTTAATGTGCAGGTTTTTGTGTAAAAATAGATTTTTATTTCACTTCCACTTCAATACTGAGGATGCAGAATGACTGTGTCGAGTGACAGTGCGTGCTCGACTTTATGAGAGATGATTTGGGGTTTCCGAGTCTCGCATGGGTATGTAGTAGCTGTCCATCCCTGCCTGGACTTCCTATGGCCGGGGTTAATTGTCCCCTAGCTATTCTAGTAGAGGGCAGTTGTATTCCTATCAGACTTTTTACTGCATTTCCCCCCCTCATATCAAACAGTATTGAGCCACTTTTGGGTGCTTTTCATCTTAGTCTTTGATGAAGTGTCTGTTCAAATCATTTTTCCCATTTAATAAAATTGAGTTGATTTTATTTTGATGTTTGGTTTTGAGATTTTGCAATATATTTTAGATGGAAGTTTTTTGGTAGGTCTGTGATTTGCAAGTATATTCTTCCAGTTGATGAGTTGCCTTTTATTTTCTTTTTTAAAAAATAAACTTATCTACCTGAAAGGGGATGGGAGAGAGAGAGACACCTTGGACAGGCTCTTCGTCCTGCAGTTCCTATAGCCAGGCGTGATCTCTGGCATGCGTCCTGTTACATCCATGTTTAGGTGGTCCTGGGATGTGAACCCAGGGCGCTCACAGGATCCCCAGCATCAGCAGCAGCACCAGCACCCGTACTGCCTCTTCCATGATGGCCGGGCTGTCTTTTCATTTTCTCAGTGGTGTCTTTCAAACAACAAAGTATCTTACTAATGTCTTTTTATTTTTTAAATTTTAATGCATGCTGCTTTTGGAGTTGTATCTAAGAACACTTTGAGTAATTTTTTGTGTATGGTTTAAGGAATCATTTGAAGTTAGATATGTGTCTATTACATATGCTTCACATTTTCTTTTAAGACATTATTTTGGAGCAATTTTAGGGTCACAGAAAAATTGCATAGAAGTCGTAGAGATTTCTCATCCGTACTCTACCCTACACATGCACAGATTCGCTGATTCTCCTCATCCTCCTCCAGAGTGGTGTATTTGTAACAATCTTTGAATCTCTCGAGTTGTCAGGAAAATCATGCGTATTTTTACATAGAAAAACAGAAAACTACAACATGACTTTTCCAACAATCTAATACAGTGACACATCATTTTCATTCAGACTCCATGGCTTATATCAGGGCTCACTCTTGGTGTTGCATATTCTGTGTTTTTGGACAAAAGTATTATGACATGTCTCCATTGTTACAGTATCATCCAGAGCAGTTACACTGCCCTAACATTTTGTCTGCTGTGCTCTGGATATTTTATTTTATTTTATTTTATTTTTTGCTGTAAGGTATATGCACTTGCCAAAGATAGAAAGAGAAAGGGAAAGTGGGAAATCATCCCCCAGGGGGATGGCCATGCTGAAGTCCCTTCTCCTTTCAGGATTTTGGACACTCATGCACATGTGCCCAGTGTGATTTTCAAGCCACCACATCCAGGACTCTAACCGCAGTAGGACGTGTGAGAGTCCAGCACCTTAAGCCCCACACCACCTGCTGGTTCCTGTTCTCTGACTATTCATTCCCCCTCTTCACTAACCTCTGGCAGATACTGACCTTCCTGGCTCCGAGGTTTCCCAGGATGTCACACAATGGAAATCATAGTATGAAGCCTCTCAGATCGGCTCTTTTCACTTAGTAATATACATTGAAGTTTCCTTTCTGTTATGAATTACTTTTTCTACTCATGGCTTGATAATCCATCTCATTTTAGTGCTGAACAATATCCCATTGTTTGTATATATTGTATTTAACTGTTGAAAAATATCTTCATTCCAGGCTTTGACAATTAGCAATGAGGCTGCTAGAAACCTCTATTGTAGGTTTTTTTGAGGACATAGATTTTCAACTCATTTGGGTGAAGACCAAGGAATACAATTACTGGATGATATGGGAAGGGTATGCTCAGTTGTGCAAGGAACTGCTGTGCCGTATCGCATTCTCCCCAGCAGTGGGTCATGGTTCCTGTTGCTCCATACCCTTGACAGCGTTTGGAGCTGCAAGTGATCTGGATGTTGGCATTTCTAGTAAGTGTGCGATGGTATCTCCTTGTTGTTTTAATTTACATCTCCCTGATGTGGTGTAGGGCATTTTTTTGTGTGCTTATGTACCATCTGTTTTTGGTGAGGTGTCTATTCAGGTCTTTGCCCATTTTAAGGTCAGGTGTTCTTTTAAATTTTTCTTCTTGTTCAATTTTTAGAATTCTTTGTATAGTTTGGATGACCATCGTTTGTCAGATGTCATTTGAAAATCTTTTAATATGTTCATGACAAAACTTGTTTATACAGACATAAGTGGTGTTTTTTTTTTTTTTTTTTTTTTTTTTGTCTTCTTCAGGGCAGAGAGAGGATTTATGGTAGGTTTATTCTTGGTCTGCCTCTTTCTGGAGTAAAAGATCCCCTTCCCTCCCCAAGAGGGAATTTTCTACAGTCTTCACTCTCAGAAGTTTTCACTCATAGTTGTATAAAAGAAGCTTGGAGAAGGCTTCTTTCTGTATCTGTTGAATCTCAAAAGGCTTCAACTTTCAGTTTCCACTGTAGAGTGCAGACAGTCAGTATATATTATCTGTTGATGATAATGTGTATAGTAGCCTCAACTAGACTGGTGTGAAGTGTATTCATGCTGAGTAAATCACTTTACAAGCTAAGTGGTGTACAGTGATTGAGTGTATAAGATAAATTTTAAAAAAGTCCTCGACTTAAAATATTTTTATGCTAATTCTAGAGTGCTGAGTAGATCCTCACCAAACTTTTATATTAAAAGATCCTGTAGGGGCCAGCAGGAGACATGATGGTAAGGTGCTGGACTCCTACATAGACTACCAAGGTTAGAGTTCCAGTTCTGGTGGCTTGAAAATCACTCTGGGTGCATGTGTGTGCATGCCCAAACTCCCTAGAAGAGATTGGAGGAGAAGGGATTGTAGCATGGCCATCCCCCCTTTGGGGGAGGTGATTTCTCACTTTTCCTCTCTCTGTCTTTCTCCAGCGAGTGCACACACCTTATTGAAAAAAAATTTAAAAAAAGATACCATAAAACATTCCGCTTTCTATTAAACATTTACAAAATTCTCCTTACATCTCCTTAGTATTATTGTTTTACAGATCATTATGATTTTGTAATTTATCTTTATGCAGCTTTTACAGTATCCATGTTTTAGGTTTTGCTGATCTTACCAGGCCCAGAGAGGAAGCATATTACTCCCTGAAGCCAAGGTTGCAGATTTTTTTATAAGTATTTATTATTTCAATTTATTTTATACATTCAGTCACATATATCACTGAGCTTGCAAAGTGAATATTCCAACATGAAACAGATATGGGTTGCTGATGGGCTAAGTTTTGGTTACATGACAGACCTGCTTCTGTAGATGAAAGAGGTTCAAATATAAGCTTCTGGTATTTAGCTGGGTCCTTTTTAAGTAGTCAGACTGATATTTATGTCATGAGACTCTTAGGTCCCTGTTTTGCTGACATGGTCTTATTTTACTGTATTTTTTTTTAAAGAATTTAACTTGATTTATTTTATTTTATTTTGTTTTACTTTACTTTATTTTATTTTTAATTTTAACCAGAGAGGGGCAGAGTGAGAGTGAGAGTGAGAGAGAGAGAGAAGGAAAGTGAGAAAGCAAGCCACCAGGTCCAGGACTCAAACTGCAGTTGGTCCTGTGGGAGTCCAGCACCCTTAACCACTGCGCCACCTGCCAGCCCCTGTATGTGATTGTTTTAAAAAAAGGTTTATGTGTCATGAATTTTTTTCTGTGTTTTATATTAACCTGGTCTTCCATTATTATTAGCAATGCGTGTCCTCCTTTAATATTATTAAAGTTAGGAGGCTACTTAGAGGTTTTTTTCTTGTAGGAGATAGGGATAGAGTCTGCATGGTTAGTTTATGTCTTTACGGCGTTGTGTTTATTACTCTGGAATATACCTGTAACTTTTGCGACACCTGGTGCCAATTCATTTGTTAAGCTCGTCTATCTAGTTATTATGTGATCCTCATTGCTAGTTGATACTTTCTGTTCATGTGTAATACCTGTTTTTTTAGAATGCCCATCTCACTCAAACTTTTATTCAGACTTTCCTGCTTTCACAGATGGAATTAAGAATATAATTACATTTTACAAGTAGTGTGTTTATCAGAATAAACAAAATATTATCCCGTATGTATTTGCTTCTGTGTTTAAAAATCAACAACAAGCATTTCATTATTTTATTTTATTTTTTTTTTTTTGGAGAGATTTTCTCTATAGGGTGCGTGCGCTCGCCAGACAGACAGAGGGAGACAGAGAGACAGAAAGTGAGAAATCACCCCCCAGGGGGGATGGTCACGCTGCAATCCCTTCTCTTCCATTCTCCTCTCAGGATCTTGGGCACGCACGCACATGTGCCCGGCGTGAGTTTTAAGCCACCGGGTCCAGGACACGAACCGCGGTCGACTATGTGGGAGTCCAGCGACATAGCCATTACGCTAACTGCTGGTTCCCAGCATTTCATTACTTTTTTCATTGCATTTCAGTTGTATTCTTCTGAAAATACTGTGCGTTGCCATACAGACAGAGACAGACAGAGAGACTGAAAATGAGAAATTACCCCCCTCGGGGGGATGGCCATGCCACAGCGCTTCTCCTCCATTCTCCTCTTGGGATCTTGGGCATGCATGCACATGTGCCCTATGTGAGTTTTAAGCTGCCAGGTCTGGGACTCAAACTGCAGTTGACTATGTGGAAGTCCAGAGATGTAACCATTATGCCATCTACTGGTCCTAAGACACTTGTTTGTTTAAAGGGGAAAAAAAAGCCCAGCTGCACTGACAGGTAGAAGGATGCTGCTGTGCGATGCTCGAGCTGTAGGGAGACTCACGGGGCTTAAATCATGTAGTCTACCCGAGTGTGTCAGGCAAGCCTTCAGTAATGTGTGCTCAAGATCCTGAGAGGAGAATGGAGGAGAAGTGATTGCAATGTGTCCATCCCCCTGGGAGATGATTTCTCATTTTCTGTCTCTCTGTCTCTCTCTGTTTCTCTGGTGAGCACACATGCCTATAGCAAAATCTCTCAAAAAAAAAAAAAAATGAAGGCCAGAGGGAGATTGCGACATGGTGGGACTCTGTCAGGGGTCTTTCTTTCTCTTTCTCTCCCTTATGAAAGGAATAAATACTTTGAAAAATCACATTGTATCCCACAAAGAAGCACAGACATTAAAAATAAATAAGAAATTGTGAAAAGATTAAAAAATAAAAAAAGAAAATAGGATAAAATAAACTTGAAAAAATTAGCAATCTTGGGACCAGCAGTTAGTGTAATGGCTATGTTGCTGGAGTCCCACGTAGTCGACCGTGGTTCAAGTCCAGACCAGGCAGCTTAAACTCAAGCCGGGTGCGTGTGCCTGCATGCCCAAGATCCCAAGAGGAGAATGGAGGAGAAGGGATTGCAGTGTGGCCATCCTCCCGGGGGATGATTTCTCGCTTTCTGTCTCTCTGTCTAGTGCATGTGCCCTATAGCAAAAACCTCTCCAAAAATTAGCAATCTTAATGACCAAGCCAAGATATTTTATTTCCAAGCTGGAGAAAATGTCTATAAAAGCATTACAGTGACCTTTTATCCTCTCTACTGCTTTCAGTGGCTAGTTGAATTAGATTCATCTTATTTATTATATGTTGCTACAGTACAGGATATTTGGTACTTCATTTGTGAAGAAAATCTTCTAGTGTTGGTTTAACCTAACCAATTTATAAATCATCATTGCATATAATAACCAAATTAACAGCCCTCCCTTGGTGCAAATCATACATCTGGAAACTTAGTTATTGTCCTACATTATCTTTCTGTGTTCGTTTTCATCAGGATCTATTAGCAAATTTGGAACTACTTTAGAAAGGTTCTTTGCAGACCAGAGATTTGTTTCTAATGCACTGACCAGGGTTTTGTTTTGTTTTGTTTTATTTTATTTTAGGAGCGATTTTAGCCATAGGGCACATGCGCTTGCCAGACAGACAGAGAGAGACAGAGAGACAGAAAGCGAGAAATCATCCCCCGGGAGGATGGCCACACTGCAATCCCTTCTCCTCCATTCTCCTCTCGGGATCTTGGGCACGCATGTACACGCGCCCGTCGTGAGTTTTAAGCCACTGGGTCCAGGATGCGAACCGCGGTCGACTACATGGGAGTCCAGCGACATAGCTATTACGCTAACTGCTGGTCCTATTTTTATTATGTATGACATCTAGAGAAGTACTCAGTTTTGCTAGATGTGGTCCATCAGTAAAAGTTTTTAAGACACTTGGTGAGCTGGCAATTATTTTTTACAAAGGCTACATCTTCCTTACATTTCATTACATTTTGAGGATTTTGGATGCACATTTATTTTTATGACATGCAGTTTTTTTTAAATGAAAGCTATTCATTTAGTGAGCCTTGTGTCTGGTATTTTCTCTTGTTAGCTTTAATACAGAGAATCTAGAAACTGGAGCTCGTAGCTATCTCTTTTTGTGGTGTCACGTACCATCGCAGTTTACCTGGTGTGCTATTGAAGCCTTGTCTTGGCAGCCAGCGCCTTCATTTGATTTGTACACTATCTGCCTAATTTGACTCATTCTTCAAAACATAGAATACAGTCCAATTGACCACAGGGGTGGGTGACATATTGTTAAAATGTCCTCTGAGGACCATCGTGTGTCTATCCTACTTAATTTCATCTGTTTTATAGATCAGGAATCTAAGAGTGAATAACTCAAGTCACACCATCTTTAGATGGAGATTCACACATGTGTTCGTGTGTATGTAAAAGAAGGGATTTATTGTAGAAATTATCTCAGACAATCACAAGGCAGAGGAAGTCTCACAATGGGTTGTCTGCGAGCTGGAGAAACAGCTAAAAGACTGAAGTAAGGAATCTGGTGCAGTTCTAATCCAAGGTCCATGTACCTAGAGTCCAAAGATTAAAGAACTTGTAGTCTGTTTAGAGGGACACAGAGGCCAGTAGCTGGTAGGAACAAGCAGCCAAAGGCTGAGTGGAAAAGTCCAGATGGTGCAAGGGTAGGGGTAGAACACATAGTATGCTCTGAAAGGGTTGAGGGAGATGGGAAGGAAGAGAGAGAGAGAGAGAACAGAGAACCCCAGTTCCTCTGGGTTTCCCTTCATGCTCTCAGCAGATTGGATAGTGCCTGTCCATAGTGAAGGGGACTTCCTCTTCAGCTCACTGACTCACAGGCTGATTTGGTCAGGCAACAGTCTGATAGACACACTGAGAAACAATGTTTCAGAAGCCTTCCAGGCATCTTTCCATCCAGTTAATCCTACATCTCACATTAATCATCACAATTTCTCGATTTCAGTGTAATTTGTTTCTTGTATTACCATACTGAAAAGGATCCATAGAATTCACGGGGCTGATCAACTCAGCCTGTTTTGTAATAGCACATCATGTTTATTCATCCACCACTAAACTGCTCGTTCAGATACACTGCCAGAGAGTGCGTGGTTATGTATAATTTGTGCTTTGAATAGGGGGACATATGGATTTCCTTACTGAGCACATGTCATGAGCCACATATCCTGCAAGATGCCAAGGATTATGCTGGGAACTGAGAAATTGTAACCATAACATTCGCTGGGTGATGAGTACTGCTAATGGCTTGGCATGCGTCTTTCTCTAATACTTCCTAATAACTTAAGGTGTCTTTATTATTATTATTACTCTTTTATTAACAGGAGTACCGTATCTTGAAAAGTTTTCATAATTTCATTATAGTCACACTTATCTAGAGCAGAGGAGCTGGGATTTCAGACTCCAAACCCAGTTTCCAGCCTGATGACAGTACGAATGCACAGTCTTCTGTCCATCCACAGGATTTTTCTTAGGAATAAATTTTTCATTTGTCTCTCATCCATGTTTGTGATGAGGTTCAGAAAATGTACATATTTGAAGCTAAATCAGACATGTGACAATTTAAGGATTTGACCTGATGGAATAACAAAATCTCCTTTCTCTCCTACTGTACTTGATCCCATTGGACATATCCCTCTTAGTCCCTTCTGCCTGTTTCTGGAGTTTGAATAGAAGGAACTGTTGATAGGACCTGGGCTTTGGCTCCATCCTCTGTGAAATAATTACCTCCTACCAGGAATTGGAGATTGGCTCTTCATATGCATTCTTCAGCTTTCTAGCAGAAAGAAAGAAAACTAATGGCAAATCCAATCAGATCATCATGAGTCTTTTGTCTGTCTTTTATCTTTTTATCAGCTGTGAATTCTAATGAATTATCAGCTTGATTCTACCCAGTATTCTGTGGATCATTTTCATCTTTCTCCTGCCAGCTTAATCGATAGTCTGATTGCAGTGAATAAGCAAATCAACATCTTCCAGCCTCTTAGACTTTAATAGAAACCACAGATAGAGTATTATATTCTCAGCAAACAGGGTTTATGCTGATTATATTACCTAATGTTACATTAGCGTCATTGTTACTTCAGCATTTTTGTAAAGGATAAAATATATACGCAAAACAGCATGGCTTACTGTGTTCTTGGATAAATTTCCTTGGGAAATCCAAACAACACTGTTTTATTCTGAATGACACAACTAACTTTCTTTCTTTTTTTTTAATAAGTATTTTTTTCTCCCACAGGGTGTGTGTACTCTATGGCAAGAAAAAAGGGAAAATTTCCTTGGGAAATCCAAACAACACTGTTTTATTCTGAATGACACAACTAACTTTCTTTCTTTTTTTTTTTAATAAGTATTTTTTTCTACCACAGGGTGTGTGTACTCTATGGCAAGAAGAAAGGGAAAGTGAGGGGAAAAGTGAGAAATCACCCCATGGGGGGAATGGCCAGTCCATAATCATTTCTCCTCCAATTTCTTCAGGGTTTTGGGCATGTGCATACATGTGCCCAGCATGATTTTCAAGCCAGCAGGTCCAGGGCTTGAATCATGGTTGGCCATCTGAGAATCCCACACATTAGCCACCGCATCATCTGCTTAACAACAGTGTGCGCTCGCCAGAAAGACAGAGACAGAGAGGCAGAAAGCGAGAAATCACCCCCCAGGTGGGATGCCATGCCACAATCCCTTCTCCTCTCGGGATCTTGGGCACGCACGCACACACGCCCTGCATGAGTTTAAGCCACTGAGTCTAGGACTCGAACCGCAGTTGACTACATGGGAGTCCAACGACATAGCCTTTATGCCAACTACTGGTCCCAACAACAGCTTTCTTAATGTAGAGCTATTGTTGCCTGATAAAGGGATTTCATCTTATTTTATGTTTTCACTTAGATTTACTCATAGATTCAGTTATTTTTGGAACAGATATTTCCAAAATCTGTTGTTTGCTGTGTGTTGGACATTGTAATTCACAGTTAGATAAGACCTGTGCTTAAAAATCTTTGGGGATATGGGACTAATCACAACACATTAAATAGTTATAGATAGTTAAAGTGCTATAAACATAAATTCAGTGCTTAGGGCTTTTATACTAGCTTGGTGGTACAGTTTGAGTATAACACACCATTCAGCTCTGTGTGTAGGCCCCAAGACCACCCAGGTTGGCGATTCAAAAGAAGGACTCCTAGGACTCAGCATACATTAGTACTTATGGTAAAGGAAGGGGCAGACAGCACAGTGAGTGAAAGGAAAGGTGGAGGAGGTGAGGTCCAGGGATACCAGGCAGAAGCTCCCAGAGGACCTTTCTATCAGATCACACAGGATATGCTTAATTCCTGTGAACAACAGGAATTAAGGTATATGAACAAGCTATCAGATCACACAGGATATGCTTAATTCCTCGAGTGGTATATGAACAACATGTAGAGTGTCTCCCATCAGGGAAGGTCGTAGAGTCTTGGTCATTAGAGAGGGTTTGTGCTGGATACCTATCCACATAGACATCTTCTACCTGGCACATACTCAAGTTCCAGGCTCCAGGGAAAATAGGAGCTATGTAGCATAGACCACTTTGCTTGCCCAGTTCATCAGTTAGGGAATGGTGGGAACCCTCCTGAAATCCAGGTTCCCAAATGCCAGCTGCGGGTTAGTCTTGCTAGCAGCCATTCTGAGGAGAGCAGTCGCAGGACTGCTGCATTGCCTCTCCTTGGCACATGCTATTTAACTAATTTAAATCATTGAAGAATGTGTTCATCACTTATCTGAACAATAATTAAGCAAGCATGCTCTAAATTCCAGGTCCTAAACTGGAATTTTAAACTTTCTTTCTCTGTGATGGTACTCTGCTGTGGTCTGAATGTCTGTAGTTTACCCTAACCCCACAATCATCGGTTGAAACTTTAATACTCAAAGTGAAGTTAGGGGGTGGAACTTGGGAGGTGATTAGGGCATGAAGTGACACCATCATGACTGAGAGAAGTGGCCTTATAAAAGAGTCCCCAGAGAGCTGCCTTGCCCTTTCCATTATGTGAGGATACAATGAATGTTATCTGTGTAAAAGGAAGCTGGTCCTCACCAGACACACAATTCGCTGGCCTCTTGATTTTGAATTTCTTGCTTCTAGAACTGTGAGGAATACATTTCTGTCAGTTATGAGCCATCCAGTCTGTGCTACTCTATTATCGTAACCTAAATGGTTTCTTTCCAGGGAACCTCGAAGTTGAAGGAGTTGGGCTTATTGCTTGTTGCATCAAGGGAGATAGCGCACGCACCCTGGCATTTCACGGTGCATCTCAGAAGGAAGGTGCAAAGTGCTGCTTGTGATTTGGGGTTTTGTCAAGTAACTTTAGAGAAGGGGCTTTTCTCTGGTTTGGGTGCTATCAAAAGTGGATAATTTTCATTTTTTATTCAGGAGAAAGAAAGGAAAAAAAATACATGTCCAGCCATTACTCTTAAAAAGTGAGTACTTTCCTATGTTAGGTAGCAAAGGGGGGTGTTTGCTCACTTTCATGATTTGACACTGTATTTTTGTCTGTGCTCAGATAACCACTCTACAATCAAAGAGCAGTTTTGCTTGTTCATGGTCACCAAATGACCCTGTCAGATGGTCTTCTATGTCATGGTTCATATTCAGAAAGAGAATGACTCAGCTATTACAGCTATATGTACCCAGTGTTGGCATTTAGGGGCTGCTTTTGTCGTTTTCCCAGCGAGATTTGAGTATACAAGGTTAATATACAAAAATCATTCATTTTCTTATAAACCAGAAATGAATGAATGGAATTTGAAATTAGAAATATAAAATCATTTACATAAGCTCCAAGAAATGAGACACTTAAATAAAAACCTAACAAAACAGTATAAGATCTATACTATACTAAGAGGATAATTACAAAATGCTAATAAGTTAAAAAATACTAAGAGGATAATTACAAAATGCTAATAAAAGAAGTTTAATAAATAATGGAGAGACAGTCCATATCCATACAGAGACATCCCATGCTCATTTAATGTTATTTAATAACATTAATAATAATTAAAAACAGAATAAAAGAGTGGACATCAAATAATTTAGCCAGAGTAATAAGAGGGAATATGCTGGAGTGTAGTGGGGATGTGGCAGAGATATTGGGATGCATGGTGACTCATTAGGTTTATAAAGAAGGAATAGAACTGCCCTACATAAGCCACACCAGCTCTTCAGCTGGGAGTAGCTTGGAGACAGAGACTTCTTACAGTGGGGAAGATGTGAATAAGAGATCCCCAGTGGTTTCCATTGATACCACAGTCACTGGAGGTTTTTTGCTGTGGAAGAATACTATAGTTTTCACATGCCCTAGGTCTAATTTGGGGAATTGCTGGAAAGTACACATTATTATGTAACATGGAAGAAAGAGCATACCTTTCACACTGACCCACAGGCTGGTACAGTGTGACACCATCTTGATAGCTGGGCCACCAAAGCCCATCAATTCAAGATCTTGGTCAGCACCCAGCCATGCAATGCCTGTTGGCAGAAACTTTGTCCATTCAGGACCCACTGAGAAATGCTGGTATATTTGTGAATAGTCATCTCTCAGTATTTGGAGCACCCCTCTTCCTGTAATTTACCAAATAGCCTGATGACCTGCTGTCAAACTGAAACAGTGTCTGAGTTACAGGAGAGATTCTTCCCACCTGTAAGCCCACCCTGGCTTTATATTATTTGGACCCAGCTTGCAGACTAGCCCCAAGTTACCTGTAGATTGGACCATCGAGGCACTCAGAGGTATTGCTGATGTTGAATACAACTGAAGAAACTTCACACAGCTGCTTTACTCCAGAACCAAAGCTGACACGCTCTGCCATACTGACCTCTTAAGACCCATCTCCAGGAGAAATACTTCCACAATGAAAATTACAGTATAAAATTACTGAAGGCAATAGCCTGACTAACTGCACAGATATAAAAATAAAGACACAAAAATGTGAAAAAAAGTAAAAGCAACATAACACTTCCATAGAAACATGATAATTTACCAGTAACTGACCCCAAAGAAAAGAAAATTTCAAAATGCCTAAGAAGCAATTCAATATAATGACTTTAAGAAACTCAATGAAATGCAAGAGAATTCAGAAGACCAACTCAATAAGATCAGGAAAACAATCCACAATATGAATGAAAAATTAAACAGGAAGTTTTTAAAAAATACCAAATAGCAAACCTGGAGATGAAGAGTTCAATAGATGACCTAAAAAAATACAGCTGAGAGTACCAACAAAGGACTAGATAAAAGCAGGACACAGAATCTCTGAATTTGAAGTCAAAACTTTTAAAATAACCAGTCAGACAAGAAGAAAGCAAAAAGATTGTGAAGAAATGAAGAAAATCTTGGTAACCTAGGAACACCTATAAGCAATTAAATATTCACATTAAGGGAGCTCCAGAAGGAGAAGTGATAGAAAAAGACATTGAAAATTTAATTCATGGAATGATAATTGAAAACTTCTTAAGTTTAGGGAGAGATATGGACACTGAAGTTTTAGACAACAGATAGATTAAACTCAAAAGAGTCTCTCCAAGGCCTGGTATAGGCAAAATGTCAAAAAATCAAAGACAAATAGAGAATCCTAGAAATATCAAAAGAAAATCAAGTCATGTATAAAGGAGCCACAATCAATCTAACAGCAGACTTTTCAGTACAACCCATAGAGGCCAGGAAAGAATGGAGTGAAATATTTAAAATACTGAAAGAACAAAACAGAATATAAAAACAAATTTTTCAACCAAGAATACCATACCCATTAATGCCATCCTTCAGAAATTAAGGAGAAATGAAATCTTTCCCAAACAGGCACAAACAGAGAATTTAACACTACAAGACTGGCTTTTCAAGACATACTTAAGAAAATTTCTGCCTTTGGAAGTGAAAGGAAGATAAATATCATCAAGAAAATACCTGAAGGTAAAGAATTCACCCATAGAACAATAATATTTTCTTAGGGTAGAAATCAATATTATATATACTAATATGCTCTAGATATTTGTAAATATTAAAGATATAGAAATAAAAAAAGAGAAAGGAATCAAACTTTTCTATCATAAAAAAACTACCAAACTACAATGATAATAATAGATGAAGAAAGAAAATGAACAAAAACCCACCAGAAAACAACAAAAAATGACAGAAATAAGCCTACATCTATTGATAGCAATTTCAAAATGTAATTGGATTAAATTTCTCAATCAAAAGACATAGACTGAATGGATAAAAAATACGCTAAATAAAAGAAACTCACCTCATCTATAAGGTATACATATGCTGAGTTAAAGGATAGAAAAAGACATCTCATGCAAATGGAACCTAAATGTGAGCAGTAATTGCTATACTGATTCAGATAAAATAAATTTGAAGTAAAAAATCTGTTAAAAGTGGCAAAGAACATCATTTTATAGTGATAAAGGGATCAATTCAGCAATAAGATAAAACAATGGTATATATATATATATATATATATATATATATATATATATATACACACACACACACACACACACACACACACACACACACCCCCCCCCCCAAAC
>NW_006159519.1:163027-179251 GCF_000334495.1 Tupaia belangeri chinensis | reverse complement strand
TATATATATACACACATACACATACACATACCCCCCCCCCAATACTGGAGCACTCAAATATATAAAACAAGTTTTACTAGATCTAAACACAGAGATAGACTTCAATGATAAAATCATTGGCAATTTCAACAGCCCAGACTCAGCACTGAACAAACCGTTTAGATAGAAAATCAGCAAAGAAACATTGGAATTAAATTGTATTATAGAGCAAATGAGCCTGACAGACATTTACAGAACATTTAATACAACAGCTCCAGAATTTACATTCTTCTTATCAGCACATAGAACATTCTCTAGAATTGATAATATATTAACACAAAAACAAGCCAATGATGCCTCAAGAAATTTAAAAAGGAAAAATAATATCAACCATTTTTTATTATGATTTAATAGACTAAGTTAGATTAAAACTAGAAATACATGAAAAACTTAGAAAAGCGTGTGTATACATGCAAACTAGACAGCATAATCTTGGATTACTCCCAAATCAATGAGGAAATTAAGAAAAAGAATTTAAACATTTCTTGAAACAAATAAAAATGGATACATGGCATGTCAAAACCTTTGATATTCATTAAAAGCATTACTAAGAACAAAATTTACAGCAGTAATTGCCCACATTACAAAAAATACAGAGATGACAAACAATCTAAAGATACATCTTAAGAAACTAGAAAAATAACAACAGACTCAACCCAAAAGCAGTAAAAGGAAAGAATAATAAAGATCAGAGAATAAATTAAATAGAAACCAAAAATTCAATACAAAGGATCAATTAAGTAAAAATTGTTTAGACTCAACCCAAAAGCAGTAAAAGGAAAGAATAATAAAGATCAGAGAATAAATTAAATAGAAACCAAAAATTCAATACAAATTAAGTAGAAATTGTTTTGCTGAAATGATGAGCAAAATTAACAAATGATTAGCTAGACTATGAAAAAGATCCAAGTAAATACTATAAGAAAAGAAAAAGGTGACATTACAACTGACACTGCAGAAATTACAAATGATTACTCAAGATTATCATGAACAATTATATGCCAATAAGTTGGAAAACCTAGAGGAGATAAATTCCTTGACACATACAATCTACTAAGATTGAATGAAGAAGAAATAGAAAGCCTGAACAGGTCAATAACACGTAATGAGATTGAAGCAATGATAAAAAGCCTCTCCCCCCAAAAAAATCTTAGCACTGGAAGACTTCACTGTTGAATTTTATATATTCTTAAAAAAGAAATAATACTAATTCTTCTGAAACTATTTAAAGAAATCCAAATGGAGGGAATTATCCCAAAATTATTTTATGAAGCAACTATTATCCTAATACCAAAAGCAGACAGAGACACAACAAATAAAAAACTATAAATCAATTTCTCTGATGAACATAGATGCTAAAATATTTAACATAATGTTAGTAAACCATATTAAACAGTGTATCAGAAAGATTATACACCATGATCAAGTAGGATTTATTCCAGGGATACAAGAATTATTCAAAATTGCAAATATCAAATATGATACATATGTCAACAAAATAAAAGATAAAAACCTTACGATTATCTCAGTTGATATAGAAAAAAGCACTTCACATCCTTAGTGATTAATACTCTCAAAAAATTCAATATTGAGGGGGACCAGCCGTTGGCGTAATGGCTATGTTGCTGGACTGTTTCTGGTGAGCACACGTACCAAAGACATGTTCAAAAAAAAAAAAAAAAAAGGAAATATTGGTAGTTAAATGAAAAACTTCTGAGATAAAGACGCTCTTTGGAGGAAATAAAATAGCCACATACAGGGAAAATATATTTGCAAAATACGTAGCTGATGAAAGACTAGTTTGCCGAGTATATGAAGAACTCTTAAACTTTAACAAAAAAACAACCTAGGTGAGAAATGTACAAATGTTAATAATCACCTCACCATAGAATGTATAAGGAGGCAAATAATCATATGACAAGATGGCCAACAACGTATTTCCTTGCAGATTATAACAGCAGTGAGATTCCACTGTATAATGGCCTGTTAGAATGCCCCAAATGTATAATAGAATACTGATGACACAAAATGTTCATGAAGAATGGAGCAACCCAAACCACCATCATTTCTATCAGGAATGCAGAGTAGTACCCTCATTTTGGAAGGTAGTTTGGTAGTTTCTTGCACAACTAAGCATTCTTAAATACAGTCTAGCAATTCCTGGATTTAGCAAATGAATATTTACTTAAATGATTTGAAAATGTATGTCCACACAAAATCTTGCACATGGTTTATAGCAGCTTTATCTTAATTGCCGAAACTTGGAAGCAACAGACATCCTTAATAGATAAATGAATAAATAAACTTGTATATCCAGACCAAATAAAAAAAGCTAAAAATAAATGAGCTAGTAAGCCATAGAAGAAACCTTAAATGCATATTATTAAGTGAAAGAAGCCAGTCTGAAAGGCTATATATTTCAACTATATCGCATTTCTGGAAGAGGCAAAACTGTGGAGGCAGTACAAAGATCAGTGGCTGCTAGGGAATTGATGAAGAGGGAAAGATGAGTAGGCACTGCATAAAGAACATTCAAAGCAGTGAAATATTATAATGATAGATGCTGGTAATCGCACATTTAGCCAAACTCATAGAACCATACAACACAAAGCATGCATCTTAATGTTAACTACGTACTGTAGCTAATAATACATATGTAAATATTGGCTCATTTATTATAACCAGTGTTATAACACTAATGCAAGATGATAATAACAGGAAAAACTCTGGATGGGCTGGAAGTAAGGGTTATATGTAAATTCTCTGTGCTTTCTGCTAAATTTTTCTTGTAAGCCTACAAAAAGTAAAGCCTTTTAATTAAACAAAAAAGGGGTTGATATTTTATTTTCACCAACAAAAGTGAGAGAATCTTTTCATCTTCTGTTTAGAGTTTAGGTAAGTGGAGTTTAGGGAGGAGAACATGCCTTTCCTGAAGGGCTAGTTAATATTACACATTGGGTCTCAACGCTGGTCTTCTCACTTCATAACTTAGTTCATTTTCTACCACTTGGAAACCATACTAGCTCATCACACGGTTGCTTGAGCATTCTGGTGAAGATTGTTTTGTCAGTCATGTGTTGTCTTTGTGTGAAGACCCTTGAACTGTCTTTAATGAAGAGTTGGTTCAACAAACCAGACTGAAATGTCCATAGCATTCTAGAGTATCTATATGTTTACTCTAGCATATAATTCTTACCCAGGGTCCTAGTTATTTAATTAGGCAGAGTGATGGGATTTGTTCACAGTTTTAATTAGAGTGAGATACCAGTGCAGGAAGGATGCCTACATGGAGTTAGGATGAAAGCATTGGTTATGTTACAAACATAAGTATGAAAAAGATGAAGCTTGCGTTGGCTTCTCAAAATATTTATAATATTGAAGTTTTTGCTTTTTATTTTTTGTAACTTTTTAGTGTTAATGGTGAAAAATAAAGTTATTGTTAACTGAGATGGTTTCTTTATTTGCCACATTTGGTTTTTGTTTTAAATTATTGTTTTCAAATTAAAGAAGTAAACTAAGAAAGTTAAATATTTCTGTACTTTTGGTCTTTTTTGACTTTTTGCTGTAAATTCTATAATGGCTTCTGAGAGCTTTTCCTAGTTCTTATAGTATCACTAACCATAGCATTTCATTTGTGACCTTTGTTACGTAAATTTTTGGATCCATTGAAATTGGAAATTAGAGTGGAGTTTTGGGACAATTTCCCAGGTTTTGTAGAAAAACCACTTTATTTACCAATAACTTGTTGCTGCCAACTCTACTGATAATATCACATGGCAGATCTACTTGCCTGTTAGCCATGGCTAAGAAATAAAGACTGCCCTGTCTTTCAAAAACATCTCTAAGATTCTTCACTTACTTATCACGTTGGCTTTTCCATCCTAATGGAATAAATATTATTTGTTATGGACTAGTTGGCTTCATAGGGTTGTTGAGAGCTGAGAACAGTTGGCTTTTCTCAGAAAACCATTCTGGCCTTTTGCAGAGCACTCACAGTGATTCAGTTAAGTTATTACAGAGATTGACTCATTCTTTCCTTCTTCAACCCTTAACCTATCACTCTGTATTTAAACAATTTTCCTATAGTATTTCTCGACAGAAATATAAAGATGGTTTTAAAAATGTATGCCACTAATTCCTACTTGTGGCGTACATATGCCAGACAGCACATGCTAGAGACCCAGTGGCAGGTAGTCTGTATACCCCATTTGTAGACTAGTTGGTGAAGCGGATCCAAAATAAGTAGGCAAATAATGACATTATACAAAATGGTAATGCATGTGAAGAAATTATGACATAGCATATGGGGGAGAGAGAGTGATGTGGTATTATCTTAGGAAAGTGGAATTTCACTGGAGACCTAGATATTCTGAGGATGACAGCCTGTGATTCTCTTGTGGTAAATGAACATTCCAGACAAAGAGTACCACACCTGCAAAGGAAGAAGACAAAGAACAGTCAGAGCCATGACCAGCAGTTAGTGTAATGGCTATGTTGCTGGACTTCCATGTTGTTGAACATGGTTCGAGTCCTGCACCTGATAGCTTAAACTCACGCTGGGTGCGTGTGCATGCATGCCCAAGATTCCGGGAGAATGGAGGAGAAGGGATTGTGGTGTGGCCATCCCCTTGGGGGGTGATTTCTCGCTTTCTGTCTCTCTCTGTCTTTCTGGGGAGCACATGGGCCCTGTAGCAAAAACCTCACAAAACAAAATAAAACAAAACAAAAACAAACAAACAAATAAAACAGTCAGAGCCAAGGGAGTGAGGCATGTAAGCTGAAAGATGTGAGGCAGGGCGGTAGCTGGAGACCAGATAGCCTTCTGTGAGTCTTGCATAGTGGTGGACTGCTGGAGGTTTTGGTAAGGAGAGCACATTGATTGACCTTTGGTGAGTTCTCCACTGCTCTACAGAGATAAGGGACTGTATATGACCAAATGGAGCCTTAGCGGAGATTGGGTGGGAGGTGACACCATGGGGCTGATGTTAATGGGTGAAGAGGGGAGACAGCTGCATCTGGGTGGCACTTGTAGGCTGAGCTAGCAGAATTAATGATGAATTCATAGGATGTGGGCATGATCACATCAAGTTTTGGGATTTGGGGCCCGAGAACTGGGTAAATGTTGATCATTTCTCAGTTTCACATGTCACCTGCCATTTTTCCTTCTGTTGGTTCACTGTATTGGAATCTGGGTTCCAGGTAGACAGCTTATCCTCCCTGACTCTGCTTTCTATGGGCATCTTTCCTGCCAGCAGTGGTGGTTCTTCACTGTGTTTTCTGACAGCCCTCTCCTCTTCTAAAAAATCTGGACAAAAATTTGTCTTTATGGATATGCCCTAATTGTTATTTTATCTTCATCTTTCTAGTGGAACTAGTTCTGGATCCAGCTCTGTTGAGGAATTTGTTTTAATAGCTCAAGTCCCTCTCGGTCTATGCCTCTCTCAGTTCCTTTTCAGCAGGGGCTTGCTAGACCATGTGTGGTCTCCACTGGGGAACAGTAGATACTTAACTGCTGACTGAATTAGCCAACCAGTTGTTGGAAACCTTTTTATTAGCTGCCAAGCTAAGGTGTTAGTGTTCTGACATAAAGTTTTATCTGAATAAAGTGCTTTTCATTAAACACTCATCAACTTACATGTTGTTAATTCTTAAATAGTACATACTGATGTTCTGTTTTCTTTCTTTATTATAAATTATTTCATGTATACATTTAAGAATGGAGAACAGTATCATAATAATATGTAGCATTGTTTTATGGGTTTTACGTTGCAAGTGTAAATGTATTTGTATAAATATGTTTATCTTTAAATGTTTGCTGCGTAGTTATTGTCAGAATGAGGAGTTTGCAGAGTTTTTATTATTGTTGTTGTGATGAAGAGTGACTCCCTGGGTTCTTGGCATGAAGACACTGAACTGCCTTTAATGAAGAGTTGATTCAACAAACCAGACTGAAATGTTTGTAGAATTCTAGAACTTCAGCATGTTCTGAGTTCTTCATGTCTCATTAGTGCTGGTTCTCACAGTGGGGTCCCAGACCCAGCAGCAGCAGCATCACCCATGGATCTGTTAGAAATGCCAGTTTCTGCTCTTGTCCCTTGAATCAGAAACTGTAGGAATAGGTTCAGAAATCTGTGTTTTAACAAGCATTCCTGGACCCTGATCCAAGCTGAAGTTTGAGAGTTTGCTTCAGAGTTCCCAACCTCTGTTGAAATTTAAATTCAAATAAGTTTGAACTTAAAGATGAACTAAGAGAACTGGCAGCTTTATTTTGGGTTCTCAGGAAAGTCATGACTTTTTCATAATACATGTACAGCATGTGTCTCTATGTATTCAGGGTTTAAGTTCTAAATAATGTTTTATTCTTTCCTCTCTTAGGTCTTATACGTCTTTTGTTAAATTCATATGTAACAAAAAAAAATCTCATGACTTTAGCTCAGACTATGAATGAGATTTTTAAAACCCAGTTGCCCACTGTAGCTGCCCACTTCTCCTGTGGGACTGCCTCACTGCTTCCATCATTGATTTCATGTCCAGCCATCATAGCGGCCGTCTTGGGTTTTTAGTAAATTCCCTTAGATCTTCCATATGGACTTACTATATTAAAGACCAAAATAATTTTTACATGATAGAAAGCCTGTGTATGTGCAAAAGGGAGAAAGAGGGGGGGGGAGGGAGGAAACCCCTGGTAGGGATTTCCCTTCCAACTCAAGATCCTAGGTGCCCATGTACATGTGCAGTATGTTTTTCAGACTGACTTTGGTTCCTAACTGCTATTGTTATATGGCTTCCAGCACTGCCCAAACCAGCATTATCAATGTACCATGATAGCTGGGCCTCTGTTTTACTTTATTTATTTATATTTGAGTATTAATTTTGTAGTCTGTTACTTTTTTTTCTGTCTAGAAGGCTTACTTTCTCATTCTTAGCTAATACACAGACAAGTGAGAGGAAAGAATTGGTCATCTGCTAGTCGCCTTTTCCTTTCTTCTTTAAATTTGATTTTTGCCAGAGAGCATGTGCGCTGGTCAGAGAAAGGCAGAGAGAGAGAGGAGGAGGGAGAAAGTACCTCTCCCTACACTGGGGTGCAGTCATACCACAGTCCCTTTTCCTCCATTCTGTTAGGATTTTAAAGACACACGTGCACACACACACACACACACACACACACACGCATTTGGAATGTTTTTCAAGCTCCTAGTGATTTGAACCATGCAGTCAGGTATGTGGGGTTTGGCTCCTTTAGCCACAAAGCCTTGAGGCTGGCCCGTCATCTGCTCTTATTTGTGTTTCTGTAGACCATACCAGAACTACAATACCAGGATTTCCATGGTTCTAAAGATGACTTCCTCTCATGGAGGTTTGCCTCCATGATCAAAATAATCATTATACTCAAAATTAATTGATTAAAAAAAACTGAAAAGGAAAGCAAAAAAACATGAACCCTGGTATTTAACCCATTATTGTTTTTTCATATTCTTATAGCTTTGAATTTTTGTGTTCTCCTTTCTTATACTTGCAGTAGAATTTCTAAATATTTGTGCCGGAAGTTGGAAGCCTTAACAATGAATCAGCTTTGGCCACACTTTTTGGAGAGAACAAACATTTCTTATATCCATAGTTTCTAGTCTAGTTCTTGCTGGTTAGTAGGTCCACTGAATAAAGGAATAATTTATTAAGTAGACTCAGATAATTTATCAGTATTTGTTTTATTTTCTTTGTTTATTTGTTTTAGGTTTTTGCCATAGAGTGAGTACACAGGGAGAAAGAGAGAGACAGATAGACACAGAGAGAGGGAAAGTGAGGTATTACCCCTGGGGGGATGGCCATGCTGCAATCCATTTTCCTACATTCTCCTCTCGGGATTTTGGCATGCAGGCACATGCATCTGGTGTGATTTTTCAAGCCGCTGGGCCTGGGGCTTGAACCATGGTCGGCCATGTGGGAGTCTAGCACCTTAAATTCTATACTACCTGCTGGCCCCTATCAGCATTTATAAAACAGATATTTTATAAACTTAGCATATGTTAATATGAAATTAAATATAGAATTCCAAACAAACTTGGGAATTAGTCACCAAAATTATGAGATATGTATACGATAGCTTCAACTATGACAATCATTTATTGAAAGTATTAAAATAACAATCCTGATAAAGATTCCATTCATATTGCCTCAAACAGACCACATATATTCATTATTTGTATCATTTCATAACTAGAACATGCCTCACTTCTAAGTGGAAATGTTTTTGCTGATGGCTACTTTGCTGTTTTCTCCAAAAGATTATTCTCTGCTAATTCATGTGCTGTTTTTATTCTTCAGATAATACTGTGTGGCTCAGTGTAAACAAATGCAAATCATCTTCTTTGAAATCATTAGGAAATGATTTCAAAAGGCAGTTATGTATAAATTCTCATCCCACCAACTGTTTAGATTAAATTTGTTTTGAAATAAGCCTTTTCCAATAAGCCTTTTCCATCAATGTTTTCAACACAGTTTTCTGTAATTCTTCTGAAGTACATGTAGAAACAATAATTTCATGGTTTCATGAACCTATCATGATGTGGCTTTTCTAGTAAATCCAAATATAATTGAATTTGAAATAAATTAAAACCTGTTTTCTTAAGTACTGTTTGAGCTGTGGAAATGTATGATACGTTGGTGCCAATGGGGAGAAGCACACAGAAATTAGCCAGCTCGTTTCCAGCTGTAATCAGAACACCTGAGGACTAAGGCGTTATGTTAGGGGCAGGAGAAAATTCTGTACCTAGTCTCCAGCAACAAGCTGAGGTCTGAGTCATCACCCATATGTACCCTGACCAAGGCATTGTCCTGTGGCTGATGAGCCCTTAGGTGTCTTGGAGAGGTAACTGGAAGGCCAGAGTATTGGACTTGAGTTTTATTCCTGGAAATAACTGTGATCCTGGGAAATTCACTTGATACTACTTTAGCCTCAGTTTATTCATCTGTAAAATCAGTGAGTAAAGTAGATCGCATCTAAGCTTGCTATGACTGCATTTCTGGATTCAAACGTGGAAGTGATTTGATTTGAAGGCTGAGGTATGAAACGGTCATTTTCAAGTTCCTTGAAGTCTGATGTGGACTGCAAGCACAGACATTGATGCAAGACTCTGGGTGGTCTCTGGGCTGGAGATACTGTGTTCTGTTTTACTCATTGGCATGCATAATTGATCCACAAATTCAGAGAAGTTAGCCAAAGTACTTTCCCATTGCCATAAAGACTACAGATTATTTGAATATCTGAGTCAGTATGTTATTCCCTTCAGAAAAATATTGCAGTAAAACTGATTTTGGGTGTATATTTTGTTATTTGGAAAGCATTTATGCATGTACTATTATTATTATTATTATTTTAAAATATGTAACTCCTGTGAAACTTTTAAATTTATTTATTCTTTTTTTTGGTATGAATTCTTCCTGTGGTTGACTGTTGAGGCTCAGATACAAAATGGTTAAGCAACTGGCTGGATTCATCAAGTGGGAGTGTTAGGAACTGGAGTGAAAACCAGGGTCTAGACGTGCTCCCATTCTCCTTTCCTTGAGAGTACCAGGATTATCTAAGGATGGGTTTAATACCAATGGCAGTTTTCTTTCTGCCTTCTCTCATGTACTCACCTCACCCCATGTCATCAATGGGGTGGCTGATTGCATCACACACTAAGATTGAATAAATCCCCAATACTTCAGATTTGATTTTTCAGACTCACTATAAAGAGTAATTTCTCAGTTCTCATTTCAGTGTGAGCAGATAGAGTATTTTGCTGTTTCAATATTCAGCTGGTGTTCACAGTTCTCCAAATAAAAATTTCAACATTTTGGAATACCTTTTGGCTTGAAAAATATATGAGGTTGGTCTAGTGGTTGCAGAAGACATTTTCATTGTCAAGATGCTTCCATACAATGCGATATTTTAGTGAACTTTCATTTAAATGAATATATTTGCACTCACTGGGAGGTAGCTGGTATAAACACAGGATTCTAGGATAGCAGTCACACAATGCTACTTTGACTAAGCTGTTTACAATCAGAAGATGTTAACTTCTGCCTGTATTTTGGAAAATCATGACATGAACCAACAGGAGGTCTGTAGTGACTGGGCAGGTCCTGAATTAACATTGGTAGTTTATTTTTTAAATGGGATCATTTAAAATATTAAAACATTATGGAATAAAGATTAATGTTTCTATTAGTCAGAGCTTTCTGGAGAGACAGAACCAACAGGATATGTATAGATAGATAAGAAGGTATTTATTGGGGGAATTGGTTCATGTGATTACTGCAGTCGAGAAGTCCCATGACAGGCAGTCTGTAAGCTGGAGACTCTGGGGTGGATGCTGGTGGTGTGGTTCAGTTTAAGTTCAAGTCACAGAGGCAGGTGAGGCAAGGATGCAGCTCACAGTCTGAGGCTGACAATCTGAAAACCCACATTGGAGGGTACTGGTGTGAATTCTCAAATCTAAAGACAGGTAACCTTTCAGATCTGATATCCAAGACAATAGGAGTCTCTCCTTCTCTTGAAGAGATCCCATGTGTCTTCTGTATTTGTTCTTTCCCTGCCATTTGTTGATTGGACTATGAATGCCCATATTGAAGGTAAATCTTCTCCACCAGGTCTTCACATGCTAATTTCCTCTGGAAACTCTACTACAGACACACCAGAATAATGCTTGATCAGATTTTTAGTTATTCCTTAATCCAGTCAAGGTAATGCCCCAAGTAAACATCACAACATTATATTGGTCAATGTTCTTACCATTTATTGTATGATAAGACAAATTATGTATCTCTTTCTTTCAACATTTCTTTTTCGAAGTGATGAATTATATGTATTCCTAAAAATAATAAAATTGGGAATTAGATTTTGACATCTTATTTTATTTGTTCCATTGTTTTTTAGTTTGCTATGGAGAGCGTGCACTTGCCAGTAAGAAAGGGGGCAGGATAAGAAATCACCCCTCAGGAATGGCACACTGCAGCCCTTTTCCTCCATTCAAGTAAACATCACAACATTATATTGGTCAATGTTCTTACCATTTATTGTATGATAAGACAAATTATGTATCTCTTTCTTTCAACATTTCTTTTTCGAAGTGATGAATTATATGTATTCCTAAAAATAATAAAATTGGGAATTAGATTTTGACATCTTATTTTATTTGTTCCATTGTTTTTTAGTTTGCTATGGAGAGCGTGCACTTGCCAGTAAGAAAGGGGGCAGGATAAGAAATCACCCCTCAGGAATGGCACACTGCAGCCCTTTTCCTCCATTCCCTCTTGGGATTGGAATGGATTTTTTTTTTTAGCCAACCAGGTTCAGGACTCAAACTGTGTAGGTAGTCATGTGGGATCCAGATACCTTAACTACCTTGCCACCAGCTAACCCAGATTTAGGAATCTTAAATATAAACTTATTGAATATCTGAATCTTTTCTAGATGGAGTTACATTATATCCATTTTCAGATTTGGAAATACTGGGTTTTCAATGTGCAGTTACCAGGTGAGGCCCCTTTCCATATATAATCTTATATATAGCCAGGGGAGTCTACTTTGAGGTATTAATGAACCGGACTGGGTATGCCATGTTAACTTTTGCCCCCAATTGATGCACTGTTTCTAATGTCTTTGCTTCAGCTAGATTGGTATATGGAAATTTCCTTTAAGGGATCTTTTAGCTGTCCCTTTTGGAGCTCAGTTAATACAAAATGACAAAGAGGAGAGTTATCGCTTCTAAATGCTGAGCTCATGCTACAAGCTAATGCTTTTATATTAGCTTCTGGCGGTTAAGATTGATTTTAAGATTGTGCTTTAGAGTTAGACTTTCTGGGACTCGATTTGCAGTATCAGTTCTACTTTCAAACTCTTTTTTTAAGCTTTCCACTGTTCTCTGTGTTGATCTGATTCTATAACATGCCTGAGGCTGGGTTTACTTTGCACGCCATTATGTGAGTGCCAGAATCAATAATTCTCCATCTGACTTTTATCCTTTACCCTCCAAATTGCTCACCTCTCCCCACTATATGCATTCATATGGTGTATACTTGTTAGAAAAGATAAGGTTTATAGCTAAATATTGTTGTAAGATCATGCTAACAGCTCACTTGCCTTAACAATGTGGTCTTCATTTTGTAAAGCCAGCTCCGATCCACTTGGATGTCTATCTTTGAGCCATTTTTCCTTTCAGCAGGGATGAGTTTTTATGGACTTTCCCAATGTTCAACCTGTCTACCCAGCTTATATGTCCTTATGCTTGTTCTCTCAAGGACAGGAGTGTAGTCTCTGTACACACAGTAGAGTATAGCTGTCTAATGTGTCCCCTTAAAACAAGAGCACCTTTTTCTTTCTGGCATACCTTGTTAAATCTATATTAAAAATAGGTTAAGAGGAAAATTTACTAGGACACAATACTCTAATCCAATTTACCTTGTTGGTTTCTTAATTTTTATGAAGTAGAAAAAATAATGATCTTAGAACAGGATGTTGTTTTGGGGGAGTGTAGCATTTATTTAATTGCTTTATTTTAGGGAACAATGATAGGATAGAGCCCTCTAGTCTCCTAGCATTCTTTCACAGATGGTACTCACTGCCTCTGAAACACTTTCAGCAGCTCCCGACAAAGTGCTTGAAAAGGGTTCTCATTTTAGGTCGGTCAAAAGTCTTACAGTGTTGCACTCAGATCCCTCTCATTATATCTCTTCTAGATAGTGGTCCTAATTCTGCCCCCAAGCTTTAAAAAGTAACTCCAGGGGCCAGCAGATACCATAGCAATTACATCGCTGGACTCCTACGTGGCCGACTGGTTTGAGTCTCAGACCTGGTGACTTGAAAATCATGCTGGGCGTGTGTGCATGTGTCCCCAAGATCCCAGAAGGAGAATGGAGGAGAAGGGATTTTGGCATGGCCATCCTCACTGGGAGGCAATTTTTCACTTTCTCTCTTACTATCTCTGTCTCTCTCTGGTGAGCACACAGGCCCTCATACAAAAACCTCATCCAAAAACTGACTCTTTTTCCTCTTCCAGGCAGGTGTCTTCAAGGGTACATTCAGGTGCTAGGAGTGGAGGTGAGCACAGACATAACTGCAGAGAGCTCAAGGTTGAGGGACAGTCTGTAAGGACAGCACCTTCATCACTTCTTTTCTTCTTCTGCTTCCACTTTAAAATTCCTAGTCACATAAGGTTGTGGCCTATTCCCTCATCTCTGGCAAACCCACTTCTCAAAGACCTAATTTGTTGATTTATTCTGACATGACACAGTGCTGAGGGTGCATTGTCTTTATGGGACAGAGGAAACAGACATTTACTAAAACATTCTGTCCAAAGACATTTGTGGTTGGCTAGCTGTGATGTGTTCTCAGCGAGCCTGTGTTAGCCTCTGATGATCATGTACTGACTTCTAAACATTTACCCCAGACATTGTTTCCTATGGGTTTCAAAATGATAGAGATTCATTTCTAGAATCTATGGATTCTTCCTTTTTATAAATTAAACTAGGATTTACCACTGCTAAGTCTTTGGGCCTTTTTCTGTTTCATGTGACATCTTGGGAGAATCTACTCAGATTATTTTTATTATTATTTTCTTGTTGCTTCAATACACTGGATCTGCAGACAGAAAGGTCTTTATACTTTTCATAAGCTCAGTGGTTTTGTGCTGTGATTTCTCATTTACTCATTGTTTTGTTTATTTTTCCAATTTGATGGCCAGCCTCTTTACAACACTAGACAGATACAAAATAGGAGTCAGGTATTTCTGACCATCCTGTCTCTTGTTTATCTGTCAGGTGTCTAACTTTATAACTCTAACTCATATACTGTTTTTCTGCCATCACCACAGGTAAAGTGATTGTGGAAGGCTTACTTCAAAGGCAGAATCTGTGAATTAAATTTTATCTTTATCTATCAGGGCTTTGTGCACTCTACTCAAGAGAAATGCCGCACTATCTTTTGGAATGTGTGGAATTCAGATATGCATATTTATCTAAAGACTGCACCCCAATTCTATTTTTTTATAGAGCACATGCGCTCACCAGAGGGACAGAAAGCAGAAATCACCCCCCAGGGGAGATGGCCATACCACAACCCCTTCTCCTCCATTCTCCTCTCAAGATCTTGGGCATGCACGCACATACACCCAGCATGAATTTTAAGCCGCTGGGTCTGGACTCGAATCACTATTGACTATGTGAGAGTCCAGTGATATAACCATTATGCCATCTGCTGGTATCCAGCCCCCCTGCTGATGGTTTAATTAGGAAACATAAACCCTTTAAGCTGTGATTTTCCTAATTTAATGGAGGAAGAGGAGTCATTGAAGGAAGAAGATAGAAGGTGATACAAGGAGATTATTTTTATTATTATTTTCTTGTTGCTTCAATACACTGGATCTGCAGACAGAAAGGTCTTTATACTTTTCATAAGCTCAGTGGTTTTGTGCTGTGATTTCTCATTTACTCATTGTTTTGTTTATTTTTCCAATTTGATGGCCAGCCTCTTTACAACACTAGACAGATACAAAATAGGAGTCAGGTATTTCTGACCATCCTGTCTCTTGTTTATCTGTCAGGTGTCTAACTTTATAACTCTAACTCATATACTGTTTTTCTGCCATCACCACAGGTAAAGTGATTGTGGAAGGCTTACTTCAAAGGCAGAATCTGTGAATTAAATTTTATCTTTATCTATCAGGGCTTTGTGCACTCTACTCAAGAGAAATGCCGCACTATCTTTTGGAATGTGTGGAATTCAGATATGCATATTTATCTAAAGACTGCACCCCAATTCTATTTTTTTATAGAGCACATGCGCTCACCAGAGGGACAGAAAGCAGAAATCACCCCCCAGGGGAGATGGCCATACCACAACCCCTTCTCCTCCATTCTCCTCTCAAGATCTTGGGCATGCACGCACATACACCCAGCATGAATTTTAAGCCGCTGGGTCTGGACTCGAATCACTATTGACTATGTGAGAGTCCAGTGATATAACCATTATGCCATCTGCTGGTATCCAGCCCCCCTGCTGATGGTTTAATTAGGAAACATAAACCCTTTAAGCTGTGATTTTCCTAATTTAATGGAGGAAGAGGAGTCATTGAAGGAAGAAGATAGAAGGTGATACAAGGTTGTGTCAGGTGCTGTGTTCTTATGAAAGCATTACCTTGTTTTAATATCCAAATTACTAAGAGAAAAAGAAAAACAATATTAGTATTATAGAGCTATGTCATTATATGAATTTCTTTGTACTATATTTAGACTGGACCTGGTGATAATAAACTTTAGAATTTCTATAGGGCTTTAGATTTGGGCTTTAATGATCGTGAATAAATCACATTGATAATACTTAATGTAAGACATTACTGTTACCTGGCCATCTATACTTTGTGATACCTTTTGCAAGTTTATAAGGTATGTTATCTTTGTTTATATTCGTTTCTCATGGGGAAGATGAAGCTTTAAGTGATTCTGTTTTAAATAAAGATCATGATCTAGAAAGTGAGTCCACATTAACTGGTATGCTTTTGTATTCTACTTAAGCATTTGTGGTGACCATTTTTTCTCAGCCTTGTTTTAAGTTATACTCATCGTGGAAAGGTTTGTTAAGATCTGAGCGGACCTCAGCCACCCAGGGTTCCCCATCAACCCCAGTGCTAGTCAGGACAGAAAGCCTCCAGGGTTCTCCACCTCTGCCTCTGTTGGGCCTCTGGGTTCAGCTTCAAAGCTGTGAAGCACCTCACCCAGCCAGGGCTCTCCCGCAGGCTCCAGTGGGTTTTCCATTTTTAACCCAGTTCCATTTTCCATGACCTGATTTTTAATTTTCCTCCTTTTTCTTGTAGTACTTGTCTTCCTTTTTCTTTGTTTTTCTTCCTCTATTTCTTCTTCTTTTTCTTTTACCTTACACCCTTGTTTTACTACTCAGCCCTTACCCACTGCCTAGAGATGACAAGGTGCATAGTAGCTAAATCCTCAACATTGTGAGTTTTAGAGAATTCTTCGCACCTCACTGTAGTGGTTGCAAAAATTGTGAAATTCCCCTTTAGAAATTCGATTGCAAAACTCCTCCTGTTTTACCCGCACTGGAGAACATGGTAGAAGGAAAATTGGAGAAGAGCCTCAAGGATGATAGAATCAAGTAATACATCTCCAACAAGGGAACAATGTAACTTGTCT
>NW_006159519.1:152782-162875 GCF_000334495.1 Tupaia belangeri chinensis | reverse complement strand
TGTTTAGAATATTTATGGTAGCAAAACTCTATGAGATGCAAGAAAAAAAGAGACATTGAGCTGCAAGAGATGAGGAAGTCCTTGCATGATATGAAAGAAGAATTGGACACCATAAAAAACAATCAGATGGAACTGTTAACTATGTAGCCTATAATACAGAAAATTAAAACCTTCCTCAAAAGTATTAAAAGCAAGGTAGACCATGCAGAAGATCGAATTTCAGAAGTAGAAGATGAAACTTCTAACCTAGAAAAAAATTATCAAAAATACTCAGAAAAGTCAAGAAAACTGAGAATACTATATGAAAAATACTAGATACCATGAAATGCCCAAATGTCAGAATAATTGGTATCCCAGGAGGTGAAAAATCTAATAAGGGCATGGGTAATCTATTCCACAAAATCCTGGAAGAAAACTTTGGAAGTCTAGAGAGACGTTCAAATCATCCACACCCAAGAAGTACAAACTCAAGAATCCCAAGTAGAATCAATCCAAGAAGATCCTCTCCACAGCACATTATAGCAAGACTGACCAAAATGACAAAGACAAGATACTAAGTTTGGTATGAGAGAAACGTCAAATCACCTACAAAGGCTCTCCCATCAGGCAAACACCGGATCTCTCATTGGATATAATGCAAGCAAGGAAAGAATAGGGAAATATATTCAAAGTGTTAAGTGAAAAACAATTTCAACCAAGAATACTTTACCCAGCAAGATTATCCTTCATGTGGGAAAAGAAAATAAAAGTGTTCTCAGATAAACAAAACTTGATAGAATTTAACTACTCCAGGCCAGCTCTTTAAGAAATTCTGAAAGGAGTACTATACCAAGAAAATGAAAGAGAAACAGACAGCAACAAGAGAACAAAAAAACAACCAAAAATATGGCCAACTTAATGTTAGGGACAAGTCTAAAAATATCAATAATAACACTGAATATTAATAGATTAAATTCTCCTATCAAGAGGCACAGACTGGCGGACTGGATTAAAAATCAGAAACTCTCCATCTGCTGCCTACAAGAAACACATCTCATGGATAAAGACACAGATAGACTAAAAGTTAAGGGCTAGAAAAAGGTATTCCATGCAAATGGAAACCAGAAAAGAGCGGGAGTTGCTATACTGATTTCGGACAAAATAGACTTTGAGATGAAAATTGTAAGAGACAAGGACGTTATATAGTAGTAAAAGGGCTAATTCACCAAGAATATATAACTCTTATAAATAACTATGCACTGAACTTAGGAGCACCTAAATATGTAAAGGAAAGACTGTGAGATCTAAAAGGAGAGATAGAATGTAACAAAAGAATTGTTGGAGATCTCAGTACCCCATTATCTCCTTTAGACAGGTCAATAAGCCAAAAAATAAGCAAAGAGATCCAGGACCTAAATGATACCATAAATCAGATGGACTTGATAGACATCTATAGAATTTTCCACCAGAAAAAAAAAAACACAAAATAATACATTTTTCTCAGCTCCACATGGTACTTTTTCGAAGATTGACCACATGATAGGGCACAAAATCAGCCTTTATGAATTCAAAGGCATAGAAACTATATCCAGCATCTTTTCCATGATGGAATTAAAGTTGATATTAATCTCAGGAAAAACCCTTGAAAATACAAAAATACATAGAAATTAAATAACCTACTTCTGAATGACTTCATGACTACTGAAGAGATTAAGACTAAAATAAAAAGATTCATGGAAACAGATGATAATGAATACACAAGTTTCCATAATTTATGGGACACGACAAAAGAAGTCATAAGAGGAAAGTTCATAGCAATGAACGCAAGGAAAAGATTGAAAGGGTAGGGAAATATTATAGGATATTGCTGAAATGTCAGAAACAGAATTTAGAATATTTATGGTAGCAAAACTCTATGAGATGCAAGAAAAAAAGAGACATTGAGCTGCAAGAGATGAGGAAGTCCTTGCATGATATGAAAGAAGAATTGGACACCATAAAAAACAATCAGATGGAACTGTTAACTATGTAGCCTATAATACAGAAAATTAAAACCTTCCTCAAAAGTATTAAAAGCAAGGTAGACCATGCAGAAGATCGAATTTCAGAAGTAGAAGATGAAACTTCTAACCTAGAAAAAAATTATCAAAAATACTCAGAAAAGTCAAGAAAACTGAGAATACTATATGAAAAATACTAGATACCATGAAATGCCCAAATGTCAGAATAATTGGTATCCCAGGAGGTGAAAAATCTAATAAGGGCATGGGTAATCTATTCCACAAAATCCTGGAAGAAAACTTTGGAAGTCTAGAGAGACGTTCAAATCATCCACACCCAAGAAGTACAAACTCAAGAATCCCAAGTAGAATCAATCCAAGAAGATCCTCTCCACAGCACATTATAGCAAGACTGACCAAAATGACAAAGACAAGATACTAAGTTTGGTATGAGAGAAACGTCAAATCACCTACAAAGGCTCTCCCATCAGGCAAACACCGGATCTCTCATTGGATATAATGCAAGCAAGGAAAGAATAGGGAAATATATTCAAAATGTTAAGTGAAAAACAATTTCAACCAAGAATACTTTACCCAGCAAGATTATCCTTCATGTGGGAAAAGAAAATAAAAGTGTTCTCAGATAAACAAAACTTGATAGAATTTAACTACTCCAGGCCAGCTCTTTAAGAAATTCTGAAAGGAGTACTATACCAAGAAAATGAAAGAGAAACAGACAGCAACAAGAGAACAAAAAAACAACCAAAAATATGGCCAACTTAATGTTAGGGACAAGTCTAAAAATATCAATAATAACACTGAATATTAATAGATTAAATTCTCCTATCAAGAGGCACAGACTGGCGGACTGGATTAAAAATCAGAAACTCTCCATCTGCTGCCTACAAGAAACACATCTCATGGATAAAGACACAGATAGACTAAAAGTTAAGGGCTAGAAAAAGGTATTCCATGCAAATGGAAACCAGAAAAGAGCGGGAGTTGCTATACTGATTTCGGACAAAATAGACTTTGAGATGAAAATTGTAAGAGACAAGGACGTTATATAGTAGTAAAAGGGCTAATTCACCAAGAATATATAACTCTTATAAATAACTATGCACTGAACTTAGGAGCACCTAAATATGTAAAGGAAAGACTGTGAGATCTAAAAGGAGAGATAGAATGTAACAAAAGAATTGTTGGAGATCTCAGTACCCCATTATCTCCTTTAGACAGGTCAATAAGCCAAAAAATAAGCAAAGAGATCCAGGACCTAAATGATACCATAAATCAGATGGACTTGATAGACATCTATAGAATTTTCCACCAGAAAAAAAAAAACACAAAATAATACATTTTTCTCAGCTCCACATGGTACTTTTTCGAAGATTGACCACATGATAGGGCACAAAATCAGCCTTTATGAATTCAAAGGCATAGAAACTATATCCAGCATCTTTTCCATGATGGAATTAAAGTTGATATTAATCTCAGGAAAAACCCTTGAAAATACAAAAATACATAGAAATTAAATAACCTACTTCTGAATGACTTCATGACTACTGAAGAGATTAAGACTAAAATAAAAAGATTCATGGAAACAGATGATAATGAATACACAAGTTTCCATAATTTATGGGACACGACAAAAGAAGTCATAAGAGGAAAGTTCATAGCAATGAACGCAAGGAAAAGATTGAAAGGTGGCAAAAGGACAACCTAACATCACGCCTTAGGGAACTGGAAAAACAACAACAACAAAATAAAAAAAGATGTCAGGAGAAAAGAAATAATAAAGATTCTAGATGAAATAGAAAATGCGTGAGTTATACAGAAAATAAATCAAAGCAAAAAACTCGTTCTTTGAAAAGATAAACAAGATTGACATGCCATTAGCTATACTATTTAAGGAGGAGAGAGAAAGGAACCAGATAAATCAAATTTACAATGAATCAGGCAACATTACAACAGACATAACAGAAATACAAAATATTATTAGAGGATACTATGAGTGAATATATGCCAACAAACAAAAAAACATGGATGAGATGGACAAATTTCTGGAGAAGTATAATCTACCAGGAGAACATTGAAAGCCTGAATAGACCTATAACAAGGAATGAGATTGAAATCAGTAATAAATAACCTCCCAACAAAGAAAAGTTCAGATCCCTATGGCTTCACTGCTAAATTTTACAAAACTTTTAAAGAAGAGGTAACTCCCATCCTACTCACACTGTTTCTAGAGATCCAAAAAGAAGGAACCTTTCCAAATTCATTCTACGAAGCCTCCATTACCCTCATTCTCAAAATGGATAAGGATACAACAAAAAAGGAAAACTACAGATCTATATCTCTGATGAATATAGATGCAAAAATTCTCAACAAGAGACTTGCTAACCAGATTCAACAGCATATAAAAAAGTTTATTCATCACGACCAGGTAGGCTTTATTCCAGAGATACAAGGGTGGTTCAACATATGCAAAGCCATATCAATATACCATATTGACAGAAAGAAAGATAAAACCATATGATTATTTCAATTGATGTGGAAAAAGCATTTGACAAAATACAACATCCTTTCAGAATTAAGACTGTCAGTAAAATTGGCTTAGAAGGATTTTTCTCAGCGCAATAAAAGCAATCTATGAAAAACCTATAGCTACTTAATGGGGAAAAGCTGAAAGCTTTTCCACTGAAAGCTGGCACAAAACAAGGCTGCCCACTTTCACTGCTCCTATTCAATACAGTAATGAAAACCGTAGCCAATGTGATCAGACAAGAGAAGGAAATAAAAGGCATTCCAATAGCAAAAGAAAAGCTGAAATTATCTCTGTTTGAAGATGACATGATTGTATACATAGAAAACCCAATAGTATCCACGATAAAACTTCTTGAAGTAATAAATGCATACAGTAAAGTGGCAGGATACAAAATTGACTTACAAAAATCTGTAGCATATCTATAGACAACTAATAAAAGGACAGAGACAGAACTGAAGAAAGTAATCCCATTTACTATAGCCACAAGAAGTATACGATACTTAGGAATAAGACTAACCAAGAAAGTCAAAGACCTCTATAAGGAAAGCTATGAAAACCTTAAAAAGGAAATTGAAAAGGACACAAAAAAGTGGAAGAACATCCCATGTTCCTGGATTGGCAGAATTAATATCAAAATGGCAATCCTACCCAAATTAATCTACATATTTAATGTAATCCCTATAAAATTACAAGAAACATTCTTCAAAGATCTAGAAAAGACAATCATAGAATTTGCCTGGAATCATAAAAATACTCCATATTGCCAAAGCCATTCTGTGCAAGAAGAATGGAGTAGGGGACATCTCACTTCCTGACCCCAAAATATATTACAAAGTTGTGATAAGCAAAACAACATGATATTGGCACAAAAACAGACATGAGGACCAATGGAACAGAGCAGAGACCCCAGAAATAAACCCCAAAACATACAGCCAACTCATCTTTGACAAAGGGTACCAGTCAATCCAGTGGAAAAAGGGAAAATAATCCCTTTAGCAAATGGTGCTGGAAAAACTGGGTATCTACCAGCAAAAAGATGAATCCGAACCCATATCTGTTACCATTAACAAAAATCAATTCAAAGTGGATCAAAGATCTAAACCTAAGGCCACAAGCTGTAAAACTACTGGTGGAAAACACTGGGGAAACTCAGGGCGACATTGGGGTAGGCAAAGGCTTCTTAAGTAGGACCTCCAAAGCACAGGTAATAATCCCCAAAATAGACAGGTGGGATAACCATAATACACAGAGAACTCAAGTGTCTTACCCAGAAGAAAAAGATTAACTCAATTAAAAGATGGGAAATGCTGAACATCCCTCATAAGGGAGATGCAGATCAAAACCACAATGAGATACCACCTAACCCCAGTCAGAATGACGAAGACTAAAAAGACAAAAAAGTGATAAGTGCGGAAGGGGATGTGGTGAAAGGCGAACACTCCTACACTGTTGGTGAATTTTGCATTTTTAGTTTATATTTAGGGAAAGTAATGTTATACATGCAATGAGAAAAGGATATATGAGAAGGCACATTATTCTACTTATTCTTAAGATTCTTAATTTTCTTTGTTTTAAGGCATCTCATATGTTTGTGCATAACCATGTCCTTCTCATCCATTAGCTACTGATAAGTTATTGTAGTTAGAGGCACTATTAATCCCATATGCTATTGAGATACTCAGGTTGTGTATATTGTTAAGATGTCCACATGTATGTGCTTGTACATAGAAGACCACATATTTCTACCATTAACTTTTGATTGAGAAAATCAAGTGCCTGTGATTCATTAAGAAGTTTACAGAAAAGTGAGTCCTTTTAGTCACTTTATGAGACACATAAAAATATCTCACTATGATTAATGTCACACATTGGTTTGGAACAAATACATTATTTCACAGTTCCGTCATGACCCACACAACCCAGTCAGCCGAAATTGAAGCACCTGGGGATAGCCTAAAAATTGTCTTAATAGTTTCTGAAGATGATTTTTTTTTCCAGATTTTTGCACGCACTCACTGGGGTGAGACAGAGAGAAAGTGAAAAATCACCTGAGACTTGAACCATGATCAATTACATGGGAGTCCAGCGATATAACCTTTATGCCATCTGCTAGTCCGCATGCAGGTTTTATAATGTTGAGCTAATTCATTAGCTTTCTCTCTTGTGACCAATCAAACAATTTCTCTGTGGTTGAAGTCCGTTATTGTTCACGATTTTCTGAATGCCCTTAAAGTGACTGTAGGTGATTAACTGAACTGCCGTTGCCCCACCCCAGCATGCTCTATACTTGTTTCTATCCAGGTGTAACACCCCCTGTCTGATTCTCTACCCCAGCAGCTTTCTTTGCTGTTCTTTTTCTCTGGCTGAGAGAACTGCTGTATACTTTCTTTTTTGGCAAAAGTAAATTTGGTTTATATTTGTATTGAAATATACAAATGTATGAGCTTGTATGTAATTAAAATAGATGTTTCTAAATTTTTCTTTGGGGAAAGTGATAGCTAATCACAGTTTATCACACACAGAAAAAAATAAATAAAAAAGAACCTCAAGTTCAAGCTTTTTAATTACCCCCAAGAACTCGCTGACTCTTCCAGGATGGTGGCTAAATGAAGTTGAACTTAATAAACAAAATAAGGAAAATAGAAGGCTCCTTTGTCTTAGGAATTAATATGTCCATGTTGTTTTGAATCCTAGTTGGAACGTTTAGGGACCAAGCGCTAGTCAATAGTAAACCCGTGGTATTTTGAAAAGATTGTTCCCTGAATCTAGGTCGCAGGATCTAGAGATAGTTGCGTATAATAATGATCCATCCAGTCTCTGATGGGCACCCCAGTGGGCAGGACAAGGTCTGAACAGCGGGACTCTGCTCCCGGGAAGGGGACTAATCAAGGACTACAGAATGAGGTTACTGGTCATTCCTTCAGGAAAGCAGAAGTATTTAGAAACTAGCTGAGAAAGATGTCATGACTAATTTACTTTTAAAAGAAAGATTTGATATTAAAAGTCTAATAATAGATCCTTTTTTCCTTCCTCATTACACATTTGATCATTTTGTTATCTGTAAGGTTATTGCGTATCTATAAAATGATTGCTTTCTTAGATTGTTCTCTAGCTTCTGTAATACTGTATTACCCTGTTTTTCTTCTTCTGTGACTATTTCTTTGTGTCTTTTCTCCAAAATACAGATATGTTTTGAAGTTTGTAATTTGGGCTTTTCCTCTAACAGGCTTCCTGAGCTGTCACTCACTTTTCCAACTTTAGGTATTACATCTATACACGAGGGGCCTGTGAATGCATGTCCTTAACTCAGAACTATTGCATTACCAGATGTTTTCACTGGGACACACTGACAGCTCCTGAAATTTAACACATTTGTCATTGCCTCCTCTAAAACTATAGCTCCCCTTTTAGACTTTGCCTGTGTGTGTTAATGGAGCCATCTCCTTGGTATCTAGGTTTGAAAACTTGGAGCTTTAAACTTTCTTCTATTTTCTCACCTCTGGTGCTATCTCCCCTCACTTTCCAGCCTGTCATCAGTTTCCATGGACTCATGGTTTACAATATACCTTCATTCATCTCCTTTTCTTTCCTGTTGTCATTGCGCAGGTTCAGCCTATTAGCTAAGTTTTTGGTCTATTGCTTCTTGGTCAAAGACTTCCAGAAGTATCTTCAGTGCTCTAGTCCATCTCCTGAGCCACTGGCATGAGATGCAGGTTTCCATTTATCTTTTTGCCTGACATCGTCAAGTGTTACTGATAAGAAGAAGGGTAGGAAGATAGGGGACATAGGTTGTGGGACAGGGCCTGGCATTTTGGAGTTCTCTTTCCCCATGCAGCCATGTTGGGCAGGATTCTGAGGAATCTGATAACCATTTCATGGTGGGCTCAGAAGATCCTGGTTACCACCCTTTGGTTATTTCGCAGATTTCAGTCTCTACAGCACACATATTGAGCACTTGAACTCACATTTTTCTTTTTACTAATTCTTCAGAATAAGTAGGTGACCAACAACCCCACAGATTTTTTCCAAGATATACAAATACTTGATATCTTCTTTTTGCTTCAGATTATAGGTATCTACTTGTGATAATTTAAGTAACTGTTTTTCACCCATTGCCAGATACCCCTTTATCACTGAACCAGGAACAACCATGTCTTAAAATCTAATCAAATCACAGGGCAATTCCAGGTCCAACCATATTCTTTTTTTTAAATGGCTATCTAGTTGTACCACACCTAAATTAATTAATTAAGCCAGATTTTGTCCAAATTGTTAATTAAGTTATAAATGGAATCTTTATCATAACCCTGTTTCCATTTACACTTTTTTCCCCTGGATTTTTCTTCTCTTCCATTTCTATAGCAACATGAGATTGGTTGAAGAATAATTTTTAAAATATCTGACAGGATATTCCTCATTATTCTATCTCTTCTCATTTTACTTAGAGGTTTATTCACCCAGATCAACTTATTTTCCAAGTTTGGAAATATGTTTGGAATTTTGGTGTGAATTATATTGGATTAACAGATAAAGCTAGGAGGAACTGACACTTTGTCAATGATGTTGAGTATCACATAACAGTGTGTGCTTATCCATTTATTTCCATAGATATTAAGTAATTTTTGTCCCTATTCAAGGTCTTCATAGCCTTATATATATATATTTTTTTTGTCCACTTGGTTCTATTGGGGTAGGAGGTGGATATTGTTTCCCATCCCTGTATAATACTATGTTATTCTTGATTTTCTTCTTACATATTCTATAGTTTTTGCTTTAGCCATCTATCTACCTATCTATCTATCTATCTATCTATCTATCACCAATTTTGACTTTTACTAAATTTCCTTCCAATTTTTGACAACTTTTCCCTAAACTCTACAATGTTCCATAACAATATCTTAACTCTTATCTATGTTTGTATATTTTGGAGACTTTTAAATTGGGTTTTATATTTTGATATAATCTGGGGTTTTTTGATGAATTTATCATATTTAATATATGATTATGGCATATGATCTATTTTTTGAAGTATATCATTGTTCATTGCTTAAAAACTAAGAAAAATAAATTTTCATGTATGTTGTTGTATGCTGTGTGTATGCTTAGTGTGCCTTTTCTCATTTTTCCCTAGGAATTTAGAAGAAATTATTTCTGGGACCAGCAGATGGTATAATGGTTATGTTGCAGGACTCCCATGTAGTCAACTGTGGTTTGAGTCTTGGACCTGACAGCTTAAAATGCTCACCGGGTACATGTATGTACATACCTGAAATTCCAAGAAGGGAATGTAGAAGGGATTGTACTGTGGCCATTCCCCCGGGGGATGATTTCTCGCTTTTTGTCTCCCTGTCTCTCCAGTGAGCACACTTGCCCTATAGCAAAAATCTCTCTTAAGAAAAGAAATTGTTTCTAATGTTTAAATTTTATTAAATCCCTGGTTTTATTTTATTCTTCAATTTTAAAGCCAAAACTATTAGGACAGATAAAGAAACATTACACTTACATTTTTTCCTTTTTTTTTTCAGAGAGTAATTTCTTCGTCTAGGGCCTGTGTGCTTGCTTGCCA
>NW_006159519.1:93097-149672 GCF_000334495.1 Tupaia belangeri chinensis | reverse complement strand
TTTTTCGAAGATTGACCACATGATAGGGCACAAAATCAGCCTTTATGAATTCAAAGGCATAGAAACTATATCCAGCATCTTTTCCATGATGGAATTAAAGTTGATATTAATCTCAGGAAAAACCCTTGAAAATACAAAAATACATAGAAATTAAATAACCTACTTCTGAATGACTTCATGACTACTGAAGAGATTAAGACTAAAATAAAAAGATTCATGGAAACAGATGATAATGAATACACAAGTTTCCATAATTTATGGGACACGACAAAAGAAGTCATAAGAGGAAAGTTCATAGCAATGAACGCAAGGAAAAGATTGAAAGGTGGCAAAAGGACAACCTAACATCACGCCTTAGGGAACTGGAAAAACAACAACAACAAAATAAAAAAAGATGTCAGGAGAAAAGAAATAATAAAGATTCTAGATGAAATAGAAAATGCGTGAGTTATACAGAAAATAAATCAAAGCAAAAAACTCGTTCTTTGAAAAGATAAACAAGATTGACATGCCATTAGCTATACTATTTAAGGAGGAGAGAGAAAGGAACCAGATAAATCAAATTTACAATGAATCAGGCAACATTACAACAGACATAACAGAAATACAAAATATTATTAGAGGATACTATGAGTGAATATATGCCAACAAACAAAAAAACATGGATGAGATGGACAAATTTCTGGAGAAGTATAATCTACCAGGAGAACATTGAAAGCCTGAATAGACCTATAACAAGGAATGAGATTGAAATCAGTAATAAATAACCTCCCAACAAAGAAAAGTTCAGATCCCTATGGCTTCACTGCTAAATTTTACAAAACTTTTAAAGAAGAGGTAACTCCCATCCTACTCACACTGTTTCTAGAGATCCAAAAAGAAGGAACCTTTCCAAATTCATTCTACGAAGCCTCCATTACCCTCATTCTCAAAATGGATAAGGATACAACAAAAAAGGAAAACTACAGATCTATATCTCTGATGAATATAGATGCAAAAATTCTCAACAAGAGACTTGCTAACCAGATTCAACAGCATATAAAAAAGTTTATTCATCACGACCAGGTAGGCTTTATTCCAGAGATACAAGGGTGGTTCAACATATGCAAAGCCATATCAATATACCATATTGACAGAAAGAAAGATAAAACCATATGATTATTTCAATTGATGTGGAAAAAGCATTTGACAAAATACAACATCCTTTCAGAATTAAGACTGTCAGTAAAATTGGCTTAGAAGGATTTTTCTCAGCGCAATAAAAGCAATCTATGAAAAACCTATAGCTACTTAATGGGGAAAAGCTGAAAGCTTTTCCACTGAAAGCTGGCACAAAACAAGGCTGCCCACTTTCACTGCTCCTATTCAATACAGTAATGAAAACCGTAGCCAATGTGATCAGACAAGAGAAGGAAATAAAAGGCATTCCAATAGCAAAAGAAAAGCTGAAATTATCTCTGTTTGAAGATGACATGATTGTATACATAGAAAACCCAATAGTATCCACGATAAAACTTCTTGAAGTAATAAATGCATACAGTAAAGTGGCAGGATACAAAATTGACTTACAAAAATCTGTAGCATATCTATAGACAACTAATAAAAGGACAGAGACAGAACTGAAGAAAGTAATCCCATTTACTATAGCCACAAGAAGTATACGATACTTAGGAATAAGACTAACCAAGAAAGTCAAAGACCTCTATAAGGAAAGCTATGAAAACCTTAAAAAGGAAATTGAAAAGGACACAAAAAAGTGGAAGAACATCCCATGTTCCTGGATTGGCAGAATTAATATCAAAATGGCAATCCTACCCAAATTAATCTACATATTTAATGTAATCCCTATAAAATTACAAGAGACATTCTTCAAAGATCTAGAAAAGACAATCATAGAATTTGCCTGGAATCATAAAAATACTCCATATTGCCAAAGCCATTCTGTGAAAGAAGAATGGAGTAGGGGGCATCTCACTTCCTGACCCCAAAATATATTACAAAGTTGTGATAAGCAAAACAACATGATATTGGCACAAAAACAGACATGAGGACCAATGGAACAGAGCAGAGACCCCAGAAATAAACCCCAAAACATACAGCCAACTCATCTTTGACAAAGGGTACCAGTCAATCCAGTGGAAAAAGGGAAAATAATCCCTTTAGCAAATGGTGCTGGAAAAACTGGGTATCTACCAGCAAAAAGATGAATCCGAACCCATATCTGTTACCATTAACAAAAATCAATTCAAAGTGGATCAAAGATCTAAACCTAAGGCCACAAGCTGTAAAACTACTGGTGGAAAACACTGGGGAAACTCAGGGCGACATTGGGGTAGGCAAAGGCTTCTTAAGTAGGACCTCCAAAGCACAGGTAATAATCCCCAAAATAGACAGGTGGGATAACCATAATACACAGAGAACTCAAGTGTCTTACCCAGAAGAAAAAGATTAACTCAATTAAAAGATGGGAAATGCTGAACATCCCTCATAAGGGAGATGCAGATCAAAACCACAATGAGATACCACCTAACCCCAGTCAGAATGACGAAGACTAAAAAGACAAAAAAGTGATAAGTGCGGAAGGGGATGTGGTGAAAGGCGAACACTCCTACACTGTTGGTGAATTTTGCATTTTTAGTTTATATTTAGGGAAAGTAATGTTATACATGCAATGAGAAAAGGATATATGAGAAGGCACATTATTCTACTTATTCTTAAGATTCTTAATTTTCTTTGTTTTAAGGCATCTCATATGTTTGTGCATAACCATGTCCTTCTCATCCATTAGCTACTGATAAGTTATTGTAGTTAGAGGCACTATTAATCCCATATGCTATTGAGATACTCAGGTTGTGTATATTGTTAAGATGTCCACATGTATGTGCTTGTACATAGAAGACCACATATTTCTACCATTAACTTTTGATTGAGAAAATCAAGTGCCTGTGATTCATTAAGAAGTTTACAGAAAAGTGAGTCCTTTTAGTCACTTTATGAGACACATAAAAATATCTCACTATGATTAATGTCACACATTGGTTTGGAACAAATACATTATTTCACAGTTCCGTCATGACCCACACAACCCAGTCAGCCGAAATTGAAGCACCTGGGGATAGCCTAAAAATCATCTTAATAGTTTCTGAAGATGATTTTTTTTTCCAGATTTTTGCACGCACTCACTGGGGTGAGACAGAGAGAAAGTGAAAAATCACCTGAGACTTGAACCATGATCAATTACATGGGAGTCCAGCGATATAACCTTTATGCCATCTGCTAGTCCGCATGCAGGTTTTATAATGTTGAGCTAATTCATTAGCTTTCTCTCTTGTGACCAATCAAACAATTTCTCTGTGGTTGAAGTCCGTTATTGTTCACGATTTTCTGAATGCCCTTAAAGTGACTGTAGGTGATTAACTGAACTGCCGTTGCCCCACCCCAGCATGCTCTATACTTGTTTCTATCCAGGTGTAACACCCCCTGTCTGATTCTCTACCCCAGCAGCTTTCTTTGCTGTTCTTTTTCTCTGGCTGAGAGAACTGCTGTATACTTTCTTTTTTGGCAAAAGTAAATTTGGTTTATATTTGTATTGAAATATACAAATGTATGAGCTTGTATGTAATTAAAATAGATGTTTCTAAATTTTTCTTTGGGGAAAGTGATAGCTAATCACAGTTTATCACACACAGAAAAAAATAAATAAAAAAGAACCTCAAGTTCAAGCTTTTTAATTACCCCCAAGAACTCGCTGACTCTTCCAGGATGGTGGCTAAATGAAGTTGAACTTAATAAACAAAATAAGGAAAATAGAAGGCTCCTTTGTCTTAGGAATTAATATGTCCATGTTGTTTTGAATCCTAGTTGGAACGTTTAGGGACCAAGCGCTAGTCAATAGTAAACCCGTGGTATTTTGAAAAGATTGTTCCCTGAATCTAGGTCGCAGGATCTAGAGATAGTTGCGTATAATAATGATCCATCCAGTCTCTGATGGGCACCCCAGTGGGCAGGACAAGGTCTGAACAGCGGGACTCTGCTCCCGGGAAGGGGACTAATCAAGGACTACAGAATGAGGTTACTGGTCATTCCTTCAGGAAAGCAGAAGTATTTAGAAACTAGCTGAGAAAGATGTCATGACTAATTTACTTTTAAAAGAAAGATTTGATATTAAAAGTCTAATAATAGATCCTTTTTTCCTTCCTCATTACACATTTGATCATTTTGTTATCTGTAAGGTTATTGCGTATCTATAAAATGATTGCTTTCTTAGATTGTTCTCTAGCTTCTGTAATACTGTATTACCCTGTTTTTCTTCTTCTGTGACTATTTCTTTGTGTCTTTTCTCCAAAATACAGATATGTTTTGAAGTTTGTAATTTGGGCTTTTCCTCTAACAGGCTTCCTGAGCTGTCACTCACTTTTCCAACTTTAGGTATTACATCTATACACGAGGGGCCTGTGAATGCATGTCCTTAACTCAGAACTATTGCATTACCAGATGTTTTCACTGGGACACACTGACAGCTCCTGAAATTTAACACATTTGTCATTGCCTCCTCTAAAACTATAGCTCCCCTTTTAGACTTTGCCTGTGTGTGTTAATGGAGCCATCTCCTTGGTATCTAGGTTTGAAAACTTGGAGCTTTAAACTTTCTTCTATTTTCTCACCTCTGGTGCTATCTCCCCTCACTTTCCAGCCTGTCATCAGTTTCCATGGACTCATGGTTTACAATATACCTTCATTCATCTCCTTTTCTTTCCTGTTGTCATTGCGCAGGTTCAGCCTATTAGCTAAGTTTTTGGTCTATTGCTTCTTGGTCAAAGACTTCCAGAAGTATCTTCAGTGCTCTAGTCCATCTCCTGAGCCACTGGCATGAGATGCAGGTTTCCATTTATCTTTTTGCCTGACATCGTCAAGTGTTACTGATAAGAAGAAGGGTAGGAAGATAGGGGACATAGGTTGTGGGACAGGGCCTGGCATTTTGGAGTTCTCTTTCCCCATGCAGCCATGTTGGGCAGGATTCTGAGGAATCTGATAACCATTTCATGGTGGGCTCAGAAGATCCTGGTTACCACCCTTTGGTTATTTCGCAGATTTCAGTCTCTACAGCACACATATTGAGCACTTGAACTCACATTTTTCTTTTTACTAATTCTTCAGAATAAGTAGGTGACCAACAACCCCACAGATTTTTTCCAAGATATACAAATACTTGATATCTTCTTTTTGCTTCAGATTATAGGTATCTACTTGTGATAATTTAAGTAACTGTTTTTCACCCATTGCCAGATACCCCTTTATCACTGAACCAGGAACAACCATGTCTTAAAATCTAATCAAATCACAGGGCAATTCCAGGTCCAACCATATTCTTTTTTTTAAATGGCTATCTAGTTGTACCACACCTAAATTAATTAATTAAGCCAGATTTTGTCCAAATTGTTAATTAAGTTATAAATGGAATCTTTATCATAACCCTGTTTCCATTTACACTTTTTTCCCCTGGATTTTTCTTCTCTTCCATTTCTATAGCAACATGAGATTGGTTGAAGAATAATTTTTAAAATATCTGACAGGATATTCCTCATTATTCTATCTCTTCTCATTTTACTTAGAGGTTTATTCACCCAGATCAACTTATTTTCCAAGTTTGGAAATATGTTTGGAATTTTGGTGTGAATTATATTGGATTAACAGATAAAGCTAGGAGGAACTGACACTTTGTCAATGATGTTGAGTATCACATAACAGTGTGTGCTTATCCATTTATTTCCATAGATATTAAGTAATTTTTGTCCCTATTCAAGGTCTTCATAGCCTTATATATATATATTTTTTTTGTCCACTTGGTTCTATTGGGGTAGGAGGTGGATATTGTTTCCCATCCCTGTATAATACTATGTTATTCTTGATTTTCTTCTTACATATTCTATAGTTTTTGCTTTAGCCATCTATCTACCTATCTATCTATCTATCTATCTATCTATCCATGACCAATTTTGACTTTTACTAAATTTCCTTCCAATTTTTCACAACTTTTCCCTAAACTCTACAATGTTCCATAACAATATCTTAACTCTTATCTATGTTTGTATATTTTGGAGACTTTTAAATTGGGTTTTATATTTTGATATAATCTGGGGTTTTTTGATGACTTTATCATATTTAATATATGATTATGGCATATGATCTATTTTTTGAAGTATATCATTGTTCATTGCTTAAAAACTAAGAAAAATAAATTTTCATGTATGTTGTTGTATGCTGTGTGTATGCTTAGTGTGCCTTTTCTCATTTTTCCCTAGGAATTTAGAAGAAATTATTTCTGGGACCAGCAGATGGTATAATGGTTATGTTGCAGGACTCCCATGTAGTCAACTGTGGTTTGAGTCTTGGACCTGACAGCTTAAAATGCTCACCGGGTACATGTATGTACATACCTGAAATTCCAAGAAGGGAATGTAGAAGGGATTGTACTGTGGCCATTCCCCCGGGGGATGATTTCTCGCTTTTTGTCTCCCTGTCTCTCCAGTGAGCACACTTGCCCTATAGCAAAAATCTCTCTTAAGAAAAGAAATTGTTTCTAATGTTTAAATTTTATTAAATCCCTGGTTTTATTTTATTCTTCAATTTTAAAGCCAAAACTATTAGGACAGATAAAGAAACATTACACTTACATTTTTTCCTTTTTGTTTTCTTGCCATAGGGCATGTGTGCTTGCAAGAGAGAGACAGAGAGAGAGAGACAGAGAGAGAGAGACAGAGAGAGAGAGACAGAGAGACAAAAAGTGAGAAATCACCCCTTGGGGAGATGGCCACACGGCAATGCCTTCTCCTCTATTCTCCTCTTGGGATTTTGGGCACACATGCACACACACCCAGCGAGAGTTTTAAGCTGCTGGGATTGGGACTTGCAGTCAGCTATGTGGAAGTCCAGCACCGTTAACAATTTCGCCATCTGCTGGTCTCGTTCACTTACATTTTAACTTCAACCTCTTTTCCTGAGGAAAGTATTTTAAAAAAAAATTTTATTGAGATGTAGTTTACATACACTGTACAGTGCATTCATTTAAAGTATACAGTTCAATGGTTTTTGGCATATTCACAGTTATAGGTGCAAACATCACCACAGTCTATCTTAGAATATTTTCATCACCCAAAATAGAAATCCCATACTCTATAGCTTTCCCCCTGTTTCTTCCCACCCCCTCACCTCATTTCTATGTATCTACTCACTGACTTTCTGTTTCTATATGTTAGTCTAGAGAGTTCTTGTGAATGGCCTCACATGTGTGTGAACTTTTGTGACTAGATTTCTTTTCATTTAGCATAACATTTTCAAGGTTGTTTTCTTCCATGTTGTAGCAGGCATTCATACTTGAATTCTTTTTAAAATTTATATTTTTAAATTAAACATTTAAAAAACAGTTCATTTTTGGTTGTGATAAAATACACATATCTTAAAATGTACCATTTTTACCTGTACAGATCCGTGGTATTAAGTCCATTTACCTTGTTATGCAGCCTTTCCACCATCTACCTTTGACACTTTTGTTCATTATCGGTTCATTGCCAAATTCAAAGTTATGCAATTTTTTCATTATGTTTTTCCTCAGATTGTTTTTGTCTTAACTTTCACATAGAGATATCTGGTCCATTTCAAGTTACTTTGTGTACAGTATAAGCTTAGTTTTTTTTCACATGTAGAATCTAGTTTTCCTATCACCACTTGTTGAAAGATTATCCTTCTCATTCAATGATCTTGGTTTCCTTGTCAAAATTCAGTTGACCCTAAATGTATGCACTCCCTCTGAATAGAAAAATCAGTTACATTGCATTGATCTGTGTATCTATCCTATGCAGCGTCTTGATTAGAATTGCTTCTAGGAAGGATTTTTTTTTTGACAGGTTTTTACTATAGAGCGTGTGTGCTCGACAGACAGAGACAGGGAGATAGAAAGTGAGAAATCACCTCCCAGGGGGATGGCCACGCTGCAATCCCTTCTCCTCCATTCTCTTCTCTGGATCTTGGGTACGCACAAACATGTGCCCGGAATGAGTTTTAAGCCACTGGGTCCGGGACGTGAACCACGGTCGACTACATGGGGGTCCAGCGACATAGCCATTACGCTAACTGCTGGTCCCCCTTCTAGGAAGTTTTGCAGTCTAGATGTGTATCCTCTAACCTTCTTTCAGAAGCCATGGCTACTCTGAGTTCCTTGCAATTCGCTATGAATGTTTGAATCATCTCATTAATTTCTTTAAAGTCAGTTAGGATTTGGATAGTGATTACCTTGAATCTGTATGTCATCTTGGGGTTATGAGACAATCTTAAATGTTGCCTTTATCTATGGACATAAAATATTTTCTCAGTTTTTGATATTTTTTAAAGTTCATTTATTTCTCTCAGAGAGAGAGAGAGAGAGAGAGAGAGAGAGAGAGAGAGAGAAAGATACCTCCCATAGGATCCTCATGCTGTGGTCAACCCATTACCTCCAGCCGGGATCATGGGCACAGGTGTACCCAGTGTGCTCAGGTAGGACTCCGGACATGAACCTGGAGCCCTCCCACGTGGGTCAGCCTTCTTGAGAGTTGTGTTTTGCTTCCATCTGGTACCTTATTTATCTTTTTAACTTTTTTCCACAGTGTTTCATGATTTTCAGAATATAAGTCTTGTTTTATTTATTAAAGTTATTTATTAATGTTTTAATTTTTGATTGTAAATTAAATTACTTAATTTTATTTTCAGAGTGTTGATTTCAAATGTATAGAATTAAAATTGATTTATAAAATATTGATATTATATCCTTAAAACTTGTTGAACTCATTTATTAGTTCTAGTGGTTTTTAGTAGATTTTTTACAACTTATTGTATGCAAGACAGTGTCATCAGGATATAGAGGTGGTTTTATCCCTTTTTATTCTGATGCCTCTTATTTCTTTTCATTATTTGGCTAAAACTTTCAGCGTGATGGTGACTGACATCCCTGACTTGTTCCTTACCTTAGGAGAATGTAGTCAGTCTTTCACTATAAAGTATGATGTTAGATATGTAATTTCCATAGATGTCCTACATCAGGTTTTGGAAGTTTCCTTCTATTCCTAAATTCCTGATTGTTTATAGTTAGTCATTTATAATGTCTTATATGTTCTAGGATTAATTTATCTGGTATTTTATTGAGGATTCTGTATCCATATTTGTAAAAGATATGAGGGGAACTTCAAAAAGTTTATGGAAAAAGGGCATTAAGATGCAAACTTTTTGTGTAAAAATAATTTTTGTGCAAAAATGACTTTATTCAAAAATAATATTTTGTGCAAAAATAAAAATTATACATAGTTTTTATGTACCATGCATTTTACACTAAATTTGGAGATACTTCCTATTGATCTAAGTATTACTTTCTTGTGATAGCATTGTCTCATTGTCTGGTTTCAGTATTAGGGTCCCTCAAAATGGTTTGGAAAGTACTTCCTTATATTGAAATTTTTTGGAAGGATTTATAAAAATGGCATTAATTTTTCTTTAAATTTTTAGCAGCATTCTATGAAGAAGCCATGTGGGCATAAGCTTTTTATATTATAGTCATATTCCTTGAGCTCCTCAACCTTCTTATGTACTCATTTATTTTTAGTGATGAACATGATCTCTTATTTTACATTAAAAATACTAGTCCTCAGGAAGCACTGTCCCCACCTTCTTATGTCACCTCTCCCAGATTTATCATAACTCATCCTTCCTTTTCCCTACTTTGGTCTTATTTTGGGATGAGTGAGGGGAGTATTTTTTTTTGCTCATGGTTTTTCTGCTCACCCATGCTCTTGGCTTCTTCTCTTCCTCTTTCTTTCTTTCTTTCTTTCTTTCTTTCTTTCTTTCTTTCTTTCTTTCTTTCTTTCTTTCTTTCTTTCCTTCCTTCCTTCCTTCCTTCCTTCCTTCCTTCCTTCCTTCCTTCCTTCTCTCTTTCCTTCTTTACTTCTTTCTTTCATTTATTTTTGAGTTCATTTACTTAATTATTCACAGAAAGAAAAAGAGAAAGAAAGAGAAGCACTTTTTTTTTTTTAAAGAGAGGTTTTTGCTATAGGGAACGTGCGCTTGACAGAGAGACAGAAAGCGAGAAATCACCCCCAAGGGGGATGGTCACACTGCAATTCCTTCTCTTCCATTCTCCTCTCGGGATCTTGGGCATGCATGCACACATGCCTGGTATGAGTTTAAGCCACTGGGTCTGGGACTCAAACCACGGTTGACTACATGGGAGCTCAGTGACATAGCCATTATGCTAACTGCTGGTCCCAAGAAGCACTTCTAATAGGGCCCTCACATTGTCATCTATCCCATCTCAGCTGGCCCAGGTCACAGGCACAAGAGCCCAGGAATCTTTCCATGTGGGTCCAGTTGCATTAGTGCTACATTTCTGCCTGGCCTGTCCACCCCATTTTGACCTCATTGGATCAGATTTGTCCCCTCTGTTCCCTCCTTTGACCAGGTTGTTAACCACACACTCTTTTTTTTTTTTTTTTTTTGGGGGTTTTTTTCTATAGGGGCGTGTGGAGAGGTTTTTGCTATAGGGCGCGTGTGCTTGCCAGACGAGAGAGATAGAGAGATAGAAAGCGAGAAATCACCCCCCAGGGGGGATGGCCACACCGCAATCCCTTCTCCTCCATTCTCCTCTCAGGATCTTGGGCACACACGCACACACGCCCAGCGTGAATTTAAGCCACCGGGTCCTGGACTCGAACCGTGGTTGACTACGTGGGAGTCCAGCGACATAGCCATTACGCTAACTGCTGGTCCCAACCACACACTCTTACTCAGTTCTGTCTTCTGCTATTCTTCCCACTTAAACTCTTTCTGGATTCTCTTGCCAGGGTCATCCTCCTGAGATGCAGATCTGCTTCTGTTTCAAATGAGACCTCAAATTGTTCTCTAGGATCATGTCAAAACTCACAAAGACTCTGATATTCAGCTTCTATCCCCTGATGGCCATCGCAGTTGGTGTCCAATCTACAGTCCTTGACTGTGACATAGATAACTATGTTGGTGAGACTTTGCACATCAGGGCTCTCCATCTGCTGAGCATAATGTCACCAACCCCTACTTGTAAGGCTATTTACTGCTCATTTGTAGACTCAGCATAGGTATAATTTCCACTGAGAAATTTCTGCCTTTAAATTGGGGTAGATGCCTCTTGTGTGCATGGCCATAATGGTCTGAACTCCACTCCAGAACAGCAGGTATCATGTTAATTTGTAACTGGTTGCATCACTTCAGCTCTAATTGCACAGCCAACTCTCTATCTCTAGGACAAGACCAATGGCTCTCGCTTGGTAGGTGCTCAGTAAATGGTTTAATAAATGAACGAATAGGGTTCACCTCTATTTTTCCAAAACTAAAGCAATATTCACAAGACTGCAAAAATCTGTACAATGTGACTTTCAGTGATTAATTTTAATTGCATGTATCTATATCTCTGTATATAATTTATGATTCTCCTCCATTCTCCTTGGGATTTTTGGCATGCATGCACACACACTTGGTGTGTTTTTCAAGCCACTGGCTCCAGTATGCAAATCACCTTAACTACAACACTGCCAGCTGGCCTGAATTCCACATATTTTAAACTAGACTATTTATTTTCAAACAATTTAAGGGGGGCAGTGGGCGGTGTAGCTGTTAAGGCACTGGACTACCACATGATCAGTAGCCATTTGAGTCCTGGACCTGATGGCTTGAAACTCGAGCCCAGGGGGAGAGTGTGCATGTGTGCCCAGAATCCCAAGAGGAGAATGGAAGAGAAGGGACGTCCTCCCAGAGGGTGATTTCTCACTTTCTGTCTGTCTGGTGAGCACACATGCCCTATAGTAAAAATCCCTTTGGGGGAAAAAAGTTAACTTATAATGGAGATTTTTACTTCTTAGACAATTAATCTTTATTTGAGCTATTCTATCCTCTCAGAATAGCAATAGATCTACTTAGATATAAGACTGATTGTGAATCTCATTTATCCCTCAGTTTTACGTAAAATATTTGTCCCCTGTGATTATACTAGTTGTAGGATATTTTAGCAGATAATTTGGTTTATCTTTTGTTCTTGTTTCCCAAATTACTACATTTCGGAAGCCAGCTTGTAACTGAACGCTTTATTGTACTGATAGTAATAAACGTAAAAGAACACATGGTCTCTCTTTTTCTCCTTATCACCCATCTCCCTTTTTATTGGTAACATACAATCTGTCACTTTCACTCCCATGAATAAACCGTGAGATGAAACAGAGAAAATATTGATCTCTCCTCCCTCAGTTCACAGTCTGGTTGAGTTCATTCATTGAGAAATATTTTAATTTTCCTCATTTGCAGACTCACCATGTTGTATGTGACATGTAGCATTTCAAGGGAAACATAAGAACTCATCTGTTGTTTGCTCGTTCTGTGCCCTGGAATCTTGATGTCAGCATTCACGTAATACCAGCAGTTCAGATATTCCTTTGTAAATACTTAAGATGGTTCCTTTATGGGGAACTTAATAAAAGCATTCAAAGAGATTTTGAGTGAGAAATGAGACCCCAATGAGATGTGAGAGACAAATGAGACATGGTGTTTGTATTTAATGGGGTTAGCTCTTTATAAAAAAACAAAAACAAAAACAAAACCAAAAAAACTGTGGAAACTGCTTTGTGTGGTTCCTCATGATCTGGTTTGTTTGTGTCTTTCCTTGGCACTCAGAATTTTTCTAACCCTCCTCTTATTTATTTTCTTTTTAAAGAATTATCAACTTAAATTATTATTATTTTTTAATTTGCTATAGGGCATGTGTGCTTACCAGAGAGAGACAGAGAGAGAGGGAAAGTAAGAAAGCAAGCCACTAGGTCCAGGACTCGAACTGCAGTTGGCCATGTGGGAATCCAACAGCTTAACCACCTGGTCACCTACAGGCCCCCAAGCTCTCTTCTTTTGTCTCGTGCTGCTATTACTTATTGGTTGCCCTCATTGGGATGTTTCATGATATTGGTGTCTCTGTGTCAGTATGAATGTGAATAATTACCCAGAACTAATGCTATGAGTCGAGGTTTGGTAGGGAATGCTGGTAAGGTTTGTTCCCTCCACTGTCTTCTACAAGTGCATAGAATGAGTAATTCCATCTTCTTGAAGCTCAGTAGTCTGATGTCGCGTCAGATGATTTTGTGAGTGGTGTATCCTGTGTTGCTAAAATGGATTAAATTCTGCTTATTCTGGTGGAAGAAGAGTCAATGTTATTTTGTGGTTCACAGGTCTGTATGATTCTCACTCACCTCTCTCTCCTTAATCCTCTCCACAGCACATTTCTGGAAAGTAGTCTGGGTGTGACTTTTCTTTAAATACTCAATCAATGAATAAACGAATAGCATAATATCATAACACCTTTTATTCATGTTGTGAGAAATATAGAGAGAATCAAGGTGCACTCCCAGTTCCCAAGGAGGTGCATCACAGATAGCGAACAGTTTATGACACTGCTGGTAGGTGATGGTTTTTGAAATTTGAGACCTACATGGCATGACATAGTCAAAGAAGGTATTTTACTTAATTTTGAAAAATACTCAGAATTTCAGTAGACAGAAAGTGAAAGCAAGGTCACAGGGTAGGGATTGATAGACAGTGAATGCCCAAAGGTCTACCTATGTAAAAAATAAAATATAAATGGTGTAGCCATTAATTAGATGCATACAGACAAAAAAGAAAAGAAATTTTCTTATCTGAAACTGTTCTGGGTTGTCAGGGCAGCCAATGATACCTGGGTACATGCTCCTTCCTTTTCACCGTCATGTGTCAGCAGAGACTGGGCCACAGATGAAATCTTGCCATCTATGGGAATCTCTACCTTTTTTTTTTTTTTTTTTTTTTTTTTTTTTTTTTTTTTTTGGGGTGTTTTTTTTTTTTTTTTTTTTTTAGTTTTTGTTATAGGGTGTGTATACTTGCCAGGGAGAGAGAGAGAGAGAATGACAGAGAATGAGAAAGAGGGAAAGTGAGAAATCCCTCCAAAGTGAAGATGGCCATGCTGCAATCCCTTCTCCTCCATTCTCCTCTGGGGATTTTTGGACATGCATGCACATGCACCTAGAGTATTTTCTGGACTGCCAGTCTAAGACTAGAACCACTCTGTCAGCCATGTAAGATTCAGCCACCTTAACTACCAAGCCACCTGACTGGCCCTATGTGAATCTTTCAAGATGTCAAATATGCAGGACTGCAATCTGTCCCCCTGCAAGTGTGGAGGCCAACCTTGGAAAGCCTTAGGAGACCTTCAGAAGGTGGCTGATTCTGGGAGCAGGCAGTGGAGCAGACAGCGGTTATAGGTGGTAAATAAGGGTGCTTGAAGTAGAAGAGTAACAATACAAAGAGAATTCTAAAATATATTCTGGAATGAAAAGTCTCACACCATTGTTGTCAGCCTAGTAATGGGCAAAGGACCAAAGAAGTGTCCTGCAGGGCTGAGGTACAGGGAAGTCACATTTGAAGTTCCTATTGACCTGTGTGGCATAGGGAATTTTTGATGGTTCAGGAGGGTAGAGGTGTGCTTTCATGTAATGTGCATAGTTATGATTTGAGTAAAAATGTCGATAAAGCCTACCTCATGCCTTTTACGACGGTCACCATAACCAAGAAAAAAAAAAAAGACAAATGCTGATGAGGACGTGGGAACCTGGAGCCCTCAGGCATTCTGGATGAGAATGTAAAATGGTGCAGCCCATGTGGGAAAACATATGGAAGTTTCTGGAAACACTAAAAAATAGAGCTATCATATGATGCAGCAACTCCACTCCTGAGTAGCTACACAAAAGAATGAAAAGCAGGACCTCGGGACCAGCAGTTAGCGTAATGACTATGTCACTGGACTCCCACGTAGTCACTGCAGTTCGAGTCCTGGACCTGGCAACTTAAACGCATGCCGGTGCGTGTGCGTGCGTGCCCAAGATCCCGAGAGGAGAATGGAGGAGAAGGGATTGCAGTGTGGCCATCTCCCCTGGGAGGTGATTTCTTGCTTTCTGTCTCTCTGTCTCTGACTGTCTGGCGAGCGCAGCCCTATAGCAAAAACCTCTCCAAAAAAAAAAAAAAAAAAGAAAGAAAAGCAAAGCAGGACCTCAAAGAGATATTTGTACACTCATATTTATAGAAGCACTAATCATAATAGCTAAAGGGTGGAAGCAACCTAGGTGTCCATCAACTGGTGACTGGATAAATATGTGCTCCATGTATACAACACAGTATTAGTCTTGGAAAGAAATTCTGGCATGACTGCAATGGCATATGCATAAGTGCCACTGCCTGGGAAGCTGGCACTGCCCGGAAGGCCCAGGTTTGCTTCCCAGACCAACCTGAACTGCCTGGTACACGCTTGTGGGCTCAGGTAACTGGGAGGCTGGGGCAAGAGGATCATGGCATGGTGAGACCTGTAAAAAAAAATACCTATATTAATTTCTCTCCCTTTCCCTTTCTCTGTGCGCTCTCTCTCTCTCTCTCTCTCTGCCTCTCTAAAATAAATAAATAAATAAATAAATAAGAGGGCCAGCAGATGGTGTGGAGGTTAAGGTGCTGGATCCTACCTGGCTGACTCCATGGTTTGAGTCCCAGAGTGAGCGGCTTGAAAATCATGCTGAGCATGTGTGTATGTGTGTTCAAAATCTCATGAGGAGACTGGAGGAGAATAGATTGCAGTGTGGCCATTCCCCCTGGGAAGTGGGTGATTTCTCACTTTGTCTCTCTTTCTCTCTCTCATTCTCTTTGGCAAGCACAGGTGAACTATAGTAAAAAAAATAAAAATACAAATAAAAAAGGCAGTTCTGATACATATAGCTACATGGATGAACCTTGAAGATGTTGAGTATTAATTTATGTGGCCTCCCTTACTACATCAGTTTCCCATTGCTGCCCTCTTAACACACAATACACACTTCTGCTGCAAAGAAACCAGTCTGTCAGGGGCAAGATGGCTACCGGTGAAGTGAAGAGAGTAACAAAAAGAAACAGAGTTCTGCTCCAGTAACCAAAACAGAGCTGAAGATACTACAGGAGATTTAGATGTTGTCTGGGTTCAGCTTCTTCATGCTACAGACATGTAAATGGATGCCATTTCTAAGCACCCATGGCCAGGTAGGGCTTGGACATGCTCCTGAGTCAGGCCTGGTTCCTCCCTGTCCTGTGTCCTGCAGTTTTGTCTCAGCTGTGATTGTGCAAGCAACAGTTGGAGCTGGAGGCCAGAGCTCTGCCTGGACAAAATCACTTTGCAGCTGCAGAGGAAGATCTGGGGTTGAAGAGTTCCCTTTGCCTTTTACAAGATGACCTGAGCTGAGGTGCCCTTGGAGGGCAGAAATGGAATCCCAAGTACACTGTCTGAGATCCTGCTGAGCCCCTTGTGCAGTGAGGCGCGTATGGTTTCAGGCAACTCTCAACCTCCTGAATCATTTTCTCTGTGAGTGAAATGATGAGATTTTGCAGAAGCCTCCCTCTGGGCTTTCAGGTTTCACATTCCTGTCCATTCAAAAGGAAGGAAGACAAGCACCATGGAACAATCGTGAAGAAGAATTGTTTCATGCCTTTTAACTGTGCTGAGATGATCGATTCAATGAGCATGCACTTGTGATTTATCTCAGTTATGCATGGTTCATGCACTCAAATTTTCTTACACTGCAAATACATTTAATTAGATTTAATTAAATAGATGGGGCAAATATGTACCTTTGTCTACAGTGGGAAAGTACGAAAAATGTCTTGCAAAGGGAGAGAATGTAGGCAAAGGCCAGTACTGTGATCTCGAATGAAGATGTCCTCCCCTGTTATCTTGGGGCGGTACCACAGGCAAGGAATTCGCTGGAGAAAGAGTCTGTCTTGGGGGAGGGTCGTCCTTTAGGGGATGCTATGGTTCATGACGGTCCAACAGCTCTCTTGTCTGCGTATCTAACTGTTACTCTCTTAACCATCCATTCTTTTGGAAAATACAGAGCACCAACCATGTGCTAGGTGCTATCCCAGGCTCTGGGATATGGTGCAGCAAAGGCAGCACCCCATCTCTCCTGGATCTCACCTTTAATCACAAGCGTCAGGCCCACAGGACCCATCTCTGTTGCTGTGATGATGCAGATATGGTGATTGTCTTGGAGTGTGGAGGTTCCCATGGTTACTGGTAAACCAAAGGGAGATGCAGATATCTCTAGCATAGTTTTAGTGCTCCCTTATTGGACGGTTAGCTTTGAAGCTTAGCCATTCATTGATTGCTTTGGCAGCCAGGGTAGTTTTTAGCAGCTTCCTCTCTAATCCTTCTTCTTTACACATCAACTGGGTTGACACTCTCCCTTCTTAGGTGTGGCTACTTGACTTGTGATATCCTTGAGGATAGGAGCCTTTACAAGCCAATGACTAGCTTGTTCTCTCCTTTCTGCAGTGTCAGCTGGGCTCCTGGCAGTCCCCACCACAGCTTGAGATGGACACATGGAGAAATATATATCTGGCTTTCAGCACCTAAGATTTGGGGATTGCTTATTGCTACAGCACAGTTGACTCCTCAGTGTTGGATGTAGAATTCTGAAACCATGTTTGTTAGTCAGACTGGACAGTTGGTTAAAGTCAAAGTCAACTTACATTATAAAAGATGTGGTGTGGGTTCTGATGGCAGAAATACCTGGGATCATTCTTGACTCTATCAGGTGCTCTGTGCAATGTTTATCAAGTCATTAATTTATTGATGCCTGTTTTTTTTTTAATCTTTAAATTGGCAAAAGAAAAATATAGTACCATGGTTCATAAAATTACTGTGAAGATGAAATAAAATAATAAAAGTCAAGCACTAGCATCGAGTCTAAGAGCCTAGGTGCTCCCACAATGGTAGATGTCATAAAAACATCATGGGGTCTGTGGGCATCTTATTCCTCACTGTAACCTCTCATCTTATAGACTTGTCCTTTAGACCCGTCTGAGGACGGGTGACATAGAGAAATGCCTCAGAGCCCCAGGTTCCATGGAGATGTCCCTGAGACTGCCTGGGGACAGGAAAGAAGTTAGACCTCTGGGCACGTGGACCCTAGGGCCTCGGACACAGCATCTATCTCACTTGCTTTATTGGTTGAGATCATTTAATGGATTTTGTTAATAGGGTTACAGGATCTAATCAATGTCCAAGAATCACTGGTGTATATATTAACTCATTAATTACTTAGCAGATATTTTTTCAAGAACCATAGTGAGCCATGCTGAGCTCTGGGGACAGGGTTCAACTGTGAACCCTACAGAGTCTGTTTTCACAGAGCTTCTATTGGAGCAGGGTAGAGGGCAAACTGACACAAATAAGATGTAACATCAGTTGGGACTTAAACTATGAAGGAATATACAAAAGCAGATTAAAGGGATAGAAAGTGATAAGGTTTGTTAAGTGAGGGAAGACTCTCTAAGGTTGTGATGTTTGGGTGAATATTTGAAGAGAGCCATCTGGATGGATATCCCAGAGAAGGCTTTCCAGGCAGAGACCAGCACGTGCAAAGGTCCTGGGGCCTGGTTGTTGGCATTCAGAGGGAGCAGCAAAGGGCTTGTGTAGCTAGAGTTTTTGAGTAAGCTTGAGATTAGTAACTTGAACCACTTGAAGTTAGGCTTTTGGCCTTTTAAGGATTAAGTATTCTGGGGAGTCACTGAAGGGCTTTGGGCAGAAGAATGGCATAATATGACTTGTGACTTGAAAGAATCACTTGGTTGCCGTGTGAAGAATAGGTTATGGGGGGCAAAAGTGAAAGCAAAGAGACTAGTTAGGAGGGTGTTGAGCTAATGGAGGTGAGAAGTGATAACGTGGGAAGGGTAGTAATGCTAGAGGTGATGAGAAATGATCAGATTCTGCCTCTGTTTCAAGGATTGCTGAATGGTAGGTGAGTAGATAGGATAGACAGGAATAGGTTTGAAAGAAAAGATGCAGGGCAGTGCTGAAGTTTCTGACCAGGTGAAAGGAATGGTAGGGTCTTTGCAGAGTTAGGGTAGCACTGGGGGATGGGGAGGTCATTGATTACTAGAGGGACTTGTTAATTTTGAGATGCCTATTAGATATCCAAAAGGTGACAACAAGTAGGTAACTGACGGATGATTCTGTAATCTAGGAAAGACAAAGTGTAGGGGTAAGATAGAGAACCTATGTCGTCAGTGGAATTTAACACCAGGGACCTAGGTACACTGATCACAGAAATGAATGTAGACAGAGAAGAAACCACAGAGCTAAGTCCTGGGGCACTCCAAAACTTAGAGGTCAGGAGGAAGACAGGATTCAGCAGAGGAGACTGACATTGGGCAGCAAATCAGAAAGAAGGAGGACCTACATGTACTTGCTGGAGAGAGACGGAGAGAAAGTGAGATATCTTCCCCTGCCAGGGGAAGTGACCTCGCTGCAATCCCCTCTCCTCCTTTCTCCTCTTGGGATTTTGGGTATGCACACACATGCACCTGGCATAATCCTCAGGCTTCTAGATCCAGGACTTGACCGATGGTCAACCACATGGGAATCCAGTGCCTTAATCACCATGCCACCTGCTGACCCCATAAAAATTGTTTTTAAGACAGGTAAATAGCCTGGCATTACCTAGAAATGTGTTGTTATAAGAGAAGATATTTTATAGCTTACATCCTACATAGTTAACTGCCTTGGAATGTGCTCCCCTCGTTTGAGTCAGTTGGGTGCTGCAAAACTGTGATTATAGGCTTCCTGGCCTGATTGCTTGGGAGAGCCGTATCACCATCCTCCCGTGTTGCTCAAATTGGACATGAAGTTCTACTTGTAATCGATGTCTCCCAGGATGTGACAAATGCCATTACTCTGACAACAGCCGTGTTATTACCAAGGAGGACCGTCCCCCTGGAGTTTGATTCATCCGTGGTGCTGGTTTTGTAGCCCAAGTGGAACTGATGTCTCTTTTCCCCTAAAGTAACAGACAAAAACCTAGCTTGACCTAGGAGAGGTTGTTTGCATGGCAGTATAGAGGGAAGCTTGGTATTGATGCTCCTATAGTGAGATGAAGTCCAGTAGTGTAATGGGGTTGTACTGATGAAACTCTTAGTTTACTTAGGTCAAAAGTATGTTTCTGTTGGCCGTGTGCTCTCTGCCAGTGTTCTACAAGGGCTCGTCACTGCAGGAGCTCAGCAGGCAAGGGATTGGGGGCTGGCAGGCATAGGATGGAACCTGGAAAGGCTTCCTGCCAGACAGAGGTGGATGCCCCCCATAGGTGTGTTTCTGTGATTGACACTCACCTGACTGCCCCAAATGGAAGGAAGGCACTGTTGACATTCATTTGACTACCGTGCTTCCTGAGTTGTGTGGTGTGTTGCAAAGCAAACAGTGCTTGTGTAATTTAAAAGGGACATCCTATTTAGACTTTCTTACTTTTTAATGGTATAGCAATGAAAAGGAGTGATAATTTCTTTTTTTAGAGTTTTTTTAAAAATTATTTTAGTTTATTTTTGCTGTAGAGCGTGTGCACTCGACAGAAAGAGAGAGACAAAAAGCAAGAAATCAGCCCCCAGGGGGGATGGCCACGCCGCAGTCCCTTCTCCTCCATTCTCCTCTTGGAATCTTGGGCATGCACGCACATGTACCCGGCGTGTGCTTAAGCCACTGGGTCCGGGACTCAAACCACGGTCAACTACACAGTCAGCAACATAGCCATTACACTAACTGCTGGTCCCAAGGAGTGATTAATTTTGTCTGATAAGTTGATTTTCAACTTTTGGGTTGATACATGTCATTTTATTACCCAATATGATTTAAACTGTAAGTTCTTCAAATGGTACTCTAGGCCGAACCCCAAGTTTATATGTGGACACTCTAACCCCCGCTGGGAGGGTAGGTGGAGGAAGGGCCATTGGAGGTAATTAGGGTTGGATGAGAGTTGGGTCTTCATGGTGGACCAGTGTTCTCAAAAGAGAATGAGGCAGCCAGCGCCTAACTCATGTGAAGACAGTGAGAAGGTGGCCATCTGTCTCCAGGAGGAGAGCCCTCACAGAATGCAGTCTGTTGGCACTTGCATCTTAGACTTGCAGTCCCAGCACCGTGAGGAAATAACTTTCTGTAGCTTAAGTCATCTGGCCTGTAGTATTTTGTCATGGTGGTGCTAGCTGACTAAGATAAATGGTGTGTCTCTATGAATTTTCATTTGTTTTGAAAAGTACTTCATAGGTGGCATTTCAGCGCAAGGAAGTACATAAACTTCATGGGAGATTTGGATGGCGAAGTCAGCCCAAGCCTTAAATCTGTAAGATTATAAACTATTGTTCTCTCCTTTCATGCCAACAAAACAGAACCAAAGTAAGGCAGTGTGGAGAAAGCATGGAAGGGAACCGCAGCGCACAGGCACAGAATCACAAAGACCTTGCCTCCCTGTGCTTTGGGTGGGCAGAGGGGTGGGAGGATGAAGCAGTAGAATATCCGTTCTCATGAAGATCTCTGTTCACCCAGAAATGCTGTACTCTTAAGTAAACTATGAGCATTGGACCCATCATCAATTCTGTATTTCATAGACTTTTATAAGTGTTTTATCAACCAATGACTGGATTAAACCAGTATTTGTTCAAGTTTAGTTGTAGCTCTGAACCCTGTGTTTGCTTATTTATTTTATTTTATTGTTTACATTCAATCACTGAGTATCATTACAGCATACCAGATGAATTTTCCCATCACAAATACACTGTATATTGGTTCAGTTAAAGATATTATCATATACATTATCATCAACAGATAATTTCCATTTTATCTGGGTTACTGGACAGGTGGTTTGAACAAGGAGGTGACAAATATGCGTTTACACAGATGTGTCTAAATCATCGTGGGAAAACTATAAAAATATCGACCAGTACTTTAATACCAAATAGGTTTTCATGGTCATTTAAAATGTTCTTAAGGACATTTTAGCACTGGTTGCTTATAGTTAAAAGTCATCGTACTCACTTGTGACCGGCTATTTTACGTGAGTTCATTTTAATTTTATCTGATTAACCCAAGGACGGACTGTAGAATGTCAGGTAGTTACCCCAGATGTGACAGAGAGCACTGTCGCCTGCTTTGTCCCGTCACCCATCCTTCCACCCACAGCTCCCTCTCTGATTGGTTTGGCATCTCCCCACTCCCTTCCCATCCTGGTGGATGGGAGAGGGGATTAGCCCCCCAGCACCTCCAGATACTCCTCTGTATGCTCAGTAAGACTGTGTTCCGAGTTTTGGAAAAACCGGTAGTTAGTACTTACAAAGTTTATGGATGGCGTCTCCTTTCTGTAACTCTCATTCATCCTGAATTGCCTCTGCGGTTGGAATAAGCCCGGCTTATTCTTCGTGTGCTTGTCTCATTTCCCTCACTCTGACAGCACCTGGCCTGCCTTTGCACGGGGACTTGTCCCTGCAGGCCTCTCCTCCTCCCATCCTGCCCTCTGCCCTTGGCCATGTGGACACTCCCCACTGTCCTCTTGGGGGTTTTCCTCACTTTCTTTATTCAACACCGTGCTCCCCAGGCCCTTGGCTTTGGTCTCAGTTTTCTTCAGTTGCAGAGAAGGTTGTTCCCTACCAACTTGCTGTCACTATAGTGTGTCTTAGGCTAGTCACTTTTTTTTTTTTAAAGAGATTTTTGCTAGAGGGTGCATGAACTCGCAGAAAGAGAGAGAAAGCAAGAAATTCCCTCCTCCAGCGGACACGGTCATGCTGCAGTCCCCTCTCCTCCATTCTCCTCTCAGGATTTTGGGCATGTGTGCACATGTGCCCAGGATGAGTTCCAAGCAGCTTTGTCCGGGACTCGAACCACAGTCAGCTACATGGGATTCGAACCACAGCAACTGTGTGGGAGTCCAGCAATGTCACCATCACGCGACCTGCTGATCCCTTGGCTGCTCGCTGTGAACTGATTGTGCTCGGTGCTTAGCTGGCCCCTCGACTCTAGACTCCATGGTGTTCACGCACGTGGGTCTCCCTTCACCTGACACCCTTTCCCTGCCGTCTTCATGGATCTTTTGGTCTGGGCTTTTTGTGGGGCACCTAGTTTATAGTCCAGGACTGGCAGGATGATTTTCTTATTTTTTTTCCCTATCTCTCTCTCTTTTTAAAAAATTTTGATTTTCCAGGATATTTTCATGATTTTATTTCTCAATTTTTTTACTTTCCTAACATTTAATTCTTTTTTTTTCTTAACTTCAAAAGTGCTTTATTATTTTGAGAATTTTGCCTTTTAAAAAAATTGCCTCAGGGTACATGTGCTTGCTAGGAGAGTCAGAGAGGAAGAGGGAGAAAGTAACCACAGTGAGCAGTGTGGTCATGCTGCAGACTCTTCTCCTCCATTTCTTCATCCTGTCAGGATTTGGGACATGCACAAGTGCCTGGTATATCTTTCAAGCAGCCAAGGCTGGGATTTGAACCATGGTCGACCATGTGGGATCTAGCTCCCTTAGTCACTAGGCTACAGGGGTGGCCTAGAATTTTGCTTCTGTAAGGGCAGTATCCTGTTCTTGAGTCATGGGTCTCTATCATTATAAAATACTAAGTTATAATGTTAAAGTGGTATCTTGTTTCCTCTTCTTCAGTTCTCTTTTTCTGTTTTGCTGCCTTTCAAAGTAGAAGTTTCCTACGAATACATCATAATCCTCAGCTATAAACCTTTAGCAAGTACAAGACATTAAACATTTATGGGAGCTCTTTTGTGAATGAATGGAATTTATTGACTGGTGGGATCAGTGGCAACCCAGAGTTTTAATTGGGAGGCTCACAGTAGCAAGGGCAATATTCTCTTGGCCATTTTAAACTTTTTTTTTTTTTCTCTCTGAAAAGAGCACCCAGCTTCCTGTTGGGAGAAGGTGAGAGGCAGGCGAGGTGAGCCCATACTTCCACCCCGGGGCAGGTGGCAGGTGGCAGGCAGGGCAGAGCAGCACGAGGCAGCGTGCGAGATAACATTTAATGGGACCCTTTTCTGTAGGCTCCTGTCCAAAGCCCACCTTGTACCCACCTCTTGTTTTTTCTTAGTCAAGTGAAGACAGGGTTGGGTGTGCCTTACTCAGGGAAGGGGACCTGGAGATGCTACAGGTTCAGATGTAGATTTTTATTTTATTATTATTTAGTTTTGGCATAGGGAGTGTGTGCTTGCCAGAGAGAGAGAGATTGAGAGAGAAACAGAAGGAAGTGAGAAGTGAGAAATCACCCCCCTGGGGGGATGGCCATGCTGCAATCCCCTCTCCTCCATTTTCCGCTCGGATTTTGAGCATGCACGCACATGCTCCCAGTATGATTTTCAAGCCATCAGATCCAGGGCTCGAATGAGGCCATTAACCCTGTGGGTTCCAGCACCTTGGCCTCCATTCTATACCACTGGCCCCTGAAGTCGATTTTTAAGCACCTGCCTCACTCCCTCCTTTCAGGACACTGTGTGCTTCTGAGCTGCGAGCCTTCATGGCCTGGTGTTGAAGCCTCTCAGGAGACATTCAGGTTCTAGATACCCAGCTCTTCTAAGCAAGCCCTCCTTCTGCTCCTTCTCTTACAGAAATATGTGGAAGTTGTTTTCTTCCCTGCTATCTAATCCTGTTACTTCTGTGCTTATGAGTTTTAACCTTAGCCATTCTGCCAGCTTAAAAGCTTGCTTCAGCTGTGGCTCCTGGAGGGCAGTTTAACGAAGTGGTTGTTGTGTTTATGCGCACCCTTCCCTGTGCAGTTGCGGTTCTCAAAGTGTGTGTCTAGGGTTGGCAGCATCAGCATCGCGTGGGAGTTCATTGGGAATGAAATGGAAATCCTAACCCATGCCCCACCACCCCAGACGTCCCGAGTCAGACCTGGGCTGTCGAAGTGTCTCAGGTTTATTTTAGCAAGCGCCTCAGATGGCTCTCGCACAGGCTGAAGTTTGAGGACCTGTGCTGGGTGTGATTATGCCAGTTTGCCAATTAATAAAGCATAAAGCCTCTTTTAGTTCTTATAGCATGTCCATTGTACAGATGAAGATGCTGATGGCCAGAGGGTGTAAATGACTTATCCCAAAGCGCAGGTTCTGACATTGGCTGGGATGGCAGGATCTGAGACCTTCTGCCATTCCACAGTCCCTACTCATGCTCATAGCTGAAGCTGATGTGAAATAACCGTAATCATTTAGCATGAATGCCAAAAGATCTCTAGTCGGGGATAGCAGCCCAAGCAGCCTGTCTCCAGCATCCACAGCCGCCTTCCCTGGGCCCTGCTGTTATTAAGGACCTTGGTGACCCAGTGGCTTGAAAGTCATGTCTGTGTGTGTGTATGTGTGTGTGCCTAAAATCCCCAGAGGAGAATGGAGGAGAAGGGATTGCCGTCCCTCCTGGTGAGTGATTTCCACTTTCTGTCTCTGTCTGTTTCTCCAGTGAGCCCATGTGCTCTATAGCAAAAATCTCTTAAAACAAGGGACCTTTGTGCTTCAGACCTCTTAAAACTAACAAGATTGATGCTCTTTGCTACATACACAGTTGAACATGAGGGAAGTGCATCAAAACCCACAGTATATAAATCTCTGGGCTAGGAGTCAGAGACGCGAGTTCTAATCCCAGTCTTTATCTGGCTGTCTGCACTGCAGCAGACACCTAATCTGTTAATTGCTTTTAATGACATAAAAGAGAGGGCAGACATAGAAGACATTATCAAACAAATGTGGAAATCATTAAGTACTGGCATTATGAAAATGAAAGTGCTATTAAGTCTCATTTCATAAGAAGCATGTGATACAACATTTTCTTGAAACAAACCTAAGGCAGTTTCTTCAAAGTTAAATTAGTTGGAAAGAATTAATTGGATACTTATTAACGTTCTTGACACTCTAAAGAATGTATCTATATCTTAGGGGCTGGCGTGCTTGGAGAAGCATATTGAAGTGCATGGCATTATTTCATGCACTGAAATGATATAATTACTTGTTACATGACCTGCAGAGAGGAGGACTTCGGGGTGCATAGGCTGGTTGGAGCATGCACCCCACTTTCTCATAAAGCCAAATGAAGTGAGATTGTGAGAACAAAAATACATCATCCCAGAGAGAGGAAGAAATTGGGGAGGAGAATAGAGCAACCCATTTTACAGACTTTTATGTTTAGAAATAGTTCTAAATGTCAAAGTTGTGAAATGCAATAATTAGGACAATTTGCCTGGAAACCCACTAGCGGGCTGGAATATAACGTCAAGGCAATTGTCCAGGAGATTGAACAAAAAGAAATGGAAAACAGAAGTGAGACGTTTAAAAATACATAGGTTCAGGGGCCAGCATGTGGGAGGGTGGCTAAGGAGCTGAACTCCCACATGGCATACCGCGGTTGAGTTACAGACTTGGTGGATTAAAACTAATGCTGGGCATGTGTGCATGTGTGCATGCGTGCCCAAGATCTCAAGAGGAGAATGGAGGAGAAGGGATTGCAGCATGGCCATCCCCCTAGGGGATGATTTCTCACTTTTTCTCTCTGTCTCTCTGTCTCTGTCTCTCTTTCTCTTTCTCTGGTAAGCACATGTCCCCTGTGGCAAAAACCTAGGGATGGGGCATAGATTCAATATGTCCATAATAATACAAGTTTCAGGAAAAGGGCAGAAAAGTATATAAGATTTTATCCAAGCTGTATATATACAGAGTTTAAGTGGTCCAAAAGACTTAAATAGAAGTACAGTAATCCCCTGCCCAATCCCACCACATCTATATTATGACTTTCTTTCTTTCTTTCTTTCTTTCTTTCTTTCTTTTCTTTTCTTTTCTTTTCTTTTCTTTTCTTTCTTTTCTTTTCTTTTCTTTCTTTCTTTCTTTCTTTCTTTCTTTCTTTCTTTCTTTCTTTTTCTTTTCTTTTTATGTGTGTGTAGAGGTTTTTGCCTTAGGGCATGTACACTCACCAGAGAGAAAAAGAGACAGAGACAGTGAGAGGAAAAGTGAGAAATCACCCTCCTCCCCCCAGGGTGGGGGACATGTCTACACCACAATCCCTTCTACTCCATTCTTCTTCCAGTATCTTGGACACACACATGGCTGGCATGAGTTTCAAACCACTGGTTCTGGGACTCAAACCACAGTCGGCCATGTGGGAGTCCAGCGATGTAACCAGCCATCTGCTGGGCCCATGAGTTCTTTAAAAGCAACATAAATGCATAAACTTCTTTACTAATAAAAAGTTAAGCGTTTATTTTATCCTCTAAGAAACAAAGTAAGCATGGGAATACTGATCGCTTGGTGGAAGATTGCTTGGTGGAAGACCATTACACATGAAGACAGAAGGGGAGGGCAAAGAACATACAGAAAGAGGTTAGATGTTAAATTCTCATATTAAGATATACATTTTTTTTTAAAGCTTTGAGAAATACTGGATGGAGTTCAGGGCAGAGATGCACATAAACATACTGAGCAAAGTTTTTTTTTAATTTTTTTTTTATTTTTGCTATAGTGCATATGCACATGCTGAACAAACAGAGAGAAAGTGAGAATCAGCCGCCAGGGTGCTGGCCATGCCACAATTCCTTCTCCTCCATTTTCCTCTTGGGATTTTGGGCATGCACACACATGTGCCCGGTATGAATTTCAAGCCACTGGGTCCAGGACTCGCATTGTAGTCGATCACATGGAATCCAGTGCCTTAACCACTATGCTACCTGCTAGCCCCTACTGTGTAAAATTTTAAGGGGAAGAGTTTGGACTGGAATTTGGAACTCTCTGAGAAGTTGCACTGACAGGATTAACGGGATTCTGCGCTGGTGCTATGGCATCCTCACTACAGTATCTACTGATGCTTGATCAAATTTTAATGCATTCTAGGTGCGATAATAAGCATTTTATATGCATTATGTGATTTAATGCTTCTGAAATCCTGTGAAGTTGTTGTTACTCCCATTTTACAGAGGAGGAAACAGATTCTTGCTAAGTGAGTATTTTACTAAGAGTGCCTTGGCTTAGTTTGGAGTGACAGCTGCTGCATTCTAAGGTCCACTTGTCTCACTCTCTCTCCATTTCAGAGTAACCTTAGGCAAGGAAGGAAACTGGCGGAGGCTCGGAAGGAAGTCCTTTATTTCCAGTTGGAACCTCCCCTCAGAGGGTCTGGGACAAGATAAACCCAGGAGAATTCGAACCCAATGCCACCAGTAGTAAGAAGCCACAGCAGGCCATGGGCAGCGTGAATAGTATGGAATATTCTCCTGGTAGCAGGGTGCGGGTTGGATTGGAGGGTAAGAGATTAGCAGCCTTCACTAGTGTTTGACTGCTCTTCTCTTGGGGCTCTGGTCATACCTATCTCATATGGGTCACCCCTGAGTCCCCATTATACTGTCTATAACAGGCATCCATGCATGGGTTTTATTTAATCTGCGAGTAAGGACCCAGAACACACAATAGTGGGAAAAGTAGTTCAAACCTGAGGTTCAAAGAAGACATCACAGGATGCGGTAGCATGTTACCAACAGCTGGTGGAGGGGAACACTCAAGGAGCTCGGAGCATGCCAGTTTGCAAACACAGGGAGAGTGGTGTGAGTTATAAGGCCCTCCCTGTGGGGCAGCCAAGACATACCCAAGAAGGAAAAGCAAAGGCCACACAAAGGAGGTTGACTTGAAGGAGCTGAAAACAAATCCCACAGGGTGGGCTTGGAAGGCCGCCCAGAGGAGGTGTTCTAGCTGTGTTTTGTAGGAGCACCAGCCAACGAGCCACATACGGGTTGTCAGAATCATGGTAAGTGACTTCATTACCCCTTGTGTGCCCTTTAATCTTGTCAATGTCATTTGTATCCTTTGGTATCTGGAAATAGTCATTTTAAGTCCTTTGATTTCTAAAAATAGTCACAAGTTCATTGGGGCCAAATCTTATTTTAAAAGTATGTTTCATAAGACAGCATATTGGGTCATAGCTGGGTTCAGCTGTAGAATAAGCCACGTGTAAATAGCTTACAGGCATGTTAAAACACAATTTGAAAGCAGGCACAAAAGATTGGAAAGCCTCCCGAAGGCAATTCCTTTGGAGTCAATGAAATCAGTTTTGTGTGTGTGTGTCTACAAAAAAAAAAAAAAAAGTCTGTATATTTTTGTGTCTATGAATTGTCTAGTTCACCATGATAGAAACACCACAGCTACCTCTTACTGATTGCCTATCACACAAAACCAATGCCAGGCAACTCTGTTATCTCTGCTGCAGTAACTCTGTATGGTATTATCCCCCCATTTTGTAGATAAGGAGACGGAGGTCGGAGAGCTTAGCGACTTGCTGATAAATGGCCTAGTTTAAGAATGAAGCAAGATCTCCTGTATCAGATTCCTTAACTGCAAAGTCTTACCGTATGTCATGGGTTGAAATGTGTCCCTCCCCACAAAAGATATATTAGAACTGATATATTAGCACTCCAACCTCCAGGAGCTAGACTGTAACTTTATTTGGAAATGGGGTCTTGGAAGATTGAACCAAGTTAAGATGAAGTCACTCGTGTGGGCTCTAATCTAATAGTGTTTTTATAAAAAGGGGATATTTGGGCACAGGCACATATAAAGGGAAAGTCATGTGAGGATAGAACAGATTGGGTCGATGTTACTAAAGGATGAAGCTAAGGAATGCCAGGCAACATCAGAAATTGGAAGAGGCAGGTGAGGAAGGCCTCTTCCTCAGACCCTTCAGTGGCGTGTGGCCCCGTTGACATCTTGATTTTGGACTTCCAACCTCCCAAACTGAGCAGCAGTATATTTCTGTTGTGCTGAGTCTTTCAGTTTGTGACACTTGGTTCTGGCAACCACAGGAGACCGGCTCTCTATAGAGGATCTTAGATCACAGTGGACTTCACAGTCATAGTTTACCCATATTTTCTCCGCCAGATGCTGTTCTTTTCCACGTGAGTATAGAAGAGGTGGGAGGTACCAGAGGGCAAAGGGATGAAGCTGTAACAGAAGAGAGTGGTGAAGGGTGAGGAGGAGAGTGCCAAATTGATCCTGGGTACTATGGACAGGCAGTGGAACATACTTACCTGGAATGTGAGAGAACAGAACAAGAGATAAAGAACTCCCTGGTGGTCCAGAAACTGATCTGGAACCTCCACTTCTGCATTTGAAAAATGGCGCAGTGTTGGATATCCATATTATCCAGTATGGCAGCCACCATTGCCTATGAGTGCTTGAGGTGTGCCCAGTGCAACTGAGTGTCTGAAATGTAAATTTGAATTAAGTTTCAGTCATTTAAATTTGCACAGTCACCCGTTACTGGCAACTACTGTATTGAATGAGTAGGAGTTGATCTGAAGGGGCCTCATTTTATGATCTCATTTTAAAACCTGTTGATCAGATAAGGTAAACCCCGCCTAGGTTGACACCATAGAGAAGAATTAGAATTTAAAGTGCAGAAAAATATTGAAATCAATATTTTAAGGATAGAATTTTAGTCAGAATTATATGGATGTATGACAGGGAGGGAGTAGGTAGAAACGGCTACATAAAGCGCATGACGGTGTGATTGTAGTCCCTCAGGCAAATGCCTATGGAAGATGCTGGGCAACCATTGAATACGTTCTGCTCTAACCAGGCTGCTCATGGCCTGCAGAGCACAATGTCTCCCAATTATTCTCAGCAGTTAAACACTCTCATAAAACAGGCAGGTTGAGTGGAATTGAACTTTTAAAAGTGCCTTTGGGCAGGAAGGATAATTTCATTCTCCTTTGCTGTCTTCTGTAAATCCTTCAAAAAAGGAAGAAATAAACCTATTACAGTCCTGCCTTCCTGTTCCCTTCAGCCAGAGTAGGTTGTGAGGAAGTGTGTGTATGCATGTGCGTGTGTGTGTGCTCATGTACTTAGCGTTTTCAGAGGCTAAGGCTCCATCGAAGATTTAGCACAGATGTCTTCCCTGTGACCACAGCTGGGAGAAAATTGTCAAGATTAGATATGAGCACCATTTTTGAACTCACATTGCCTGCCTTTAGCAAAGTCAAAAGTGAATTCTACCACAAACAGTTTATGCTTTCTCTTGGATCCTTATATTTTCTTGTTTAATGTTGAATAAAAAGAACTTGGCATGTTCAAAACCAGATTTATGGCAGTGGTGGGGTTGAATATTGTTTCGATGACCCTCAGAGTTCCTTGGATTGAGTCAGCGGTGTTGGTTGGTCATACTATAGGCACTTCTAGGAAGGCAGAGAAAGTGTCTGGAAGTTGGATTGGAAGAGTCACCAGGGTCAGGAATATGGCTCGGTAAAAATCAACTGAGATCAGCTATGCAGGGGGGCAATCGTAATTCCTTCTTGGGGTAGGTCAAACAACCTGACATAGTTGTTAGTCTCAGTTGGTGGTCCTTGAGTTATTTCTTCCCCAACATGCCTTGTCCACATGATATACACCCCAGCGTGTAGGTCTGACTTCATGAGTGACAGTTAGTATCTAAGCACATCAGTACTGCAGGGAAGAGGATGCAGTTCTCTAAAAAGGCCTCTGTAGAGTATGTGCCCCCACCCCGACTGAGTGGGAATCAGACGGTCTAAAGGAACCCGTCATTGTGTCCATCTCTCCACTTCTGTGCACTCTCAGAATCCTGTTTTTAGAGGGTCCATCACTAGACCTGCCACATTTGAGAAGGAAGAGAGCTAAGAGAGCAAGAGACTGTGCTGGGCTATTGATGCATAAGTCAGTAACCTCTGTGAACTGAAGTTCTCACCCAACTCCCGGTCCCTACCACGGGAATACAGTGCTCTGCTTTGCCTCACACCCTCCTTCCTGTGACTATCTATCGCTTGGCCCTCTCCACAGCTCTCATTATGTCACTTTCACTTGCTTTATATCTGATTAAAATATGGCCAGTGTCATGCTGGAGTAGCAATAGTGATAGCGGGTCTCATGCTGTGATGTGATTAGTCAGGACTGTGTGTCTGTCCACTTCTTCAAGCTGCTGTCCATGGAAATCGGCCACATTAAACTAGAGCTAAGGACTGGCACCATGGAATAGTAGGAAAGGACCTAGAATTCCACTGTGCACATTTTTATTTTTATTTTTTTGTACATGTGAGGCTTATCTGTGGACAATAATTTCTTAGAAAAATTAACAACATAGCATCATTTTAAATTATTTCACCTAGGAGGAGACTGCAAATAAAGAGACCAATTGAGAGACTTCTGCAGTTGACTGGGTCAGCATTTTCCTCTACGGTTATAAATAGGTGGTAAGAACAAAAGAGCACTCTGTGGGCAAATACATTGAACTTCACTCAGTAAAATCTTGCTATGGAAATGGGTGTTTCATTCTCCAAGTGAATCATATAGTATGCAGCATTTTTCGGACTTTCTGGATCATTTGATGTCTTTCAAGGGAGACTGGCTTCTAGACCTGGTGTTGACCCTTAAGACCCTTTAGAAAGTGCTGGAAAGGATAAGTGAATGAGACAGTGGCTGTGGGACAAAAAGGAAAGCAGACTTGCAAGAAGTCCCTGGAAATGATGACCCTCAGGATTTTGAGTGAGTGTGTGTATGTGATTACATCATTGGGCATTGGATGTTACGGACTCTTGAATGAGAAAAGAGGGTCATAAGTGACCACATTGGCTGATGGAGAACATTGACACCACTGACACAGTAGGAGAGCCAAGAGTTGACACTTTTGTTCTTTTCTTTTTTTCTTTTTCTATTTTTTCATTTCATTTTCTTTTATACATACAATCACATTATTATTTGGTTTACAAAATGGATATTTCAACAGGTGAACATTTTTTGTTCTTATCAGTGTTCAGTGACTATCTGACCTCTGGTTGCTTCACAAGTGTTCTCTGTTCCAGATCAGAAATCACCTGTGTGTGAATGAGAAACATATTTTGGAATTTTCAATTCCACATTTGCTTCACAAGTGTTCTCTGTTCCAGATCAGCAATCACCTGTGTTTGAATGAGAAACATATTTTGGAATTTTGAATTCCACATTTTATATAGCACTTACTAGGTACTAATTTAATGCTTGTGTGATTTTATTTTGTCTCTGAGATTTGCTCAAAGTTGAAGATTGGTAGTATTGTCTTGTTTGTGATTGATAATATTTGGCAAAGATTTATTCATTTCTTAACATGGGAGTATAACCACAGGGGGTGGAGGAGAATGGCATGATTATTCCAGAGAAAAACTTGTGTGCTCATTAATCCTATTTATGAGAATCTGCTGTAATCTCAGCCAGAGTGTGAGTTGATCAAGGGCAAATGGTATGATTGGTATTTCTGTGTGAAACCCTCTGTTCCCCCTTTCCACTAAGTAAATTGTCCTAGAATAAGTAATGCAGTCATCTTGGCTGAGGATTTTGGGTGATTAGAATCACAGAGGGTTGAAGTATGGTTGCAGCTTCATCATATGCAGTATTTAAGAGGGAAGTTCAACTTTTACTCTAATTGAGTTTAGAAATCATAATCATAAATTTCTCACGGTGATCCCTTTGATTGTAAACTCTTTTATGCTTTGCAATTGTTTAACATTGCTGAATTTTCATGAGAAAGCCACTTTCTATTATTTTCACCTTTTCTTCACTTATCAAATCATATTTCCTCTTTACCTTTTGTTACCAAACTATGAATGTAAACACAGCCTTTCTTCACATTTTTCCCTATGACTCATCCTTGATGAAAGCATCTCATCTTAGATCCTGGAAGAAGCAATGGACCCAACGTAATGTCTCAACAATCCCCCATTTTCAGGCTCTAATTGCATCTAATATTTTAAAAGCCATCACAAAAATTGGTGGCCCCATTTACCTTATTGTAGGAGTCCCTTGAGTGTAGCTTTCAAGATACTCTCAGGACCCATTAGACGCATACATTAAACTGAACTGCATTACCATCCTAGGAACAGCATATATAATAGCACACTTACCTGATTAACCTTTTTGATGAAAAATGTATGTCATCGAAATTTTTCTGTGCTGTTTAATTTGTTAGACTGTTCTGGGCGTGATGACTTTGTGCAACATTGAATGACCTTATTAGAAAAACACTCGTAACAGTTAATGAGGTGCCCTTCTCTCCCTGAATGATAACCAGATGTATTTTATTTATTTGTTTTGAAACAGGTTTTGCCTGGCATTCTACAGAAGCATTGCTGTATCTTACCAGACAGGAACACAGGTAAATACATTTTGTTCTGCTAATTCGAGGTTATAGAATTTATATCAGTGGAAAAATTGAGAAATGTGATTGCTTATTTAAACATAAATAACTTTTTTAGTTATTGTTTTTAGTGCAAGATTATATGTTAACTGAAAGATGCAAAATATGGATTATTTCGTTCATTCTATAATGAGTTGTGTGCTAACCTCAGAGCTGTTTTTTTATTTGATACATGAAATAGATTTAGATGTTGTTGTCTTGGATTTTTAAGGGACATAGGTTGTCTTATAAAGTTGGATATGCTAGTTGTTTGGTTTGCTAATTAGACTTTTTTATTAAGAGATAAAGCATTGCTATTGGCTAGTGTGGAATGTATTTGGAATCTGTTTACAAAAGGCCTTTACTTGTGATCAGGGTAGGACAACTGGCTAGATATTCTATTCTTAAATCCTTCAGGGTCTTAGTGACTACACTCCTAGCATGGATGTCTTGAAGTGGGTGATGGTATTATGATACAATTTCTCATCACAGGACAGATATGACTGGCAGTTGGAAGTTAGGTCTTTCATATTACTTTTAAGGAAACATCATGGAGAAAAAGAAGGTTAAAAACAACTTTGGAGCTTTGTTATTTTACAGTGAAGAAAAAAAAACAATATGGAGTTTATTATTCTGTGGCTCTATGTTTTACTGTCTTTAATAGGGTTTCAAATTGAAGTTATTTCCATCAAAGAAATCATAAGTTCTAAGGAAAATATGGAAAATGTTGCAATTTTTCTACAAAGAGCTCTATTAGAATTTATTTATTTCTTAAATAAGTTATGTCTTGTCCAATAAATGAATGTATTTGAGGATATTTTTGTTGGGTATGAAATAGGTTTGTTGACATTTTCTTATCTGATTTTCAGCTATAAAAAATTAATTGTAACAGACTTGTCTATCATAGCTAGAATTTATTCTGCTGGAATTTATTCTACTGTTATTACAAATAGCATATGAGCAAACAGCAAGTATGGTTAATGGGGTTCCATTCTTAAGTGATTGACAAGGCATTATTTATATTATAGACTTCATTGTAAAGCACCAAGTGTTTTGGGGAAATAGGATCTTCATGTTTTTACTTAAGAACATGGCTAGATTACATTACCGACTGTATTCTTTTTCCCAAACTGTTAACAGAACTGTCTCTTGTTTATTTTCACCCATTCAAATGTACCTCAATTACAAAATTGAAAATATTTACTTTTTATAGAGAGGTGTGTTTAAAACACAGTTAGATATTTTTTGAGTTTGTTTACTTTCTGAAAATCTCAGTTAGTAATGAAAATTTATGAATAAGTCATGTGAGGAAAAATGATTTTTTCACAAACTGTCTATTAACAGTATAATGCAATTTAAGAGATTACTTTCTAAATCAGTTTCTATATTGCAGGTAAATCATTACTTTGATTCTGAAAAGCATCAGAAATAATGATAAAGGTTTACCTACAGTGGCATGAGCTGCCAAGGTGCGATCTGCAGTTTGGGGACACTTGGGAGGTGCAGGTTTGACTTCTGGTCCCACCCAAAGGCTTTGTGTGGTAATGTGTGCCTGTGAGGCTGAGGCAAGATCACAAGGTCACAAGCTTGAGGCTACCCTGGCCACCAAGTCAGATCTTGTCTAACAAACAAAAAACAAACAAAAACAGTAGCGATTCACATCGTCCCAGCTGGGAGGCTAAGACGGAGAATTGTAACACAATGAGACCTAGCTCTTAAAAACAAAAAAAAAGTTAAAATAAATTAGACTCTCAGTACTATTTTGTAGTCATCTAAGTGTGTAATTAAATATGAAATATGTTTTTTATATTTGTAAACAATTTGTTATATAAAAATTGTCAAGGGAATCTGGAAAACATTGCCAATTTGAGGTGTTTATTTGCTTTTCATAAGAATCCAAGTAATCTCTAGACCCAAGAAGGCTGCCTTCCATTAAGACTTGACTATTGAGGACATTTGCTAGGCAATTTTCTTAGAAATATTTTTACATTAGAGTGTTTCACTTTGAAGTCAGTTATGGTGGGCCTGAGGCTTTAATATTAGGTATAGAAAAGGGAAGAAATTGCATCAAATGAGGAGAAATATGAGTTGGCTAAAATTAAATTCCTAAAAGTGTAACTTCATTTAGAATGGAGATATTTTGAGAATTTTAGTTTTGGCGGTATTAGCTCAATTGAATATGTCCAAAACGGCTTAATTACTCAGGAAACAAGTTTGGGATATCTTCAGACTCATGTATGGTGGGTGGTGACTGCTTTTGCATTTCAATAGCTCAGCATTGCTTCTAAATGTGAATGTGGTTTTTCACCTTAGTGGTTTTATAGAAGAGTTTTTACAGGTTTTGATTAAAGGAGATCAACTTGGGAATGGGCACAGTTTCAGTTTGGGAAGTTGAAAAAGTACTGCAGATGGATGGTCATGATGGTTGACCAACAACGTGAATGTGCTTAATGTCTACGACTTCACACTTAAAAATAATTAAGATGGAGAACCAGCAGATGGAGTAATGGTTTTATCACTGTACTCCCATGGAGTTAGCCTCAGTTCAAGTCCCAGACCCAGTGGTTTAAAACTCAAGCTGGGTGTATTTGTGTGCATGCCCAAGTTCCCAGGAGAAAAATGGAGGAGAAGGGATAATTTTTTGCTTTCTGTCCCTCTGTCTCTCTCTGTCTCTCTGGGGAGTGCAAGCACCCTGTAACAAAAATCTCTGTTAAAAGATATTTAAGATGGTAAATTTTACTTATTCTTTTTTATTTTTTTTGGAGAGATTTTCGCTATAGGGCACGTGCGCTTGCCAGACAGACAGAGAGAGACATATAGACAGAAAGTGAGAAATCACCCCCCCCAGTGGGGATGGTCACGCCGCAATCCCTTCTCCTCCATTCTCCTCTTGGGATCTTGGGCATGCACGCACACGCGCCCTGCATGAGTTTTAAGCCACTGGGTCCGGGACGCGAACCGCGGTCGGCTATGTGGGAGTCCAGCGACATAGCCATTACACTAACTGCTGGTTCCCAATTTTACTTATTCTTTACCACAATTAAATGAAAGGAGATCAACTTAGATATGAATCATTGCTTTTGTTTGCTCGTTTGAATCTTAGTTATCTTAGAACTGATGCATACTCTATACATGTGGTATATTTCTGAATTAAACATGACCTCTTTTGAAAGACAAATTGCTCACCATTTTCTTTTACTATTTCTATTACTCTTGATAATTTCTGTTAATGATGTGAACAGGGAGAATAAATTTTATTGATTACTTCTCTACACTACCTCGTTTGGTTATTTGTTCTTGCGAAAAGAGGATAAGGTAGGGAAAGCACATTTTTTTAGCAATGGGGATGAGAAATACCATCCTTGAGGCCAGCAGGTGGTGTGGTGGATAAGGTGCTGAACTCCCATGTGACCAGCAGTGGTCTGAGTCCCAGAACCAGCAGCTTGAGAATCACTTGACCTTGTTTCAGTTGAAGACTGGTTCATTTGGCTCTATATTCAGGCTGCCTAATTTTTGTGGGATGCAAGAACAAGTTGCAGTTAAAACAGCCCAAAATGCACACCAATTTCTACATAGATTTTTTAACAGGAACTTCTTCACCAATATCTTATTATGATCGACTGTTTTCTGGAGTAAAGTTAACCTGTCTTTCAGTATTTGTAAGTGTTTTTTTTCCCCTCTAAGCAAAAGAGATCTTTTATAGTCCCATTAATAATTTTTACTCTTAAGTTGGTGGGAGTAGAAACTGATTCCTTGGTATAGGATATACGTTAATTCATTGACGTGAAAAGCTGGCATAAAACATACAGCATAAGTGATTAATCTTTCTACTGCTATTCCATATTTCATAAGATCCATATATAACTTAAATATAAAGAACAGGAGGTAGCACATTAGTGGCAACTTTCCGTGAAAGAAAAGGTAGGTTATGAATATGTATTTCCCTGACCGTGAGATTTGAGCAGTGAGAAGGTTCAGAGCTATTTAGTCCTTAGGAGCGCTGGCTTCCTTACTGTGATTATCCATGGAATTTGCTGTGTCATTTGGGAATACGGAGCTTAGGCAGTAGTGAGTTTAATGTATTCTCTTTTATTTAGGTTACACACTTGGCTGGGACTCTGACTTCGAGTTTAGTTGCCTTACAGCATTTATCCCATGTCTGCCAGGGGAGAGCCTATGCTACTGCCAAGTATAATTAGAAGGTTCAAGAATGAATTGATTTTGCAGGATGGCGGCATGGCTTACCTGTGCAAACTTGGATAATAACAGCTCAATAATACCTCAAACAGATGAAGCAATTGGCAGTATTTGATTCTTTATATCTGAAAGTTGGGTAGAAAGATTATAACTATTTTCCTTGTATCATGTGGGGTGATGGGTGCTTATTTGCACATAGGTGATGGGATACTCCCTGAAGAAATAAACATGACTGCCTTCCATGCTCAGTTCCCGCCCATGATAGACTGGTAAATGTTTAACAACCGACTTTTCTATGCTGAGTGAGAGCTGGGAAGCCACGATTTGTTGTATTTGCCAATTACTGTGGTCTAAATCTTCTCACCATAGTCAGTTTCAAGCTACCACCATGAGCTTCACCAACTGCGGATTTGGGAGTTCTCACCTGTCATCAGTTTTCTCTCTAGCTTCTAAGAACTGGTTCACACATACCACTGGTTGTCACCTTTGCTCTTTTGTGTCCCTTCCTGTGGTGCTTCACTTAGTGACCATGGTCAGTGTATTTTTTCTACATAGTGACACCTTGTTTACTTTTGTATTGGCAAAATAAAATCTTTGGTGGAAATACAATGTTTGTAACAGGATTTTTCATTTAAAAAGACCTATGTGGGTTGAGCAAATACCTTTGCTGTTTTTATTTGCCTATTGAGTATATATGTACTTTTACATGAGATTTAAAAGTCTATAAGGTGGTAGACCTAATTACACTATTACACTATTAAATAATAGTTTAATAACTAGGATTGCTGAAATAAGAACAGCTGATGGGTCAGATTGCATGTTTAGTTTTTTTCTTTTTTTTTGAGATGTTTTTGCTATAGGGTGCATGTGTTCACTAGAAAGATAGAGAGAGACAGAGAATGAGAGATCATCCCCCAGGGGTGATGGCCATGCCACAATCCCTTCTCCTCTGTTCTCCTCTCAGGATATTGGGCATGCATGCACACATGCTTGGTGTGAGTGTAAGCCTCTGTCAGGTCCAGGGTTTGAACTGCGGTCGGCGACATGGGAGTCCAATGATGTAGCTATTATGCCAACTGCTGGTCCTGGCATGTTTAGTTTAAAAAGGCAGAGGGGACATAATATGAGGAAGGATGTTGTTTGGCTATCGTAAATCTCCTAAATTTTGTTCTTTTCTTTTTTGAAGTTTATTTCACAGAGAGAGACAGAGGCAGAGATAGAGGGAGAAAAAGATAGGCACTTCCAAGAGTGCTACTATTTATCCCCAGCCTCAGAAAACCCAGGTCATGGGGATGCATATACACGCATACCCGTGTGTGTACAGGGAGGCCTCGGGGTGTGAACCCGGGTCTTTCCTGTATGAGTCCAGCATGTCAGAACGTTGTGTAAGTGTGATACTACTGGATGGCTCCCAGTCCTTAAATTTTTGTTAGCTGAAAGGTTTTTCTGTCTTTAAAAAGTTTGCTATAGGTTGCATGTGCTCACCTGAAAGAGACAGAAAGAGAGGGAAAGTGAGATAGCACCCATCAGGGGAATTGACCATGCCATAATTCTCCTCCATTTTCCAATTGGGATTTTGGACGTGCAGGCACATGTGCCCAAGGAGCTGAAAATGTTAAAGGGCTTTCAATTTCTTGATGGACAGAAAGAAAAGTCAATGAATAAGTTTGCTTTCTTTACCACAGGCCTGTGTAAAAGGAAAATAGCTTATAGTAACTGATAGCAATGCAAGTGAGTATATATATGGAAATTAAGATTTATTTTATTGATTTCATACCTAACCGGTACATGATTCATAAAGCTGTATATGCATACTGTTGTTGTTACCTGGTGTTACATGTAAATTCTGTTATCGACACTGAATATTGGGCCTGAAGAGGGTGTAGCAGCACTGTAACATCCCACGAGGCTCACTCTCATGAGAAGGGCCCAGGTTCACATCTGGAAATCTCCCTGAACACTTTAGGAACATTTGTACCCATGATCTGGGGCTGGATGGAGCTGGGATGGATTGTGGCATGGTGTCCTTGTTGAAGTGCCTATTCCCTTGTCTCTGTTTCTCTTACTCACAGAAGAACAGAAATAAACTTAGAAGTAGTATACATTGCGTGCTGTATTTCTGCAGTGCTTTCTAGTTTATAATGTACTTACATGTTAATTTGGCTAGTCCTTTAACTTTCTGGTGAGATAGGAAATATTGCTCCCAGTGTACAGATTAGAAAATGGATGCGAAGATACATATGACTGTCCCTTATCACACAGATAATATCTTGCTGTGAGTCAAATGTAGGTTTCTCACTCTAAGTCAGTGTATGATACCAAATAACCTTAGTGAGTCCTTAATTATGCAAGTGTGGCTGTCCAATCCGATACAGTACAGAATAAAATGATATGAACTAGGAATCCTGATATTGAAGCAACAGCGAGAAGGAGGTAACTGTCACGGGCTCTGGAATGAGCTCGAGCAGAACAGATGGATTTGCTGCTGAAATGATAGCCCCTTATTTGGGAAATTTACACACATGGAACACTTATCTTTTTTCAGAATATTAGATAAATAGCATTTCGATATGCTAGGTTAAAGGTATGATTTCACTTCTGTGAAACAGTTCAAGTAAATTTCTTTTTTTCCCCAGGTACTAAAAGTATTTATGATCCTTTTTTTTTTCTTTCCATGGAGAATTGAGGTTGTGCAAATGGAGTGCCATATGATATGATTCATAAACTAAGAATAACAGAGGCTAAACCTGAGTTAGCTAAATGAAGAAAGCAAATATATAAGCCATGAAATTTCTTTTCCTTTGTATTTCTTAATGACCTGATATTACCTGTAATGAGCAGAATGCCCACTTTCTTGCTTTCTCTCTCCCTGTCCACAACTAAAATAGACTAAAAATTCCTCGTAGGCTTAAAAGGATTTTATTTTATAAACTGAAAAGAACTTTATTAGAAATTTGGTCATGCTATTTAATTACTGCTGGAAGGAAAAGTTATGGATCAATAATTTTAAGACCAAAATTGTTTTAGTCCCTGTGGCTTATTCTTAACCCTTAGGGGCCCACTTCTAGTATAGATGGCATTGTGCTAAGTAGAAAAGTGTGAGCTCTTTTTGGAAAATGTGACCCCTAAATGAAAGCTGTGTTTAAACTCCCATCACTCCTGGAGTGGGCACTTTTGTGCAGGCAACAAACTGTGTATTTATAAATGGCAGCCCTATTAACCTAGAGCAGGTTAATACATTTATTTCTATAGGTATGTGGCTTACTACCAATTTAATGTGGAAACAAAAGGAAGTTATATAGCCCCAGGATGAAGGCCTATGTATGTTTCTCCACTGAGTGATTTTTATAAGTATACCTGGTATTTGATTATACCTCTTTTAATAATATGGTAATATAAATTATTGGCACCATCCTGTGTGACACAGATGTGTGGGGCTGGGAATAGAACTAAAATTACTTTTTGAAACTTCCAGCTTTGCCTGCATGCTTGTGCTTTGGGGAAGATGAAGAGGCTGAATTTCTATCCTATATCCTCATCTCTCACAACCCTCAGCTTGGGTGAGAATCCTTTGACTTTGTGATAACTCACAGCATAGAACGTATGCCAGGCAATTGTGAGAACACATACCACCAACTTCATAGTACTAGTGTTTTTCCAAAACTCTATGGAGAGAAAAGGCATAGATAGGGGAGGATTGCTAGAGGAAGCCCATCCATTCAGACAGTACAAAATCTCTCTGAAGTTGAAAGAGTTTGGTGGGTTGATTGACTGTCATTTTTAATAGATCCCTTCCACCTCATCCCCTTGTTTTCATTCAGCAGTGCTTTAGTGCTATGTTACCACCTTCACTTGGGAGCAGTAAACATCTTACGAAGCCCACTGCTGGAAGAAAAATACTGTTGATGATCTCAGTGGAACATTACATAGTCCACTCACTTCTCTGGAATTCCAGAATCAGACGACTGATTCTGTATTTGTATTAGCTGCTAGAAAGAGACAGCAAATTGTGTGGTCCATTTTTAATATCTTCATATTTATCTCTGATACTGTGAATTAACTCACCCATTCATCCACCTGTCCCAATATCTGTGTTCCTGTACATTTTAGTCACGGTTCTTCCTTACTGTATATGCCCCACATTCTTTTCTCCACGTTCTCCACATCTTTTGAAAGCTACCTTAAATTCTTTCTAATATATGACAAGATACACATGCATCCATACACATGTAAAACTGATGACAAAATCAGAGGTTGATATCAGTGGTGGTGTTGACCATTAAACCCAGTCTAAACTTCGTCGTCAGAAGAGAGAGAAAGGCCTTAATTACCTACCTCTTACTCCTACTTGTTATTCTTCATGGAGAGTAATTGCTAACTTCATGGAGAGTGCAAGTGAAAGTGGTAATCTCACAATAAGGATCTTGCTTCTTGATCTGGAGATTGGGTTTGGCAGCCCAGGATTAAGCTCCTAGGGTATTAGATTAAGATTAGGGTTTTATTAGGCTAATACAGGGGTCATCATCCATACTGACTCACAGAAGTATGACTAAGTAAGACCAGCCTCATAGACTAGTGGTTAAGAGAGCTGGAGCCTGCATTTCTGACTGAAGTTTGAATTCCAGTCCTAAAGGCTTAAAAAGACATACTGAATGTGCATGCATGTGTGTTCCACATTCCGACAGGCTGGAGAGAAGGCGGGGAAGTGTTTGTGACACCACTCTGCCCCATTGTGGGGTGCTTTCTCATGCTCTCCCCCAGTTGCTGTGTTTTTGGCAAATGCCTGTGCCCTCTGGCAATTAAAAAAATATGAGCAAATGAATTGTTCTTATTTTAAGCCTTTGGATTTTGGAGTGATACGTTGTGCATCAGCAGATAAGCTTTATGCAAAGGCATTTGGAATAGCCACTGAAATATGTGATGAGGCTACCGTGGATACATGAAGAGGGAGTTAACATGTCCTTAATACCCTCTGTGTGCACCCGTGTGCGAGTGGTTTCGACATCCGTATTGAGGACCTAACCTACTGAGCTAGTCGCTGTATTAACAAAGTGTGTTTTTCTAGGAAACATGGATTATCTTGAATCTTTTTCTTTCTTATTGCCATGGGATAACACCTACAAGGGACATAAGTCTTTTTGTGAGGCGAAGTCAATCAAAATGTATGGATACAAACTGAATGACCATGTGACTATCCCCTGCCTTTAGGAGACATCTAACCAATAATTTGTAGTGTTCTGAGACAGAATCTTAGGGAAGTTTCATGTCTAAACTCATGAACAGATATGTATCTAAAGATGAGATCATTAGAAGAGCAATTTGAGAGTTACATATTTAAAATATAAGTAAATTTAATGCAGTTTTATAGGTTCTTTGGATCTTAGATCTCAATCTTCTCTGAATTCTATAGAATTGGTATTTTGCGTGTGTGTGTGCTGTGTGCATGCACAAGTGCATGTACATGCTAATGTGCTTATTGGAAATTCAAACATTTTAGATTTATGATTCCTGGTTTTTTTTCATTTTAGGTTTTTGCCATATAGCTGTGTACTCTCTGGAGAGAGACAGAGAGACAGGAAAGTGGGAAATCACCCTTCCCCCCCAGATGGTATTGCTGGATTGCAGTCCATCTCAGGATTTTGGGCAAGCACACACATGGACCTGGTGTGATTTTCAAGCTGCTATGTCTAGGATTTGAACCGAGGTCAGTCATGTAGAAATTCAATGTCTTAACCACCATGCCACTTGCTGGTTCCTTAAAGTTCCTGTTTTAAAATGTGCCTCAGTTATTTGTTTGCAGTTAGTTATGTTTCCTTAAAATTGTGAGTTTTCATCATTTGTTTAAGCCTTTTGTAAAAATTAGGGTTTACCAGTTGTCTGACAACCTGTGTCAATATATGGACTTTGATAACAATCTACATTTAGTTCTTGACCATTTCCTGATTGTGTCTATTGGGTGCTGCACGATACCTTGTGGAAGATGGTAGAACAGACATGATAATGTTTCCAGGTCAAATTGTATCTCCCAACAGGATCTTGAATAGGACTTACTTGGTGTCCACTATAATCTGTAGGAAGGATTGTGGTAATGCTTTGTGAATAAAGTCACAATAGATGTAGATTTGTTTTCAGGAAGACAATTGTGTTAACCCACACTGTTTTCTATTCTATTCTTTTTTTTTTTTTTTTTTTGAGAGACTTTTGCTATAGGGCACATGTGTTTGCCAGAAAGACAAAGATAGAGAGACAGAAAGTTAGAAATCACACCTCAGGGGGATGGCCATGCCATAATTCATTCTTCTGCATTCTCCTCTCAGGATCTTGGGCACGCATGCAAATGTGTCTGGCATGAGTTTAAGCCACCAGGTCCGGGACTCGACCAACTACATGGGAGTCCAGCAATGTAGCCATTATGCCAACTGCTGGTCCCATAGCTAAATTCTTAACTAAGGAAATACTGTGCCATTTGTTTCTCTCCTTTTTAATTGCTTTGTAGATATATAGGTATTGGACTAAGACACAGTAGTTTGAATCAAAAATAAAATGATAGAGTATTTTTATGAGTCACTTAAAAAGCCAGAATACTATTCAAAAAATATACTCAAACCATCTATAGGCTGAACTTTAGAAGCTGTATTTTGAGAGTAAAAAGTCTTGGTATCTAAAAATGCATTATTATCTGATATAAAGTTGAAAGCATCTGACATTACAAGTGAAATTAGTTTAACATATGAGCAGGGAATTATCCAAATAATATTGGATCACTGGGAAAGACATTTATGCATAGAGAAACATAGAAAACTGTGTCATGACTTTCCTGACAACCCAGTAATATAATAAGAGTGGAATAAGAAAACACAAAAATGCTGTATTAAATGCCCTCCTAAGTGCTAGTGGAATATTAGCCAGGGCTTTTGACCACAGTTCCAAAGTCCAGCCCTGATGGCGAGGCTGCTTAGCTTTCCAGTACATCTGCCTGGGTGGATAGGGAAGGGAAAGCAAAGGAGGGGGCGTGCTGAGCCCACCCTGCCAGTGAGCACCCAAGCAGATTTTTCTTCTTTTTTCTTTTCTTCATTAAAAAAATCACTAGTGGGTATGTGTGTTCACTGGAGAGAGAGTAAAAAAGAGAAGAAAAATGTGAGAGTGCCCCTCCCCCCACGCCACAGCCTCTTCTCCATCTCTTCTTCCTTTCAGAATTTTGGGCATGCATGTACATGCACTCTGTGTTTCAAGCTGTGGGATCCAGAACTCAAACTGCATCATGAGCCAGGTGGGATCCAGCCACCTTAACCACCATGCTCCTAGCTGGCCAGGAAGTAGTGTTATTAAGAACTTCCTTCTTTCTCCATGTCTGTAACTAGCTTTGGGGGTCCCCAGGACCACCTGGGTTGGTGATTCCCTGGGAGGACTCCTGGACTTAGCATCTAGTTGTACTCATGGTAAAGAGGGACAGTTACATTGCTGGACTCCAACATGGCCGAATGCAGTTCAAGTCCTGGACCTGGTGGCTTGAGACTCATGCTGGGTGCATGTGCATGCATGCCCAAGATCCCAGGAAGAGATGGAGGAGGAGGGATTGTGGTATAGCCATCCTCCTTGGGGAGTGATTTCTCACTTTTCCTTTCACTATCTCTGTCTCTCCCCAGCAAGTGCATGTGCCATAGAGCAAAAATCTCTCTTATAAAAATACACATGAGGAGGACGCATCACAAAGGGAATTTGCTACATGTCAGAGAAAGAGAAAGCTTCCATTGATAGTTCATTATGATACCTGACTGCAGCTTGGACAGTCTCTGCTAACTGCCACTGTATACTAACATGAAAACAGGAAAACATGTACCACCACTGAAAAGGAGGTCAGATACTTAGTGGCAAGAATCGAAACGTCATCCTGGTGCCGACCATGCCCAGGGCGCCATGCCTGCGATCCCATGAGAAACATCTGTTGTCTCCTTGCCAGTGTTCGCTGTTTCCACCCTGAACTCTGGGCTAATGTCATGCCAGGAGGAAATTGTCTGATTCTCCTCCCTGAATTTTGCACTTCTACTTAAAGATCACAACTCACAGGGCAGCCAGTGGTGTGGTGGGTGAGGCAGGTGGATGCCACAGGGCTGACTCTGCATTTCGAGTCCTAGACACGGCGACTTGAAGAACATGCTGTATATGTGTGCATGCTCTGTCTGTCTCTGTGGCAGGTGCACACACCCTGTCGGGGGTGGGGGAGACACACTGTCTCATGAGGTGATGCTGCATGTCACCTAAAAGCTGTGTAAGGAGAGCCACATATATAGCATGTGTGTCAAAAATCCTGAGAGGAGAGTGGAGGAGAAGGGATTTTAGCATAGCCATCGCCCCTGGGGATGATTTCTCACTTTCCCGCTCTCCCTCTCTGTCTTTCTCTGGTAGGCACACACACCCTACAGCAAACAATTAAAACAAGCAGATAAATAAATAAATGACACATTCACAGAGGAGAGCAGAAACCACTGGTGAGTGAGCATCCATGGCCCGGTTCCCTCTGGAGGGACTGGGATGAGAGGCAGCAGCCTGGCCACCATGTTATCGGCTCAGTGTCAGACAAGTAGGAGGTACCCCACAGTGTGGCAGGCAGCAGGAGCTGCTGCAGTGTACAGACAGGAAAGCCACCCATAACAGCTGTGCCGCCTGAGGGCATTTCCACTGTCCCAGGTAGGCGGATAGCAGGGTCAGGACGACCCCACATGTTCTGTCTTTTGGGAAATACCAGAAAAACATGGACTGCTTTTTGTCCCAGAATGCATACACAGAACACATAAACCAAATGGCATGAGTCCTGTGAAAATGCCTATAAAGGTATGTACACACATGTGCCTACATGAATGAACATGTGTATGCACACATACATGAACACTGTGACGTAAAGCAGGGTGCTCTAGTTTGAACGAGGCCCCTCCAAATTCATGTGTTGAGGCTTGATTTCTATCGTGATGGTATTAAGAGGCAGGATCTTTAGGAGGTCATTGGTGATTATGACTGGCTCATGGTAACTATGGGGAGAGAGAAATCGCAGTCGAGAGAGAGACACAGATGGGGCCAGCAGGTGGCAGGTACTCCAGGTGCTGATCTTCCACTGTAGTTCTAGTCTCAGGCCTGGCCACTTTGAAATCATACTGGGCACATGTGTGTGCGTGCCCAAAATTCTAGGAGGAGAAGGAATTGTGGAGTGGCCCTCCCCTCTGGTGGTGATTTCTCACTTTCCCTTTTACTGTCTCGTCTCTGTGGGAGGCGCACACACCCTGTGACTTACTCCCCCCCAAAAAAAAAAAAAAAAAACCACACTGTCTCATGAGGTGATGCTGCATGCCACCTCAGAGCTGTGTAAGGAGAGCCAGTGACGAGGAGACCCTCACCAGATGTGGCGTCTTCACTTGGACCTCCAACTGTATGAGCTAAATATATGTCTGTTTTTTATAAATCGCCCGCTTGTGCTATTCAGTTAGTAAGTAACAGAAATGAACTAAAACTGGTGGGTCTGTGCAGTGTTTTTAAGTCTGAACCCTGAGGAGGGCGTCCCACAGAAACCAGGGGAGGAAATCTAGAGGGCTGCAGATTTTTGGATTAAAAAAAAAAAAGAAAAAAAGTAAAGAATAATTTTTAGGAGCATAAAAAAAGAAAGAAAATCGAGACAAAATACAGCAGCATGTGATGAAATCGTGAATTAAAGGAGTACATGTAAGCAGACAAAGGCAATGGCTTCGTTAAATCTGCAGCAAGGTATGAGAAGCAGGACTCACACTGTAGGGACGTAAACCTCTGTGACGTGGAAGACAACAGAGAGCGACATTCCAGGTAAGAAAAATGACTAAACAGGCAACAAAACCTAGGGGCAATGCAGGACCAGGGCCCACGATGCTAGTTCTACAACGTTCGGCATAGACAAGTGCCCAACCTCAGTGTGCGTCCTGCATGTCACCTGGCAAAGCATTTACATGATTATTTTTAGATTGCTTATTGTTACTGTGCACACAAGAGTTAACACTGCAGGCCTGACACCATTATTTTTAAAAAGGAAACATTTCTAAGGTTGACTTTGGCTGGCATCTGGGAGTGTGAATTCTAGGAACATCCCCAAATGATAAGGGGGGCTTTCTTTGACTAAACTGCAAATGATGTGGCTTATGCTATAGAGAGAGACAAGAATCAAGAAAATCATCTCCCCGACCCCCCGCAGGGAGGAAGGCCATGCCACTATCCCTTCTCTTCCATTCTCCTCTTGGGATTTTGGGCACGCATGCACACGTGCCCAGTGTGAATTTTAAGCTGCCAGATCCAGGACTCTAACCATGGTCGACTACGTGGGAGTCTAGCGACATAACCATTATGCCATCTGCTGGTCCCAATTCGCTTGTATTCTAACAGAGTTGCTAATTTCAGTAAAGGGAAAGCATGCTTCTGAGCTCCTGTGGTCAAAGGGATCCCCGAAGTTATTCTAGTTATGCTGATTTTCTGCTCTTGAGATCAAAGACAATTTAAATATTTCCCCTCAAAAAAAAAAAAAAAACTATGCTAAGAAAGCATCTTATAAAAATAGTCTGCATTAAAGGTGATATTTTTAAAAGGATGAGTTAATTTTGTATTTGATAAGAAGGGTTATTTATTAAGTTTTAAAACAAGTAAAAAAAATTCTAAGCACCATCTGAATGTGTCGTCTAGAATGATTTTGCATGTGTATGTTGTTCTCTGAGGAGCTCTGATTATTTGCAACCACAAACCATTTATAAGCGGAGCAATTTTAGTATATATTTTAATACCCTCACTTGAAAGTTAAACAAAAGCATCCGATAAAGACAGTGATTGATTTTTCCAACAGGGGCTTGCTTATTTAGCAGTGAGATTCCATTGCTAAACAGGTATTCAGGTGGCACATAAATCACATTGGAAAGACTTGATTTATAGCAGCCATTCTTTCAGGTATGTGTTGGGGTTAATGTGCAGGGATATTAAGGACTGACGCACAAATAATGAAAGAAAAGAGAACGTTTCTTGCGAGAAAGTGAAGCTAGGAAGTGCAAGAGTGGGGAAGAAAGTGCCCTTGGTTGGGAATCAGAAGCCATGGCTTCTGATGGATGTTCTGCTTCTGTAAAGTAAGTTATTATGTATCAAACAAGTCTATGGATTTTACCACCTAATAACCTACTATGTAACAAACCCTGGTGAGTATTCTATGTAGCAAGTTACTGTGATACAAGTTGAGTAAGTAGTACACCAAAGCTATCATTACAGCTTACACTGTCTTTGTAAAGGCGAGACTAGACCTCCACAGGGCCGCCAAGTTGGTTTTCTCTTGTGAAGTAGGTCCGCTGGTCGTATCTTTCTAGAGTAACTGTAGAGAAAGACTCTGTTAGAAAAATTGCCATGATAGATTCGTGATACCCACTAGGGATTTAGGAATGCTACTCTAAAACTGTCCATTTTATGTTGTATTCACTTCCTTCTAGAGCTTGGAGATGTCAGTATGATTAACCCTTTATTCAGAAGGAAAAAGTCCAATTTAAGTCCCAGTTCCTGAATTTATGTTACTATTTGGAAGACAGTTGCTGGCATTCAAATGTATCTTTTTTAAGATATCAAGTAAAATTCTCCAAGGTCAGGGTTGCGTTTTACTAATTTGGGCAAGCCCTCTGTGCTTGGGAGTGGATAGTCAGTAGAAGCACTTTAATTTGAGCAGAATTGATCATGTACCGCGTCCACTGTCTGGGGTCCTGTTACCGGAGAATTAACATACGAGCAAAGCATAACTAATTAAGGGAAAATGTCTCAGAGACTGGCTTTTAAAATAATTAAACTATCAAAGACTGCCAGAGGTCTAAAGTTTATTAGATGCATGCTCAAGTAATTTAGCAGTTGTATAGCAGGCAAAATGACCATGAGTGATTTCGAGGTCAGTTCAAATGAACATTATCTTCCAGAGAGAGGGACCAGTTAAGTGTTCTTAAATTAAACAAATAATGCTGTTAGTACTGCTTTGAATGCTATAGCTACCAGCATACATCAGATTACACCGTGTTATATGTTGATGTCTACGGATAAGAGAATATAAAGAGAAGAACATGCACATTTGGAAGGAGAGCTTCGTAACGAGATGCCCTTTGCCTAGTTCTGTAGTCACACATTAGGGCGTTTCACTTGGGACCAGTGTTTCTGCTTTTCTCACAGTCGTCTGATGAAGGTTTATGTTCTGAAGGGATAGGAACCTCATTTAATCCCAGAGATACCGGGACTTCTCTAGACTGGGAGGGTGGAAAGGCAATGAGTTCTTCTCTGTTTTGGGGGTGCACATTTTTACAGGCATGGCATCAGTGCCGACACCAGGTGCAGCGTACTGGTCGGTGCTGGTCGGTGCTGGGCTGAGCTGCTTCTAGGAGTCCTGGTTTGGATGTTGGACGGAGGTGGTCAGGATGGCTTTGCAGAGGTCACGGCTTCCGGTTTGTGTTAAAGGAGAATGGGGGCCCAACAAGTGGCATAGTGGTTAAGACACTGGACTCCCACGTAGTCAACCATGGTTTGAGACCCAGACCTCGCAACTTGAAACACCAGGCGTGTGTGCATGCATGACTAAGAACTCAAGAGGAGAATGGAGGAGAAGGGATTGCGGTGTGGCCATCCCCTGTGGGGGGTGATTTTTTCACTTTCTGTCTCTCTGGTGAGCACACATGCTCTGTAGCACAAATCTTTCTCTTAGGACCAGCGGATGATGTAATGGTTACATTGCTGGACTCCCACGTAGTCGACTGTGGTGTGAGTCCCAGACCCAGAGTTTAAAACCCATGCCAGACGTGTGTGTGCGCAGAATCCTGAGAGGGGGATGGAGAAGACAGGATTATGGCATGGCCATCCTTCCCACCCCCCACCGAGGGTGAGTTCTCTTTTTCTGAGTCTCTGTCTCTCCAGGCAAACACACGTGCCCTATTATAGCAAATCTCTCTCTCTTGCTCTCAAAAACCAAACCAAACCAAACCAAAAATGCCCAATCTCTCAAAAATAAAAAAAAAGAGAGAGAGAGAAGCAAAGGGAGAAGAGTGGGGGCCGCCACAGTGACAGCTGACCCCGTGGAGGTTGGTACTTGCCTGTGCAAACGCGTCAAAACATGGATCTGCATGAGCATTTCAGAGACTCGGGGAGCTGACGACATCCCACCTGACCATCTGCTTATTCAGATTGTCTTGATTAAATCCAGGCAATCTCAACCTCTCAGCTAGCTATGTTGTCAGCTGATAATTACGTCACTCATGGTGATGATATAGGAGCTTGCTGGTGATGGCACCCTGTTCTTACACGGAATGAGAATGGACTTAGGGTGTGTCAGGCCAAGGAAGGATGCTGCCCTGTGTGGAATTATGGGAAGAGACGGCTTTGCGGTAGTCCAGGAGTCAGTAACCTGGGGACGCCTTGTGGATGGATGTAGAGAGAGTGCCTAGGTTGTCCACGCGGTGGACAAAACAACATTGTGGCCTTTGTCTGCTGATGTCTGAGGGCCAGGGTTCTCCAGGGAAACAGAATCAGTCGTGTGTGTGTGTGTGTGTGTGTGTGTGTGGTGTATAGAGATACATCCGTGTGTTTGTATACTTACACACACACTTTCCCGTGAGGAATTGGATCATGTGATTTTTGAGGTATGACAGGTGCTAGGATCTGGAGACCCGGGAGAGCTAATGGTGCAGTTGAAATCCATAAACCAGCCAACTCGTGGCCCAGGAGGAGTGAGTTCTGTCTGATAGGAAGGCAGGATAAACGCCTATCTCCTAGTTTGAAGGCTGTCAGGCAGGGAGAGCGCCCTCTTATTTGGGGGAGGTCCACATTTTATTGCAGTCAGGCCTTGAGCTGTCTGAATGAGCCCACGCACAGTTGGGTGAGCGACCTGCTTTCTTCAGCACACCACCGGTGACAATGTAACTCATAAAAAAACACCTTCACGACACATCTGAAATAATGGTTGACCGAGTGTCTGGGCGTCCTGTGGCCCAGCTAAGTTGTCACATAAAATTTACCATCAGCGGAGCCCTGCCTATGAGCCCTGACATACCAGGGAAGGCAGCCCTGAAGCTTGCACGAGGCGGGGTAAGGGGGTGGTGGTATGCGCAGCACCTGCCCCGGCTCAGACCTGCGTGCCGAAGACCATGCGCAGGTACCCATCAGCCCCTCCTCAGCAGTGCCAGATGGTCTTCCTCAGTGGTCAGCACAAGACACGGTTTCCTGTCCTTCCACACTCACCAGGCTGCATAACCACATGTGCTCCTGGACACTTAGAAAGGACTAACACTGACGGGCCGAGCCATCCAAAGACACTGCTATCCAGAGGCCTGTTGAAAAATTAGATCCGATGGAGTTTACCATTAGGAACCAAATTCAGGGCATTTCTTCCCTGCCTAATAGGGTTTGGCTCCCAGAGCTATCTATCCACCAGGCAGAATTGATAAGGTATGGAACTAGGCCTGCCCTCCTGTGCTCATTGAGGGTGGCGTGTGCATTTGCGGCCCCTCACACGCGCATCATCTTATTTTCTCTTTATAAGATCTCTGGGAGATAGATGTTAACGTATTTCACACATGAGGGGTAAATTGAGGTTCTGAGAGTTTAAATAACTCTGCATAATGAACAGCAAGTAAATGACGAAGATTGGATTTGAAATGAGGTTTGTTTGGTTCTAAAGTTTGTGTTATTCCCACTAAAATAAAACAGAATATACACAGAAGCTGAGAGTTGGAGACTTGGTCTCTCCAGTTCCCTATTATACGTCCTACACCATGGAAGTGGTTGGTGCAGGGAAGAGCCCAGAAGAGAATTTATCAAATGGAGACTGTCTTGCTCAGTGGGTCTTGCTTTGTCCTCAACGGCTGCACACCTCACGTTTATATTTTTTATTATAAATATGAAATGAAGATTACGTTTTACTTCCCTGTTGAAGTTGGCAGAGACTGAAATTGACAGTGGGATCCACAAACACATGAAGCCAGAGGAAGCCGGGAGCCGAGCGGGGGCCGTCCTCTGTGAGCTGTCTGATTTCTGGAGGATCATGTCCTCAGGAGATGAGTGGCTCCCGGAGGGATGGGCAGAGTGTCTGAAACTCCATTTGTCTCATTGTAACCCACATTTAGCAGGAAAGAAACAGAATGTTTCCTAGAGAAAGCAATTACTCTTCAAGGGTGGACTTGGGCAGCAGGTGGTGAAAAGCGCGTGCTCGTCAGGCCTTTAATTTTCTGTGTTTTGGTGTTTTGCCGTCTGGAAGCTCACTGACACTGGAGGGACTGCCTCTCCCAGGGCTGGACAGTTCCCAGGGACGGCAAATGACCCACCTGCACTCACGCCTCTTACCTGGACACCGACTCATCTCAGCCCACACGTCTCCCCTCCTCCTGGGTCCGACGGTCGCCATGTCTGGTACACACACCATCCACTGCCTCCAGCAGGTCATAGTGTCAGGGCAGGAGGGCAGGTGCCAGGACAGCTTCTGTGCTCCAGAGACCGTGACCTTCCCCAAATGGCTGGCCCTAAGCTTCCTCCCCTTGCCATTCCTTCTGGTGGAGGTCAGAATCGAGGCCCCTCGTTGTGCTTCTCTTCACGCCCTCTGCCTCTTGGCAGACCAGGCGCTTCCTGGGGTGGCCCTGCATGGCCTTTCCTGCCTCTTATTTCCAGGGATCTGGGAGTATCTGTTTCTTTTTTCAGTTTCTTCATTTTTGTCTCTGGAAGTCTCACCACCTCTGATTAAAGCAAATCGGAAGGCCCAGCAGGTGGCATAGTGGTTAAAGTGCTGAACTCAAAAAACTGAAGCATGGCTGACTGCAGTTTGAGTTCCAGATCCAGCAACTTGAAACTCACACCAGGCACATGTGCGTGTGCACCCAAAATCTCAAGAGGAGAATGGAGGAGAAGGGATTGTAGCATGACCATCCTACCTAGGAAGTGATTTCTCATTTTCTGTTTCTGTCTCTTCTGTGAGTACAAGCACCCTATAGCAAAAACAAAAACAAAAACAAAAAAAAATTTCAAAACCAGAAACCCAAATCTGAAAGACCCTGAAAATAAGCAGAACCTATACCTGACATAGTCCCAATTCTAGGGGCTGGGGAGGGGGGACAGAGTGCCCTGCTCCTCCTCAAAGAGCATGTGCTGCTGGGAGACCAGCAGGTGGCACAAGATGCAGCCCCCTCGTGGCTGGCAGAGCTGCCAGCAGCCATGAGTGCGAGCGGAGCAGGTGGGTGCACGGCAGCTGTGGGAGGCAGCAGAGGGACTGGCAATGGCTGTACCTTGTGGAGTTAAATTAAGTAAGCCTGGGAGGAAGGATGAGAAGGTTGGCACAGGACAAGGCTGGAACCAAGGCAGAACATTCAAGAAAAGAGAACTCACCCTCCTCCACCCAGGATTGAGGTTGCGGATTGTGTAATAATCCAGCATGAAGCTCCAAACCATTGGGCAAAGGGAACCAAACTTCTGTCGTAGGAGTTCCAGGGTGTTCTGTGAACAAGATTAAATGCCATTGAGTTGTGGGGGCAGAGACGGTGAGGAGGAAGGCTGTTCTGTTTAAATGAAGAGAAGAAGCAAGGCCAATGGAGACTGCCAAGAAGAGAAAGAGCTCAGATGGAAGACGTGGAAGGAAGTTCCTATCAGGGATGTTCCTGGCTAGACAATTCCCAGTGGCATGGAGGACAAAGACAAGACAGATTGCTTGGTAATACTAAGGTAAAGGTAAAGCTGGTGAAGATGTATCCAAATGGAAAATGGTCAGAAACATTCTTATAAAGGTAAAATAAATTACTTATTGGAGGAACCAGCAGATGGCATGATGGTTATGTCGCTGGATTCCCACATAGTTGACTGTGGTTCGAGTCCCAGACCTGGTGGCTTAAAACTCAAGATGGTCTCATGTGCGTGCATGCCCAAGATCCTGAAAGGAGAATGAAGGAGAATGGATTGTGGCCTGGTCATCCTCCCGAGGAGTGATTTCTTGCTTTCTGTCTCTCTGTCTCTCCAGCAAGTGCACATGCCCTATAGCAAAAATCTCTCTAAAAGAAGTCATTTATTGGAAAAAATAAAATTGGGGCAATTTTTGTGAATGTATGGTAATAGCGAAGGTGTGAGAATTTTGTTGAAGCTTGGTGGTAAGGTGTAAATATTTTCTTACTCAAATGTGTTGACTGAATGATTAGAAACCATCATAGTTGTACAACTTGGGAGTAGGTATTGAAAAAGTTCTGGTCCCCAGGGCTCTTAGATCTACTTGAATATATAAAACATACACATAGAGGATCTTGTGAACAGGATAGAATTAGCTATATCAGGAGTGCATTTCAATAGCTTGACCAACAAGGTCCGTAGTGTCATGATCCTCTTACCGCAGTCTCTCACCTGGGACTGCAGTGGCAAACCATTGCACCTAGCATTTTAGGTTGGATCAGGAGTTGAACCTAGGCCTTCCACATGGTCCCAGCCTGCAGAGCACAGGATTGTAGCAGTGTGCACCACTGTGGCTGGGCTTAGTGTGGCCAACTTTGAGGTTAAGTCCAAGTGTATTACTAGGTTACAGGAGGCACTTCACCTCTCCAAGCCTTGGTTTCCTCATGATTTAAATATAATATTGGGTTGTTGGAAAAGGCATGATACATTTTAAATGGGTGGTGGTGGTGGTGAACCATAGTAATGGTTCTGTTTTTTAAAAATAAAATTAAGAGAGATTTTTGCTATAGGGTGTTTGTGCTTGCCAGAAAGACAGAGACAGAGAGACAAAAAGCCAGAATTCAACCTCACCAGAGGGAGTGGCCACACCAAAATCTCTTCTATTCCATTCTTCTCTCGAGATTTTTGGGTATGCACACACATGTGCCTGGCATGACTTTAAGTCACCGGGTCTAGGACTTGAACCATGGTCGACTAGGTGGGATTCCAGCAATGGAACCATTGTGCCATCTGCTGGTCCCTGTGTTCTTAATAGAGCAACTATGGGGAGGCAACAGAATGGGAGTAGGGCATCAGAAAATTGTGTGCTGTTATTCACTCTGCAGGGGCATACGTGGGGAGGGCACTGAGTCTCAGGATGTGTGGGAGAGTAGAGGGGTTTGGAGCACGAGGCTTAGAACTGGGAATGATCTTTCTACTTGGCAGTTTCAGGAGATTCTAGCCAGAGGTTGATGAGGAATATGCATCTGAGTTTGGAGAGCAAATTTCAAACACACAGAAAGGACCAGCAGTAGACATGCAAAGCCACTGAAGGCAGAGGGGCAGAGAGGCTTGTTGGATGGCAGGGAAACATATTCAAATGTATTAACATAATTAGG
>NW_006159519.1:78868-92648 GCF_000334495.1 Tupaia belangeri chinensis | reverse complement strand
GTGTGTGTGTGTGCATGTGTGTTTGTGTGTGTGTGTGTGTGTGTGTGTGTATGTGTGGGTTTGAAAGGGCATTGGTCAGCTATGGAACCCTAGGAGAGGGATCCCAGAGTGACCAGCCCTGCTTGGGCTGAGGGTCTAACACATTCCGTGGCAGATCCTTCAAGTTGGGACATTATGGGCTTGAAGTCAACTCCCCCAGAGCGCTTCTGGCCCTGTGGTTGGATTATCCATAACTCAATCTTATGGTGTTGCTTTTGAGCATTTGATATGACTTCTTTTGAATTTAAAAACACATTTTTACTAAGTCAGCTGAATGTGGTTTCTCATAGCATGTTAGGTACTGGTTGATAGAACTGTAAGTATTTGTATCTCAGTAAGAGTGAGATCTTGCAATAAGGGAAGAAATGGGTGTTTAGATTCTGGGATCTATTAGATAATTATGTACATTTGAGTAAGACCATACCATGTTCTCTGGCTGACCCTTGGGCCTCTGAAGTGGAGGGTTAGGTCTTCTTGACCATAGACACCTTCAGATAAATTTTTTATTCTTTTCAAAGGGTAAGGGGTCACCTACTGGGACTTACAGACAGATCCACTAAGTGCTTAGCATGGGCCAGGCTTCAGTCAGGCTCCATGGAGGAGGAATGAGGATAGTTCACCAAGTACAGTGTGAAGTCATTAGATTCTTGCAGGACTAATAAGAGCTGATATTGGGTAGCGTGGGACCTGGCTAGTACCTGCCAGGACAGAAGCATTTGGGAAGTGTGAGAGATACCTAGAAAACAGCAGGAGCTATTTAATTTGGAGGAATAACAAACAAACAAGCAAAGGAGTTGGTGATGAGACTGAAAAGGCATCCTTTTTCTCTCCCTCACTGAATGTGGTGTAGTATGCTTGTGTTTTCCCCTTGATCCAGGAAAAACTGGAAGATCTCAGAACCTTAGAGTGGGAAGCACCTAAAAGATGATCTTCTTCAAGGCCTCTTTTTACAGAGAAGGAAAGAAGCCCCGAGACCATAATGGTTTGTCCCGGGCACACACCAGGGTGAGGAAGGGGAAGGGCCATTCCAGTTAGACACTCCCGGCTTCAGTCCACCCTCTCCAGATTAGTCTGAAAAGATGAAAGACCTTTCCCCCAGGTTCCCCTTTAAAAATCCCACCAGATAAGGTTTAAACATCTGCCTTGTTTTATTGCGAGCATCTGAAAGCTATGAAGGTTGTAGTCTAATTAACTCAGAGGGAAATATTGATCTCAGTTTCCATTATTTACACGGCAGGTCGTTTCCACTCTAATCTATGCCACCAAGAATGGACATATTAGTACACAATGAAATTGAAATGTATTAGACACTCTAGAAATTACTTTTGTCTTGTTGGTTTTGTTTTCTCATCTCAGAAATTTTTATCACCTTCTCTCACAAGTCTCCTTTCCTGTGTCGTGTTCCAGGGAGGAATGAATTAGTATGCCTTTGCATCATGACTTCATTGTGTATTTTAGTCTCCTAGGCCACACTGAGGTATTCGCATGGCTTGACAGCTCAGAATTCTGAGTCAGACGTGAAAAACCTTGGCCTCTTCTTTTCATAGCCTTTACAAAAGTGAGTAACTATAGAAATCAGATTAAGAACCTCTTAACTTCCTAGAAGTAAAGTCAACCCTAGGATCCAATTCATTCTATTGATCACTCATTGCATGGTTACGAATCTCTACCTTGTTTTGCTTACTTTGCTAGTTGCTGGATATTCAAGGACAGATGAGATGCTGTCTCTGCCTTAGGGGAGAGTATCCTGTAGGAGACAGATGGCTACATGAGCAAACGGTGTGTGTGTACATGCTGCATTCACGGGGTGCGTGGAGGACCATGTCTCAGGAGCCAGAGAGTCCGAGGGTGCTCTGTGAAGCAGGTCTGAGGACAGGACTTAAGGACCGAGTCTCTCACAATAAGGAGACGGCTGAGCATGTGTAGATAGCCTAGCTAGCGGAGGAGGTGTCCAAAGGCTACTTAGAGATATAGAAACCAAGGAATGCATTCAGGACTTGACTGTCATGTAGGACGCAGAGGGAGAACAGGACGTGGTGATGACAGGAGATGGCCAGACAGGCACCCACCAGGGGAACATGTTTAGGAGTGAGAGCCCAGTGGGGAGAGAGCTGTGGAGAGACTTCTTGCTTCTCACACTGTGTCTTACAGCCGTTTGAAACCAGTATGGAATGACTTAGGTTTGTGTCTGGTTTTCGATGTAATGGAAGAGAAAAGGCCTTGCTTATGAAAATTCCTCTGAAACGGCATTAACCAGAAGGATTCCTCCAATTACAATGGAGAGAGTAATCACGGGGAGTGGATTGGAGTATGACTGCGTTGGGGGAGGGCTGGAACCCTTCCTGTTGTGTTTCCTTGAAACCCAGTGAAGGTGACACAAGCATGGTGTTCTCTTTGTCAAAGGATTTCATGGGGAAGAGGAGAAAAAGGAGATTTTTTTTTTTTTCTCTACAGTACAGGCTGATCTCTGAGGAGCCAGGGACTACACGTACTGCTGACACTACTAGTTGTATTTCCACACACGTGGAAGCAGGTCATATCCACGTCCTGTAACCAGACTGGCTAAGCCTTGCTGAGGGAGGGAGAAGGGCAGGGGTACGGTGTTCCACACAAGGCTGAGGACCAGAGCCCCCTTTGTACTTTTGCCTCCAGAAAAAGAGTCAATAACCTGGGCAAGAACAGGCCTCCTTCTGATTCCTTTTTAAATTCCCAGGCTACTCTGAGATATTGGGATTCCTAGCTCTCCTGAAGAGTCTCAGCTGTCTTTGCTGTTTGTGTAGCTGTTCAGGCTGCACTTCCGGCTATGCATTTTCTGCAGTGGGAGCTCTGAGATTTGGTTTTCTGGCTTGTATGGCTTGGATCTCTTTCTTCCATTTGGTGTTCATTCACTCACTGGAAGCTTTCCCCAACCCTTTTATTGAATTTCTGATTAAATGCTCTCTGTGTTGTCCCTTGAGCTGCCATATGGCACCTCTCTACACGGTTGCTGATGCACTGTGGTGTGTTGGCATGTCAAAATGGCCCCCGTGACTTTTTTCTCCCTTTGAACATGTTTATAATCCTGATACCCTTCATCTTCATATCTTTAAGGAGTTTTGATTAAACAAGATAATATATATGAAGACCTACATAGTAGACCAGCAGGTAGCATAGTGGTTGGGGCCCTGGATTCCCACATGGCCGACTATGATTTGAGTTTTGGAACTGACAGCTTGAAACTCACGCTGGGCGTGTGTGCATGGGTGCCCAAAATCCCGAGAGGAGAATGGAGAAGAGATTGCAGTGTGGCTGTCTCCACTGGAGGGGAGCGGCGATTTCTCACTTTCTCTTTCTCTGTATCTCTCCGTTTCTCCAGTGAGCACACACACCCCATAGCAAAAAGCTCTCTTTAAAAAGAAAGAAAAAAACAGACCTAAAAGGTTGCTTTTCTATCCGCCTACCCATAAGTTTTAGTCATTGATTCCATTCACTGGAATCCTTTTGGACTTTTTTTTTCTTAAGGAGAAAAAAACAATAAACAAACAAACAAAAACCGAGAGGTATAGTTGGTCCCCGTGGGTAGAAGGAAACTGAGGGAGTATATACCTTGCATACATTTTATTTTACAGTTATTTTTTAAATATGAAAAACATTCTCTGGTCAGAAATGCCTCCTAGGAAATACCGTGGTGTGTTCCAAGTTCCCCTGATTTTTTTCTTTCTGAACAGACCTTACCTTCGCTCACCCCTTTAGCTTCTCGGGCATGTTCCCGACCAAATTACATCAACACAACACACATTCTGGACAGCCACATGTGCTCGGGATAGAAAAGACTGATGGAGATCCCTTGCAGTTTGTAACTTTGGGATTTTCCCATACCTTTGCTTTCTTGGAGGGACTTTCAAAACTTGGTCCTTTCTTGATATGATTTGTAAATATTGGGTGATCAGAAAAGTCATGACTCGTTTTTGCATAGAAAAACAAGAAAAAAATATATCACGATTTTTCTGACCACCCCATAGAAACTTTCTCAACATAGCTGAAGAAAAACAGAAATGATTTCAGGATAAAGAAAACTAGAGATGTGACAGGTAAATAAATGTGTGACCTTGTACTAGAAATGTATTATTTTCAGTTTCCTCCTAAAACACAGGAGTGGAACACCTGACAATATTTGAATAAGGCCTGTCCATGAAATGCTGGCATTGCATCAATTCTATTTTTACAGTTTTGATGATGGTACTGTGATTATAACAAAAATGCCATCGATTTTTGGAAGCCTGGTGAGTCATGTGTTATGGGTAAAGGATACTATGCCTGCAGTATGTTCTCAAGTGGTACAGAAAGAAATAACTTAAAAGGCAGAATGAATCGCAAACATAATAAAGCATACATGTTTGGGAAATCAGTGCAAACAATATGTGAATTTTTCTATACTGTTTTGCAACCTTCCTTCCTTCCCAAAGACAAGATCTTGCTGTGTTACCCAGGCTAGGCTGGCCTTGAACTCTCGGTCTTCCCACTTCAGCCCCCTGAGTAGCAGCTGAGCTTACCGATCTGTGTTACTACACTGGGCCCTTTATAGGTTTTCTGTATGTCTAAAATTATTTCAAAACTAAAAGTTGGGACCAGCAGTTAGCGTAATGGCTATGTTGCTGGACTCCCATGCAGTTGACCGTGGTTCGAGTCCCGGACCCGGTGGCTTAAACTCATGCCGGGCGCATGTGTGTGCGTGCCCAAGATCCCGAGAGGAGAATGGAGGAGAAGGGGGTGTGGCGGGCCGGGCCATTCCCCCTGGGGGGGTGGTGGTGATTTCTCACTTTCTGTCTTTCTGTCTCTCTCTGTCTGTCTGGCAAGCACACGCGCCCTATAGCAAAAACCTCTTCCCCCCAAAAAACAAAACAAAACAAAACAAAACAAAAAACTAAAAGTTAAAAAAATTTTCTTAAAGTGAAGAAAATAGTAACCAATAGGTTGAAAGAGAATCAATTAGCATTCTGTGGTTTTCTTTTGAAACATAGCTTTTCTTTCTTATCTTTCTGCAGGATCCTAAGTTATTTTGGGGAAAAGTAAAAAATTGAAAATAATATGGCTCGGGTCCCTCCCACGCCCGTACAAGGAAGTGGTGGGGATGGGACTAATATTTTCAATGAGTTCTTATATGCCATTTAATAAAAGTATCTATTAAGATGACCTGCTTTAATTCTTACAGACGCTCTGCATGTCAAGGGAAACATCCTTTCCTTCACCACCACCCCACCCCCCACCCCCAGAGAAAGAGGCAGAGGCTCGCAGAGGACAATTTGTACATTGCAAAAGCCAATGAGTAGTTGCAATTTGAATTCAGATCTCTCTGGGAGAGACTCTCTTCACCTTATCCTGCTACTTCCTTGGTCCAGAGAGGTACCCCTTTATAATTCCCATGGGGTAATGAATTCCTAGTCCTAGAGCGGGCCACTGGCCCTGGCCACGGGCAGGGACGTGCAGCAGAGAAAGTCTGCTTTGCGTGCATCCTGGTTATTCATCTCCTTCCTGCTTAGTGACTATGGTGGCCTGTTTGAATAGATCTATTTCGAGCTCCTTTGAGTGGGACCTGCTTGAAAGCGGCCACCCCTCTGTTTTCTGTTTTGGTTTCTGTCCATCTGCTCTTGGGTGGCTTTGACTCAACTGTGCATCCCAGAAGGGTGGAGAGGAAGTGAGTGCTCAGATGGTTTGGGGTGTGTGTGGTACCACGGCTGTTTCTGACTTATGGCGAATGAGCGTGGAGACAGTGAACGCTCAGAACAGGGACTCATCACTGCTTCACGTGTATTCATAATACAAGCGGAGCCTGGTGGTGGATCAAAGCCATGTGTGTTGGCTCTGAGGACAGATGGGATATTTAGGGAGTGAGAGCAGATTTTCCTTAGCTTGAGGCGACTTGTGTATAAACAAGGATGTAAAGTCAGACACGCAGGTATCTCTCTGGTTGCAAAAGTATACAGAATTAATGAGTAACTTCCTGTCTGATGATAGACCTCCTCTCCAGCTTGCCTTTCTAAAGTCTAAAGAGTTTTTAACATTTCCATAGTCACGTCGTGTCATCTCTTTGACATTTAAAATCACTTTTAGTGTGATTTATGAGGATTTGTGTTTGCCCAATTTCTGTTGAAACTCAGGGGAAGGATGTTTCTTCAGAAGCTCAGTACTTTGGTCCTGGAAGACCATGGGCTTTTGTGCAGGGTGTCAGTGTGACATTAAACTCTGACACCCTTGCTAGGATGACTTCTTCAGTTCCTTCTAGGCCCTCTGGAATGTAGAAATGCTTCCCACACTGAGCCACTCCACTGGGGGCTGGGGTTCTGGGGTCTGAGTCTTCCCTCTGAGGAGTGAATGTGTACTTTCCTTTAAAACACAGGTCTTGGTACCAGCAGATGGTGTAATGGTTACGTTGCTGGACTCCCATGTGGTTGACGGTGGTTCAAATCCTGGACCCAGCAGCTTCAAACTCATACTGGGCACATGTGTGTGTATGCCCAAAGTCCCAAGAGGAGAATGATTGCAGTGTGGCTGTCCTTCCTGGGGGATTTCTTGCTTTTTGTCTCTCTGTTGATGGCACACATCCTATAGCAAAAAATCTCTCTAAAAAGTAAAACAAACAAACAAACAAACAGGTCTTTCTTTAAAGCACACGTTTTCTATGTCTGAACTCTCCCTGTGTTGTCCAGTATGGCAGCCACTGGCCACTTGTGAGCCCATGACACCTGACTAATCCAGTTAGTCCAAATTGAGAGGCACTATCAATATCGAATACACAGCAGGTTACACAGACTTAATATGAAAAAAAAACAGGTACAATACCTCATTTGTATTTTTTATGTTGATTGCATGTCAGAATGATATTTTGGATATAAATAGAATCCATTCATATTGGTCTCACCTTTTTCTTTCCACTTTTTAAATGTGATTAATAGAAAATGTAAATTATACATCTGACTCACCTATTTCTATGAGACAGTTCAGCTCTACTCATTTATAGGTTCTTTTTACCAAATTACACATTTTAGTACTTAGGGTGGTTCTGTTGTTTTCTTCTATAATTGATCATTTCCAATGGTATATGTTTCAGAAGAATTTTATAATCTATGACTCTAGAAACTGTGTTTACTATCCTATTTTCATAAATTTCTTCAAAGCAGAATGTTAAGTTGTTGGCCATCAGGTGGTGTTTGAGATAAATGTCTAGGTTAGGGTTTTTTTTGTGTGTGTGTTTTTAAAGGGAGAACAAGCATTTGTGTACCTCTTCTATGGTTATTATAAAAATCTCTATAATAATTGTTCATATTTTCCTGATGCATATGGGAGGGCTGTGTGAGTGGGGAACATTTTTTAAATGATTGTTTCTAGGAAAAGAGGAACATTTTAATAATACGAGTAGGGAGTATTTTTAAAAGGACCAAGGACTCTGCCCAATAGAGCCAACCTCTAGCCTGGTGGAAATTTGCTAATGGACATGTCGAAGGCTGAGGCAGGTGCATGAAGAGTTGCCAATTTATTTTGATTGAGTGGAACAGAACACTTTGTCCTGGGCATTGCTGGATTTATGGCAGGACTATGGAGAGAGGGCTCCGGGGGAGCGTGAGCCTCCTGTGCAGGACTCTGAGCGGCTCAGGAAGCAGGGAACAGAGGGACACAAGGAGCCAGTAGTGACTTGCTTCTATTGAGAAACCAAAGAGACCCAGGGGGCTTTATTTTAAGAGGTCTCACATATTTCTATATTGGAAAAGAGATTCTGAAGGAATGAATTTTTGTGTAACATTCTGGAAGTTTGCTTTGTTAATTTAGGGCCATTTACTGCATTGTTTTGTCCAGGGAAGTGGACTTGATTTTTCTGAGAATTATGTTTTTCAAGAACTTAGACCTGGCTATGTGCAGTATCATTTTTTGTTTTGCCTTTTTGTTTTGTTTTGTTTTTGTTTTTGCTGTAGGACATATGTACTTGTTGGAGAGAAGGAAAGTGAGAAGTCACCCCACAGGATTTATGGCCATGTTCCAGTCCCTTCTCCAGTTTCTTCTCAGTATTATGGGTGTGCACACACATGCACCTGCCATGATTTTCCAACCACCAGGTCCAGGACCACCAGGTCCAGGACTTGAACTACACAGTCAGCTTTATGGAATCCAGAGCCTTAACTCCACACTGCCTGTTGCCCTGCTTTGTCTTGTTTTGTAAATGTGTCTGGTAATGGTGAGCACTCAGCAGTGTGGTGGTAGGAGGGAGCCTAGTGTTTAAATGTATGTTCCCCTGAGTCCTGGTAATAGGTGAGAGAGACATTTAATCAACTCTATCACAGAATTTTCTTTTTCTTTATTAGAGATTTTTGCTGTAGGGTGCATACATTCACCAGAGAGAGACAGAGATACAAAAAGCAAGAAATTCCCCCCCCTCCCCGGCCCGGAGCATGGCTACACTGCAATCCCTTCTCCTCTGTTCTCTCAAGATTTTGGGCACACTTATGTGGAAAAAAAAAAAAGATGATTAACCCAATTAAAAGATGGAAGATGAGCTGAACAAAAATCTCTCTAAGGAAGACATACGAACAGCCAAAAAGCATATGAGGAAATGCTCAACATCCCTCATCATAAGAGAGATGCAGATAAAAACCACAATGAGATACCACCTAACCCCTGTCAGAATGCCAAAGGTTAAGAATATAAAAAGTGATAAGTGTTGGCGGGGATGTGGTGAAAAGGGAACCCTCCTACACTGTTGGTGGGAATGTAAACTAGTTCAACCACTGTGGAGAACAATATGGAGGTTCCTCAAAGATCTACAAATAGAACTACCATTTGATCCAGCAATCCCACTTCTGGGTATTTACCCAAAAGACAGGAGAACGCTCAGTCAGAAAAGTGCTTGCACATCCATGTTTATTGCAGCATTATTCACAATTGCCAAGACATGGAACCAACCTAAATGTCCACAAACTGATGAATGGATTGGAAAAGTGTGGTATATATACTCTATGGAATACTACTCAGCCATAAAAAATAACAAGACCCTGGAATTTGATAGAAAATGGTCAGATATGGAGGATCTATTGCTGAGTGAAGTAAGCCAGGCTATGAAAGAAAGATATTGTATGTATCCACTCAATATATACCGACTATCCGCACTCTATAATAGAGAGCAACAAGAGAACAATAGAGAGGCAGGACGTTAGTGAGAAGCAGATATGGCTTATTACCTGTTGATAATGACATGTATAGTATTCTCAACTGGATTGGTCTCAGAAGTATTTCATGATGGGTAAAGTCTTTTTGCAAGCAAAATGAGAAATAGTGATTGTTTTAAAAATAATTAGAACAATAATAATCATTGGGAAAATCATAGAAAAGATATTGAATGTTGAAGCAGGGAGATTAATGTCTCTGTATTGACTGACATGCATGGCATTCCCTTTTGAAAAAGCAATGTAATACATTGTAAAGTTATATGTAGTCCAATGTAATATAAAGAAGATTATGATGATAATAAAAATAATAAAAAAAAGATTTTGGGCACAGATGCAGACTTTTTAACAGAATAAAGGGCTGACTGACCAGGAGGATGTTACCAGCAATGTTTGAGGATCCTCATAAGCCATTTTTCTTATTTCAGGCCTTTTTAATGAAGCATACCACAATGCAAATGTATAATGAAGACTCTTTTCTAAATGCCTGAACTTACTTTAAAATTTTCTGCAGTCCTTAGAGTTTGTCAGTGGACTTCTGTTACCATGTGCTGAAGTCTTGGTGTGATTGCATTCTGTGTGAATGTCCCTAAATCTCACTGCACGTTTACAAATGGGTGTTGCACTTTCACCATTATATTCTTTAAAGAACCCTCTTTTTAGAATGGTCTTTGGGGCCAGCCAACAGCATGGTGGTTAAAGTAGATGGATCCCACATGGCTGACTGTGCAGTTCAAGTCCTGGATCCTGTGGTTTGAAAAACATGCTGGGGTGCATGCCCAAATCTAAGAGGAGAGGGGATTGCAGTGTGGCTATTCCTCCTCCAGGGGGCAGATTTCTCACATCTTCTCTCTCTCTCCAATGAGCACATGTGCCTACTGGCAAATTCTTTTTTTTTTGCAAAAAATGGCCTTCATTCCTTTATAGTTAGCCGGAGGTGGGTGCACTATTGTTTTCTTGTTGTTCTAGCAAAATGCTGTCCTTTTAAAGGGCTCTCTGGTTTATTGGCTGGGGCAGCTGTTCATGTACAGAGAAGATGTATTTAAGAAGCACTTTTCATAGTCCTCCACTGTGCATGTTGAACATACAATCCATTTGTTATTGGCCAATAGACAGTTGAGTGAGGTTATCTGTAGATAATATCACAACTTGTATACTCTTTGTTCTTGATTAAAAAACATGGGGCCTGCAGGTGGTGTGCAGGTTAAGGTGCTAGATCCCAGTGACCAACTTTGAAGTTTGAGTCCTGGACACTGTGGCTTGAAAATCCCCCTGGATGCATGTGCCTCCATGCTCAAAATCCTGAGAGAAGACTGGAGGAGAAGGGACTGTGGTATGGCCAGCCTCCCAAGGGGTAGTTTCTAATTTTTTACCTTTCTCTGTCTTTCTCTGCCTAAGGCATGCACCCTATAGCAAAAACAAAAACAAATGAACAAAAAAAGGCACAAATTAAATCAAACCAAATTAAAATCAAAACAAAAGTGATGTTCAAAGTCTTTATTATGTTTATTCATTAAACATCTGATCTAATTGTCATTAGTTTTCTTAAAAACTAAACCAGACCATAGTAAACCAAAAAGAAAAAAAAAACGCCTTTTTTCTTTATGATTATATAAGGGAAGCTTCTTTAAAGGAATGCTAATAAATAAAACTTTTTAGAATTCATATAACTTACAAAGCCACATGCACCATAGTGAGAAACACAATTGGTTCCTTTAATAATGAGATGCATTTTTAGGAGGTTTTTGCCTTAGGGCATATGTGCTCTGCTGGAGAGAGACAGAGACAGTAAGAGGGAAAGTGAGAAATCACCATCTCTGGGGAGATGGCCATGCTACAGTCCCTTCTCCTTCATTCTCCTTTTGGGATCTTGGGCATGCATGCACATGCATTGGGCATAAATTTCAAGCCACTAGGTCTGGGACTCAAACTGTGGTTGGCCATGTGGGAGTCCAGCAACATAACTGCTATCCTATCTGCTGGTCCAAAGATGCATTTGTTATGAAGAATAGTCATTCTCCACCATGTCTTGTGGCTATTGCTTGGGGTTGGAGGAGCCCAAGGAAGGCTCAGAAGTCCTAGATAGTCTTGTCTGGGAACAACCAAGTGGTCCTCATTCCAGCTCATGTACCTGGTGGGTATCCAAGACATTTGGGTTAAGTACAGACTCTTCTAGCTCATCACCCATGATTGAGGGAACCCACAACTCTGGTTCTTATGCTGTGCCATTTAAGGCATTTCTCTCCTCTCCTCTCCTCTCCTCTCCTCTCCTCTCCTCTCTTCTCCTTTCTTCTCTTCTCTCCTCTCCTTTCTTTTCTTTTATAATTTACAGTAGGCGTCTCAGAACGGGGGGGGGGGTGGGGAGAGAGAGAGAGAAAGAGAGAGAGAGAGGGAGGGAGGGAGGGAGAAGGAAAGTGGAAAAGCACCCCTCTTAGAGAAGGATCATGTAGCATTCCCTTCTCCATTTCTCCTTCCTTTCATAATTTTGGGCATGCACACACATGTGTCTGACATGTTTTTCAAGCTGCTGGGTTTGGGCCTCAAACCACACAAACAGCCACATGTGGGATCCAGTCACTATAACCACCATTCTGTGATCAAGTTACAAGTGATGGGGGTCAGAGAAGGACAGGAGATGTTAACCCTAGCTTTTCTGAAGTGTTGATCTAAGGCAAAATTGAGGACAGGGTCTAGCAGGTGACTTGGAGGATAAGGTGCTAGATCTCACATGGCTGACTGTGTGGTTTGAGTCCCAGACCCGGTGACAAGAAAATCATACCAGGCGCATGTAGGCGCATGCCCAAAATCCTGAGAGGACAATGGAGGAGAAGGGACTGCAATGTGGCCATCCCCCTGGGGGGAGTGATTTCTCATTTTCTCCTCCCCCCCCTCTTTCTGAGAGCATATGCATCCAATAGCAAACCTAAAAAAATATTAAAAAAAAAATAAGAAAAGAAAAAGAAAAAACAATTGAGGACAGTTTTGTATTTCTGACTCTCGTATTCTGACCCCCTTTTTTTTGTTTGCATATCAGCTGTTCCTTCAGCAAACCTCTGTTGAGGGCCTACTGTGTGCCATGAACTGGGGAGGCACCAGCTCTTCTCCTATATTACTGCATTGAATATGCACCAGAACTATTAATTTAGTATAACCCCTTACGCTGAAATGCCTAACGACAAGTTAGATTTCAGGTTAACTTGCCTAACCTCAGCTATAATAATGGGTCATCAGAAAAGTCATGACCCAAAAGAATTCTAGTTTATTACTATCAATTGTTTTTAGATTTTTGCCATAGGGCACATGTGCTCACTGAAGAGAAACAGAAGTACACAGAGGGAAAGTGAGAAATCACCACCCAGCAGAGATGGCTACACGACAGTTCCTTTCCCTCCACTCTCCTTTTGGGGTTTTGGTCACACACACACACGTACCTGGCATGTTTCTGACACCACTGTGTTTACACCTTGAGCTGCGGAGGCGGCCATGTGGGATCCAGTGCTTTAACCACAATGCCACTTGCTGGCCCTATTTTGAGTTTTATAGACCCATTTCTCTGCATTTCTTCTCAGAGAATATTGTAAAATTGAGCAATGAGCTTTGGTTAATTGTACCATATCAGACAGTACAAAAGCATAGACCATCCATGAGCTGTAGAAAGGAGAAGCAGCCTTTGCCAGGTCTTGGGAACAACAGAGATCAGCTAAGGGAGAAGGAGCGGTCTTTGAGTGGGAGCTCCATTCGCGGTAGTCCATTTATGCTGAGTTTTAATGACATGCTTGGCAGATGGGAGTAAGACACGGAGGTGCCGGCTCTCAAAGTGCATTGGAAAAGATGGCGGAGGCAATAAAGTTCGACGGTGCATGTACAAACAGGTGGACGGTGTACCATAAAGAGGGCACCGTGGCATTTCTGCATGGAACAGTCAAGGAAGCCTTCCCAGAGAGGTCACAAGGGTTTTGAGGATGAATAAAAGTTCTCTGGGAGGAAACAAGGAACAAGAGAGGACAAATCTGGGAGGAAGATTCTGTACATTTCAGGCCTAAAACCTGAATCAAGATGGGGAAAGGGAATTATTAGTCTAGGTCTCACGAAGCTGGTGGTGAGTGGTAGAGAAAGATTTGTTGGCCCAGATCTAGACGGGCATTCAGTACTACTTTCAGAAGCTTCTCTGTATCCGTACACTGCAAGGGGCTGGGTGGTCATGTACCCACCTCTAGCTCAGAAGCCACAAGCCTCATGTTAGGGTGTTTCCCAGAGTGTGGGCTTGTGTGTCCCAGTCTGCGTTTCATCAGCCTCAGGCCCTTGTGTGGGCAAGCACAGGTACAGGAGGCACTGAAGGGAACCCTCAGGCCCAGCTCTCACCCTGTCTTGGAAAGCCAAGGAGAGGATTGGGAAGACTGGAAAGGGCACAAAGCAGGAACTCCTAAGACTTCACCTTTGAGTTGAAGGAATAATGTAAGGATGGGACTAAGAAAGTGACCAAGGAAATCCGTCCTTAGGAAATAAAATCTTCAAATTGAGAAACTGTGGCGGTGAACCTTCAGAGTGGC
>NW_006159519.1:75551-78641 GCF_000334495.1 Tupaia belangeri chinensis | reverse complement strand
GCAAGCCAGCCACTGTCAGGGCTTCAGAAAGCAAGACCCTAGACCCTGTTAGTGACAGAAGGTACCAGTGACAGATGCAGGCAGGTTTCCCTGTTTGGAACTCGGGTTGTGGTCCCAGTATGAGGGATGCTAAGATGTGCACTGACTAGCGAGCAGCACCCATGCCATGCCTTGAACTACCAGTGAGAGAAATCGAGAACATAAGGGAATGAGGACCTTCATCTTTAAAATTAAAAGTGCCTTTGGCTGGTATTAAAGCAATAGGGGTGCCTGGAATTTAAATGAAGGTTGCAGGAGCCATGAAAAGACCATGGGACTTGGAGCCTGAAGACGTGGCTTAACGTTTGAGTTTTGCTACTTATTTTATGACTCTTATGACATTTACTTAAGTTCTCTGAGTTTTCATTTTACCTTTAAAATCAGGATAATAATAATAGCAGCATTGAAAGATACGCAAGTAACATAAAAAGGCAAAGAGTCTGAAAAGTTCCTGTCCTGTAAGATGTGGATTGGTGGCTCATGTGAAGTCGGAGGAGCCAGGGACAGACACAGAGTGTGTAGTGGAACAGAGGGAAGATGCAGGGACTCTGTGTGTTTTTACCCTGGGTAAGATGTACCCTCAGTGACCTGGGATTCCTCCTCTAACACGTGGGGCCTTGACCAGTTGGCCTCTGAGATAACTCTGTCTCCAGCATTCTATCATCCATGCACTACATAGTACATTATAGTTTATACCACATGCACCATACATGTACATATGCCACCTGGTTTGTACCATATATGTGTGCAATGCACATATGTGCACTATATACAATATATATACACCATGCATGTTCATACACGGTGGTATGTAGAACACATGTGCATGCATACACTATGCAGTATGTACCACAGTCATGCACTGTGCCCATCTCTACACCCTGTACATATATACACCCTGCACATATGTGTGATATGTAGTACATAGCACACATATCCATGTGCATATATGTGCTGTGTAGTGCTCCACTCATGTATACACTATGCAGCATATTTCACATGTAAATACTTTACACCTATATGCACAATGCTGTAGTACTGCATACATGCACTATGAAATATGTTCCGCATACATGCACCTTGATCATGTGCCATATGTGTGTGCCATGTGCATGTATATGCTTTGCAGTATATCCCATATATACACATTGTGTGCATTTACACACTATACGGTATATTGCAAATGTAGAATATTGTATTGCACACGAAGTCGATAGTGATGTTAGTAGACTCCCCCGATAGTGATGGTAACAGAGTTTTTATACCATCAAGTAATATAAGACAAATCTTTTTTTTTTTTTATAAAAGGGTTTTTTTTTGCTATAAGGCACGTACGCTTGCCAGCCAGACAGAAAGAGACAGAGAGACAGAAAGCGAGACATCACCCCCCAGGGGTGATGGCCATGCTGCAATCCCTTCTCCTCTATTCTCCTCTCGGGATCTTGGGCATGCACGCACACACTCCTGGTGTGAGTTTAAGCCACCGGCTCCAGGACGCGAATCGCGGTCAACTATATGGGAGTCCAGTGACATAGCCATTACGCTAACTATGGTCCCCAGGACAAATCTTGATTCAAATGAAAATAATCACACCCTCCTGAATAATGCTGTTTACAAGGAGTATTTTGTTTGATGACATAGGGGACACATGCTTATTTTGAGCAGAACGTTCAGAAGATCCCTACTTAATGTGAAATGCTAACAGGTTAGTCTAAATGATTGCTCCTTTAAAGAGAGTTATTTATGCTTGAGTGGAGGAAAAAATAACAGTGAAGACAATGAAAATATTACATTTTTGTATTTGGGACTTTTAAAGAACAAACCTTGGGTCAGACCTAGATTCACATCTCTCTTGTAGCTGTGAGAGAGTTATTTTCTGGCTCTGAGGTTTTTGTCTGATACATAAGCATGATAATCACCATCACATTTACAGAGCTCATACTACATGGCAGATGCTGTTCTAAGAGCTCCACACACATCCCCATTTAGACCTGACAGCACATCTTTATGGGGCATAGAAGTAGGTTAGCATTTGTTGATGATAATGTGTTTAGTGTACTTAACTGGACTGGTGCGAAGTGTATTCATGTTGAGTAAATTCAACTTACAGGCAAAGTGATGTATAGTGATTAAATGTATAAAATAAAGTAAAAACAAAAACAAAAAAGCTACAGCACACCAACGAGGGCAGTATTGATTTTATCCCACCTGTAGATGAGGAAATTTGCTGGCATCGATTTAGGCACGGGACTTCACTCCCTTTCCTGGGTCACATGCTTCTAGTAATCTGACGCCAGCTGGCCCTCTTCACAAGACCAGAGGACCTCGGCAGGTGTCTGCAGGTGTCCTTTATGGGACGTGCAGGAGCCACACTGTCTGCTCAGCGTGATCAGGTGCAGTCAGGTCTTTGTGGTCACTTGAAATTCAGAGCATTGGCAGCAGCTGGAAAAGGTGGCATAGGACATTTTTTGAGGGGGATAGGGAGGAAAAGCTTTCAGGAGCAATTTAGAAAGCAAAGCTTGTACATGCATGCCCTCCTTCTCTGCATGTCTCTGGAGGCTGCTGTTCTGTTTTTCCTCCATTTTTATAAAATCACTTCTATTCTGTAATCATCATTTGAATATTTTTTCTTGGTCATTGTTTATTCTTATCCAGTCCTTTCACTTGCATGTCTATGTTTATTGTAGCATTACTCACAATTGCTAAGACATGCAATCAACCTAAGTATCCAAAAACTGATGACTGGTTTGAAAAACTGTGGCACAGATATACTATGGAATATTATTCAGCTATAATAAAAAATGAGATCCTATGATTTGATTCAAAATGGATGAATATAGAAGACTTAATGTTAAGCGAGGTGAGTCAGACTTTGAAAGATACATACTGTATATCCCCACTTAATATGTACGATGTCGGGAACCAGCAGTTAGCGTAATGGCTATGTCGCTGGACTCCCATGTAGTCGACCGTGGTTCACGTCCTGGACCTGGTGGCTTAAAACTCACGCCAGACGTGTGTGCATGCGCGCGTGCCCACGATCCTGAGAGG
>NW_006159519.1:52349-75534 GCF_000334495.1 Tupaia belangeri chinensis | reverse complement strand
ATATATATATATATATATATAAGTATGTATGAAATGTCTGCACTCTGTGGCAGAAATGGGAAGTTCTGAAGATAGGATAGTAGAGAGGGTAAGTGTGGATAACAGAGACTGGAAAAGAGGGGAGGGGATTGTAAAGGAGGGAAGTGGATGGTAGAGAGTGGGTGGTAGAGTGTAGGTGTGAGTGGCAAAGGGAAGAAACATTTAACAGACAAAATGTAAAGTTCTCTGTTGAAAAAAAGTTCTGTAACTTTTTCTTTATAAAACTAAAAATTAGGGACTGGAAGGTGGCATGGTGGTTGAGGTGCTGGACTCTCTCATGGCCAGCTGTGGCTTGCTTTTTCAATTTCTCTCTCTCTCTGTCTCTCTCTCTCTGTGTGTGTGTGTCTGCTTGGTCAAATTAAAGAAAAAAAATAATTCTAAAAGAAGGGGGAAAAAAGCCTTTTCTAAGCTCTTTTGCTTTGTTGATTTTGGAGTCTGTGTTATTCTCTCAAAAACATGTACATCACGGAGGAAATTCATCAGCCTTGAAGGGGAAGTTGTCCACTTTCATGAGAACTAATTAGCATAATGATTGGGAAAAACAACTAAGATCAATTTTTGAAAACTCCGGAAGTGTCCATTTGGAGATTGCCTCTTTTCCTGTCATTTCCTACTTTTTCATAGGCTCAGTAGGATAACTATAATGGCAACTTTCATAGGTTTGGAGATTTGTTCTCTTTCTAATGCTCAAAGAGTTTAGATCACCAGTCTGCTACCAGTGAAAAAAAGGCTAGTTGTGTCCTGCTAACATTATTTTTTCTTTCTCAGATTTCCATGATTGGGATCATCCCTCTAGCATTTATGAAATTGCAAACACGTACTATTTTAAATCAGTTTTTATCATACGAGCTGACCAAATAGCCACAAAATACATTTTTCAAAATATCCCCCTCCTTTTTCCTTCTCATGGCAACTTTATCTAAATTCCTGGCCTTGACTACAGTATTTAAAGCTCAGTGTTACAGCTGCTTGAAGACTCGTTTGGAAGCAAGGTGGAGCTGAACATCAACTGGAGTGTTTGCTTTTCTTCTTATTTATTTGTTTATTTACTTTTTGGTTTATCTGGAGCTTTGCTCCAGACTCTGTGACCTGATTTAACCTCTATTCCTCTCACTTGGAGGAGAAAGAAACACAAACTTCTCCTATTTTTGGCAGACCCAAAGCTTACTTTAGGAATGTTTAGGGCTTTACTTCTCCCACCTGGGAGAGAGAAAAGAGACCCAAGGGCATCGCTTTGGCCAAGCCTTTACCTACACACACTAACCAGAACAGCCAGAATCAGTCCAAGGGCCCAATGAACCCATTCTCCTGGCTCTATCATTTTTAAATCTCATAGATAACTTTTACCTCACACAACAGATGGCAGCTCAGCTGCAGCTTCATTCCATGGATGACTCAGCAGCCAATCAGGCATCAAAAGTTTACCATCCACATTCTCCCCTCATCTTTCTTTTCTCTGGATAATGATTTTACCACAGTCCTGTGAGTCTAGGTCTTGCCGGGGAATCCCACTTATGACACCCACTCCTCTTAGGGTCTCCAAGAACCACCTCAGGTTTGGTAATTTGCTAGAACTTCCAAGTCTCTGTGTGTACCTGTGGAGCTATCTGCATATAAGATTTACTGTGGTAAAAGAATCATAGCAAAAGCAGCAAAGGGAAGCAATACATGAGGTGAAATTCAGGGAAAAACCAGGAGCAAGCTTCCAAGATTCTGCTCACAGTGGAGCCTCACAGAACGGGCTTAATTCGTTCTGCAGTGAGTCGTGATAACACATCTATCAGGGTTCTCACCTGAGCCCAGGAATGCAGTGTTCGGTGCGGGGGGACAGTCACAAAGGCATAGTGCCTGTGTCACTGACCACAGTCATTGAAATTCCAGACCCCTAGAAGTAAAGCAGGAGTTGAGCACACACCATGTGCTTCTCACATCAGCTTAGCCACAGCGAACCACTCTTACCATTTAGGAAATATTTTATATCCATTTGTAGGATAGGAACTTGTTCATCAGTCGAGTTCCCAGATGCCAGGGAAGATGACCTATGCGGCCTTTGTAAGGACAGCAGCCTTAGACCTGCTATATTCTCTTTTCTGCACACGTCAGCTAAAGAAAAAAAAGTTAAGGTATTATTTTACTTTTTATTTTTTATTTTTATATATTTTTTAAATATCTAAGCTCTGGAAAGCCAACATCTGTTTTCACTTACAAAACATTTCTGTTTGGGGTAGCCACATTTCTAGAATGTCATAGTCGCCTGCATTTAGAGAGTGTGCACTGCACACCAGGCTGTGCTGTCTCACCTCCGACCAGCACCCCGTTCTATAAGATCATGTGGAAAAGCTAATAAGACATTTTGAACTAAGATATTGGTTAGCAAAACATTTTTTTTTACTGATTAGATAGAACATGGTCAAACATGCGCAGAAAAATGCGAACGATGCAAGCTTAGTTTTCTCATCTCACGTGAAAGGCATGGAAAGCTCTGTGTAAATGATTAATCTGGAGATGACAAACATAATAAATGCAGCTCTGTTTTACACATTTGTTTGGGCTCGGGTACCATTTGGTGTTTAACTACATTATGTAATTCACCCTAATCAGGAAGGGAATATGTGGGTCTGATGATCAGAAAATATTTTGTTTCTGTTCTCTTAGTTGGTAGCTGATTCTTCCTGGGTGCTTATCTGACACATTCTAGGTATTTAGACGTGACAAATTCAAGGGCAAAATTCTTCCTAACTCCCTCTTTCCTCCTCCCTCCCTTCCTTGCCTGACTAATTTATAAAACATCTGAACAGAATCTCCAAGCCTAGGCATCCAGCTTTTGATAGCAGTTTCTCGTCCTCCTCCCCTTTGGGTGCCTGGAAACATCTGTTTAACTTCCTCCAGAGTCTGTCACACCAGAAATTGTTCCTCAATTCTGGGTCATTGACCTGTGAAAAAGAGAGTGAGTTTCTAGATTCTCTTTCAAACTGACATGGTGCTTGACCTTGAATACATGTGTAGCATTTTAGTGTCTATTGTTAAAACTTCATGTTTTTCCCAGTTTTCTAGCTACTTGAAATAGTGAACTTAGAAAAACAAGGTCCAGCCCGAGCTGCGCTGTGGAAACCATTTTCCATTCTCACCTCCCTCCATCTTCCTTTCTTCTTACTCAGCCTTCAGAGCCGCTAGAGACGGCAATGTTTAAGTTAAAATAAATGTAAAAGTTTAAACGTTTAGTTTCAATTAGATTTAATGTATATCTGCTACCAGCAGGTGGCGTGGAGGTTAAGGCTCTGGACTCTCAAATGTCCCAGTATGGTTTCAGTCTCTGGCCTGGAGGTTTGAAAATCTTACAGGGTACTTGTGTGTGCATGCTCAAAATCCCAGCAGGAGAATGGAGGAAAAGGGATTGTAGTATGGCCATTTCCCCTGGGGAGTGATTTCTTACTTTTCCTCTCTCCGTCTCTCTCCAGTGAGCTTAACATGCTGTATGGCAAATACCTAAAATAAAAAAAAGAAGATAAATAATAATTAAACAACAGGAAATTGATGGTTCTGATGGTTCTAATGTAATTCAGCCTTGATTTAAGCCCTGGCAGTTGTCTTGTTCACTTGTAGGAGGTTTAGCAGCATCCCTGGCTTCTGCCTGCCAGGTTCTGGGGTTGCTCCCCCATCGGGGCCATCATGAAAGCTCTGCAGACATTTACAGTGTTTCCTGTGCTTGAGTGTGTACGGGGTATGGAGGGCACTCCTGACAGAACCGTTGAACTAGAGCATAAGCAGGAAGGAAAGGAAAGGAAGATGAAGAAGGTAACACCATCAGAAACAGGGTCTTCCATAGGCTAAGAATTTAGTGATTCAAGAGTGGGAGGAAGGGAATCCAGGGGGAAAAAAAGCAAAACATTTAATGGACACAGAAATGGAAAATTATCTTTTGATGATAATGTGAATGGTTTTATCTCTGTACTAATATGCAGTGTATTCATGCTGGGAAAGTTCATTCAGTATGCTGTAAAGATGTGCAGTAATTAAATGTAAAATAAATAAATAAAGTTTTAATTAACTGTTAAAGTACAGAAATATGTTTAAACGTGCCGAGAAGCTATCTACCCTGCACTCAAAATAAGCTAGGTTTAAACCTGCACTCTGCCACTTACAAGATGATTAGCTTTGGTTAACTTCTGTATCTTAATTTTTTAATCTGTAAAATGAGGATAAAGATAACCAGTGATTTTTTTTTTAATTTATTGAAGCCATAGTGTTGGATTTGTAAACACAAAATATTTTCTGCCCTATCTGTGAATGGTCTCCAAATGGCACTGGAGTATTCTGGTGCCCTTTCAGTGATCCGTCTGCTTTACTCTCTGGGTAACATGTGGGAGCCTAACAAATCAAAAACCAGCAAAAGCCAAACAAGCAGTGACCCTTTCTCTGATGTCAGGAACACAGTATTGACTCAACGCTTTGCTTTTTCTGTCCAGTATTTAGGGGGCCTTGCACCCTGGGGCTAGAGTGGGATTTCTAGCAGCTCTGCCTCCCTAGTCCCTGGATAGTGATAGGTGGGGAATTCTCAAAGCACCCTCCCTGTGCCGGGAGACAGTAGGGAGAAGGCAGAAGCTGCGCTCTCAGCCCTGAGATTATGCACCAGAGAAAACGAGGCCCTTTCTGGACCGTCTGTGCGGCAGCGCCCCCTGGTGGGCACAGGTGCCGCCCCATTGTAACCAGAGCATTCAGCACAGGAGGCTTTGTAGCTGGTGCCTGGAGAGGCTTTCAATTCCAGCACCACTTGAAAAAAGGATTCTCTTTAGAAGTGAATCCTTGGGTCAAAGTGTGCTCCTTCATCTGCCCTTGGGATTCCTGCCTTTGAACTACGGCAGCATTGAGCCGTACTTTCTAATGGGAAAAAACTCAGTAGCCTTGGGGTGCAGCGCGTCTGCAGGTCAGACTGGCACATTGCCCTCTGCTAGGAAATGCTACAGTGGCTCGAATCCCAGATGGCAGCGGTCTACAGCCTCCTCTGGAAAGGCCAAGGTTCTCAGCTCCTCAGGCGTTGTGACGCACATAGGGCCTGGGGTCCACACATGGTTTGAGCCTCTGCTGTCACCATGAAATTCGTACTGATATCTGGAGAAAGACCCCTGCATTTTCTCTTTGCACTGGGTCCTGTGTCTCAGCCTCTCAGGTCTGCCCCCCGTACACTGGACAGGCCACAGGCAAAGAAGGAATAGTGAGGGTGGCCTCGTGCTTGTAACACCTGATTGACAAGAGCACGTGCTGACTGAGGCTTGCTGACCCCTCACCTGCAGGTTGAAGGCCAGAAGCCACCACTTGGCTCAGGCCACCTCTCTGTTCTCATCCCTGCTGCCCCCTCTGCTGTGGTGTGGTCTGCACGTGGGCCTAGGTCACTGCGGCCTTGCTCTCCCTTGCATTTTTCTATTTAAAATGCATCATGGGGGGGGCAGCAGATGGCGTGGTGATTAAGGCGCTGGACACTCCCACATGGCTGACCACGGTTAGAATCCCAGATCTGGTGGCTTGCTTTCTCACTTTCTCTCTCTCTCTCTCTCTCTCCTTCTCTCTCTCTTTGTCCCTCTCTGGTCAAATTAAAATAAATGAATGAATAAAGTTAAATGAATAATTAAAAAAATAAAATGCATCATGACTTTTCCGATGACCCAGTAGAAGGTCTCCATTCCTCCCCTTCATCCTTAAGGGCCCTGCTTCCCTGTCATGGGCACTTCTTGTCTCTGTTGGCCTTTGCCTCTGGTCCCCTCAGCATGTGTCATCTGACAACCAACCGGTCGCTGTGGCCTGAGCTGTTGCCCTGCCATCTTCATGGCAGCAGTGGCCACGGCTTGTCTCCTGAGCCTGGATGGTCATCCCTGAGATCTCAGGCCTGGGTGCATAATGGGCACTTCAGGCGTGTTTGCTGACATGAACTGGACAGCCCCCTGCCCCTCATGGCTTGGTGTTGGCTGAGGGAAGGTATTTATTTTGCCTTGGGATATCGGGCATTTCAGCCCACTGAGGCACATGCGTTGCACACTCTGTTCACCGCGTTTCCTGAAACCAGCAGCGTGCAGTCCTCGCTCTCCCTGTCTGTGTGGCATGCCTGAGAAAATGACGTCCACTCGGAGGGAAGAAGGGAAAGGGAAAGAATGTGAACACACGCTCTGTGCGCCAAACACAGGAGGGATGGGTGAAGCTGGGGCGAGGAGGTCCTGTGAGTTCGCTCACAGCCATCATAGGTGTGTCTCTTCACCCCTTTATTTACCATCCACCCCCGCCATGCCAGGCCCGGTGCTGGGAGACAGTGGTGGTGGTGGGGGAGAAACAGCTTCCCCATTGAGGTGGAGCCCGTGTTCACGTGAAGGAGGTGAAGTGAGCAGATCCCCGTGCTTTCTGGACAAGCGTTCTCGGGGTGCTGTTTGCAGTGTGGCCCTGCCCTGCATGTGATGGGAGAAGGAACCGTGTTAGCAATGGAGCCGCTTCCTCAGCTCTGCTCCGCGGCCTCCAGCCTGCCCCACCCCACTGGACCTCTTGCTCCAGATCTAGTAAGTTTAGGGATGGTGCCCAGTAGCAGGGGCTTTTCTGGGCTTGCCAGCAGGAAGTATAAAGAGTTTCACTGTGGACCTGCGAAAGCTGGGGTGCCCCTTGGAATCCAAGGGTACAGGACTCCCGGGAGCTTCCAGGGAGATGGGGGTGGGAGAAGGGTATTGGCATGCCCGGCATAAGGACGTCCCCGGGGATGGAGCACATAGAGATGAGGACCCACTCAGTTCTCTGAGGATGTGCTGACACATGCAGGCAAGGGCAGGGAACGAGTACTGGAAGGAAGCAGCCGTCCCTCGATCTTATGTAATCGTCTTGCTCTCCCGAGAACGCGGGCACAGGCTGAATGTCCCCGTGCTCACGCTGCAGCATCTCCCAGATCACGGGGACAGACGGCACCATCCCTGTGGTGCACTGAGCCAGCAGTCAGCACGAGAGCCACGGGGACAGCCTCGGTGGAGCTCAGGTGGAGCCAGGCTCATTGCTGTGCTTGTGTCTGGGCAGGGCGGGGAGAAACCACGTGATGGCGTGGCCTGCTCACAGCGCTTGCGGGAAGCAGTGGCAGATTCCCAGTGACGAGCCCGCGTGAGGGTGTCTTCTCGCTCTGGTGGGAGGATGGTTGTTAAGTACAGAAAGGGCACGGATGTGCAGCCGAGGCCCTGTCTCCTACTGCTCTGCCACAGGCTACTTGTGGAATAGAGGTGGCATAATCTGCCTCTATGGCACCACTTTTCTCATCGAGTCAGTCTCGGGCTTTCACTATTACTTTGTATGTTTGAAAGCACTTTATAAATTGCAAAGAAGAAGGGCATGAACTTATAAAGAAGAAACAAAGTACTATCAAAAGAGAAACGTGTACCCAGAGTGTTTGCGAGACAGGACTGAAACCTACAAAGCCCTCTGAGGCCTGCGTGGGTGGACAGGGCTGAAGAGAAGCTGAGACTTGTGCACCGGAGAATCCTCTAGAGGCCTGCAGGTCTTGGCAGCCAGGTCTGGAGGGCGTGGTCTGGGGAGGTCTCTCAGGGCCTCCATTGGAAGCCAGCAGAGAGGTTTATTTCATTTCCTGAGACCCTCAGTGTGAGCTGGGCATGGGCAGCCTCCCGAGTGCGAGTGCACATGGGTCAGACAGACTTGGGTGTGAGGGACTGAGAATTGGTGCATGATTTGGAACATTTTCTTAACTTTTTTTAAAAAAAGAGTTGAAATAAAACACACACACACAATAGAGACAGTAGAGGGTGCCACTTAATGAATTTTTAGAGTTAAGCAAACACGAGTTACCACCTCCAGACAATGGCACAGAATGTTACTGGCAGAAGAGAGCCGACCAAGTCTCAGTGCTGGGCACCAGCGAGGAATCGACTCAGCGGGCAAGACTGTGCCCTCCCTCAGTCGAGTCAGTTCTGCTGATGGGTGTGTGATGGGGGAGGTTATCTTCACAAGGCCTTTATTTAGAAGAGAAAGTGAAGGCATTTCTGTTCCGGGACTCTGGTGAATCCAGATGTTCTCAGTTTCTGCAAAGAGAGCTGGCTGGAAGGGAAATGGCAGATGGGCCCTCCAGAACACAGACCCTCACGGAGCTGAGGGCTGGTGGGAGCCAGACACAGTCACTCGCGCGGTGGTGCAGTGCGGTAGCTGTTCGGTAAAGGTGTCTGTGTGCTGTGTGGGAATGTGGAGGAAGTGGATTGCCGTGGGCTCCCAGGAGCCATCGTTCCATGCATTTTTTGGAGAGGTCTGGACCATGCTGTGGGTAAGAGCTGGGTGATAGGGAGCTAGTACTCACAGGAACAAGCTGACCATTGCCGCCAAGAAAGTGTCATGGTAGACATGAGGAAGTACCTAGCCAGCAAAATCTGGGATGGGTAGTGGAAAGGGTTCTGGTTCTGACTACTCATGGGCCTGACCTAGCTTCTTCAACTGACAGCTGAAGGAACTGGACTATCAGCATGTGAGATGTATATATTTTTTCGTTGTATTTTTTTAAAAGAGAGAGTGCGAGCATGTGTGCTTGCCAAAGAGACAGAGAGAGAGAAAGCAGGAAATCACCCCCTAGAGAGGGGTGGCCGTGCCACAATCCCTTCTCTTCCATTCTCCTCTCAGGTTTTGGGCATGCACACACACATGGCTAGCATGAGTTTTAAGCTGCTGGGTCTGGGACTCAAACCACAGTCAACTATGTGGGAGTCCAGTGACATAACCATTATGCCATCTGATGGTCCCCAATAGAATGTATATTTCTCATAGTATTTATTTTTGAAATCAAACTCATCAGAAGCCATCCCCTTTGCCTTCTCCTGATCCAGAGAGAATTAACACACAACGGCCCATGAGACTCTGTTCTGTCCCATTTGGAGCCCTCTCAGATGTCCGTGCACCTTTTCTTCCTCTGTGTATGCAGAAAGCATGACATAATTCTCCTAGTTTGGCCTCCCCAGGGTGCTGAGCTCAAGTCTCTGCAAATGGGCTCTTAATCAACGAAGTCATCAGTCATTTTCTGTCATACCCTATTGAGTAAAGAAAAGAGAAGGAATTATAGCATACAGCTGCTAAGTGCATCCTCACAGCCGAAGGTTGGAGTTTTGTTCTCTCCCCCTTTACCCTTTTGAGGGAGCTGTCAGAGGCTTGCACTGCCTTACATCTTACATGGGTGCTTTCCAACATGCCAGAGAAGGGGCAGTGACCAGCCTAGCATGCCAGGGCCCACCTCAGAGGCGGCTGGAGAGCGAGTTTTGTTCTCTCCCCCTTTACCCTTTTGAGGGAGCTGTCAGAGGCTTGCACTGCCTTACATCTTACATGGGTGCTTTCCAACATGCCAGAGAAGGGGCAGTGACCAGCACAGCATGCCAGGGCCCAGCTCAGAGGCGGCTGGAGAGCTGCCTGCAGCAGCGCACCTCTTGCAGCTGGGAAGCAGCAGCCAATGGCGAGTCATGCTGACAGCTATCAGAGATCCAGTGGCTCCTCTGAGCAAAGTAAATGCAATCCATGGAGAGCTCTGCGAGCCAGAAAAGAGACAACACATATTCTGGAACATGTGTAATAGGATGGGACACACTCACAGAACCGCAGCATCGCTAAACTGAAAAGCCACCTAGAGATGAATTATTCAAACACGCTGGCTTTGTAAGGCCAGGAGCCAAGAGGAAGTTCAGTGCTCTACCCAAGGTCACTTAAATTGTAGATGCACATTCTGCCTTAAATCCTCTGCTATGCACTTTCTATGAGCACGTCGAGACTATTTGCTTATGCATTTATCAGTTCCACCTGGAACCACCATCCTTATCACATTTAAATGTATACCAATGGCAGTTTTGTTACTCAATTAATAGCTGTACAGCAGTCCTGGGTACCAGGGAAACAGTACACTCATCTGCTTCCGTGGAGCTTGCATCCTGGCTGGGGGATGTGCACACAGCAAGCCAACATGTGGATCACCGCACCTCAGGGGAACTGGTGCTTGGAAGGGAGATGGCGGCATTTGGAGAAGGGGAAGGAGAACAGAGAAGGTGCTCTGTTGGACAGGGTGGTCTGAGCGGGCCTCTCACAGAGGTGACATGTAGCAGTGATATGAATGACGTGGAGAGGCAGGCCATGCGCATACCAGGCGTGTGTGCCAAGTGTTGTCTGTGTGTGTAGGTGGGGTTATCCATGTGTGTCCATGGTGTTACTTGAGGGTGTATGTGGGTTTTCCATGTAAGTGTGCAGTGTTGTGTGTTTGTGTGTGCAGTGTCCACCATGCACATGTGCAGTTGACTGGGCACATGTGTGGTATTGTGCAGGAAAGCACACGGGCTGCACACCTAGGCCTGAAGGAGCAGAGGGAGGTGGGAGATTCAGATCACATGGAACCAGGTTGGTTATGGTGAAGATGTGGCCCTTTAGGGTGATGATTCAGGAAAACAGCTGAGGGTGCTGGCAGAGAAGTATCGACTTGAACTATCCTTAAAAGCCACCCAGGAGTCAGGGCTGGTATGGGGAAGGACAAAGTGAGATGCCTGTGGCGGACTCTGCAGCCTCTCAGTGGAGGAGGTGCTGGCGTGGTTAGAGGCCGTGGCCCTGAAGGGAATGAGAAGTGCTGGACTGTCAGAACTTTGGAGTCAGAGCAGATGGGATTTGCTGATGGGAAGAAGTACGGATGGTAGGTGTCAGGGGTGAGGCAGGTTCAGGTCTGAGCAATCAAAAGCACAGAGTTGTCATATTGGGAGAAAAAAGAACACATCTGGGGTAAGAATCGAGATTCAGTTTTGCCAGCTGTACCTAAGCTGCCAGTCTGTGAGGTATTCCAGCACATGCATCAGAGAGGCTCTGGACGCCAGTCAGGATTCAGGACATCTCCAGGCTGCACTGGAGATGGGCGTGGGACAGACTTGGCAAACTGGTGGCCTTTCAAGCCACTGAATGGTGGAGACTACTCAGAAGCATGCACAGAGACAGGAGGAAAGGGTGGGAAGAGAGAGGGCTGAAAGAAGGGCCCTGGTTTTCCAGTGCTGTTTCAGAAAGATGGAGAAAAGCCAGCAAGAGAGACAAAGAGGAAATGACCACCACAACCACTGTATGCTCCAGGTAGGAAGGATACACACATTATACACACATACACATGCATGTGCATGAACTCCCAGAGTGTACACACATGCCCGCTTCCAGATCATACCCATGCATGCATGCACACACTCCTGGGACATACACTCATACCCATGCATGTGCACACAAGCTCTCAGGATGTGTACACACACACATGTGGCCACAAATTGCACTCTCAGAACATAACACACATGTGCATGCAACCCTCCTAGAATGCACACTCACATGCATGTGTACACATGTTCCCATAAAACACACATACGTGCATGTATGCATATACTCCCAGGGCATGTAAATACATGCACATGCTTACACAGTCCTATAATATATGCTTGCATGCATGCACGTGCACACCCCAGGGCATACACACATGTATGTACTCACATGCACCCAGAATATATACTTGTGTGTGTGTGCCTGCATACATACTCCCTGAGTGTGTCTTCTAAGGCTGCTCTTTCTATCTCTGCAGCTCACCCCTTTCTTAGTTCATTCTTTCTGGAAGATCTTCTCCTTCTCTTTTTTCCCAACCTCTCCTCCCTGATTCCTCCCCAGAAAAACGTCAGTGTCCCAACTTCATTGTCCTGCATTGTCACTTCAGGGACACAGACAGTCTGTTGTAAACCATGGAAGGCAAAGTAGAATGAAGCAGGAGGACACGAAAGTGGAGGTCAGGGGCAGCAGGAGGCCTGTCCCGGTAGGCAGGTCGCAGACAGGCTCTCCAGAGAACATGGCACCATAAGCCCTTTTGTCTACTCAGAACAGGCGCTGTCCATGCGGATGAGTAAAAATAGCATTGATTTTCTTCCAGAAGGAAAACGGGAGCTGGGGAAGATACTTATCTGAGCCCAACAGCTTTTAGTAACATTTTTAAAGCGAGGCACACAGCTGTACAAAAAAGACAGATGGACAAGTCATTGCAGCGCATCCCCGCCTTGCCTCGCCAGAGGACTGCAGGTCTTTATGCTGCATTATTTGCCTTGCAGCATCCACCGTAAGTGCTGCAAAACTAGACACTCAGTGACCACGAGTGAAGTCATTCAGAGCTGGACAGTTGGTCCAGAACAATGACTCAGTGCTGGGTTTCCAATCTCATGCCTGGCTGAAGTTAATTTTGTGATTTCAAGATGCAGCTTCCTGATAACGTGTTAGCAAAATTTAAAAAAAAGGAAAGAAATATGATCAATTTTGTTTTATTTGTTGAATATGATATGATTCAACAAGGAACATACCTTTACGAAAGAGCACTTTTCAGAGGAAAATAGCCAGTGTTTGTTTTTCTCAACCACTTAATTATTCAAGTAATATATTAAAGTAATCTTATTAAGCACTTTATTTGGCTCATCTGTTATCTTTCACAGCACTATTAAGGAAGAAACATCTGCTCTGTTATACAGGTGAGAAAACACCTTAGAAGAGAAATACAGCAGGGTCAGTAAACTGCAGAGCAAGACCTAAATCTGAACATGACCTCTACACTTGACCCTTGCTATACACGTTTTAAAGAAAATTTACCTATATATTTATTTATTTTGAGAGGTTTTTGCTATAGGGCATGTGCGCTTGCCAGAAAGACAGACAGAGAGACAGAAAGTGAGAAATCACCCCCGGGGGAATGGCCATGCCACAATCCCTTCTCCTCCATTCTCCTCTTGGGACCTTGGGCACACACGCACATGAGCCCATCGTGAGTTTAAGCCACTGGGTCTGGAATTTGAGCCATGGTTGACTACATGGTAGTCCAGCGACATAGCCATTATGCCAACTGCTGGTCCCTATTTATTTATTTTTTAAGAGAGATTTTTGCTATGGGGCACATGTGCTCACCAGAGAGACAGAGAGCAAGAAATCACCCCCAACCCCCGCCCCAGGTAGGATGGCCACAGCACAATTCCTTCTCTTCCATTTTCCTCTCAGGACCTTGGGCATGTACACACACACATCCGGCATGAGTTTTAGGCCACTAGGTTTAGGACTTGAATTATGGTCGACTACATGAAAGTCCAGTCATGTAATCTTGTAACCATGGTCCAGTGACCATGCCGTCTTCTGGTCCCCACTGTGCACTTTTGCTTGTAGAAAATTTGTAAATATCCCTTGTACTAAGAAATTAAATTAGGGTCTAGCAGGTGGAATGGTAGTTAAGGCACTGGACTCCCACATGGCTAACCATGGTTCAAATCCTAGATCTGGTGGCTTGAAAATTGCACTGGGTGCATTTGCATGTGTGTCCAAAATCCCAGGAGGAGAATAGAGGAGTGGGACTGTGGTGTGGCCAATCCCTATGGGGGGGGTGGCATCTCACTTTTTCTCCTCTCTCTGTCTCTCCCTTGCAAGTATATGTGCCCTATGACAAAAACAACAACAATAAAATGAAACAAAAGCATATATATATATATATATATTTAAATTAGTTAAGCTAGAAAAAAAGCTCATCTACATTTCTGCTAAAAAATAGTCACTTATTATTTGGATTCTTTTCTATGCGTAGACTATGTAAATAGGGTAAGAGTATGCATACTATTTTGTATATTTAAAAACTCAAGTTAATTGCAAATATCTTTTCAAGTTTATTTTTTGCTAATACATTGCTTATAATGTTTCATTGTGTGCTTTTTACCATAATTTAACTCATTTGTAGGATTCTATGTTTATTTTTGCATTTAAAATGTTATGGTTTCTTATTTGCATTTAGTCATTGTATATCTTTACAGCATGCACTGTGGTTTAGCTGTTCTTTTTCCCCCTCGATTCCTTCCTTCCTGCCTCCCCATTGCCCATCGCCTTCCCACACTGTCTCTAGTATTCACAGCTACTCTCCATGTTTTTATACCTTCCAGTCTTTCAGTTTCCTCCACACAGTGGACACATTTGGTTTGTATTAAGTGGGAACATACAATGCCTCTCTTTCATAGTCTATCTTTCTTCACTCAGCATTAAATGTTACATATTTGTCCTATTGGAATGGACTGAAGAAATGTGGCATATATACACTATGGAATACTACTCAGCCATAACGACAAGACCCTGGTATTTTAAAGTAATAACACATTTCATATAAATAAGAACAACATATGTTAATGGGGGAAAATGTTCTTCCTCCAAAAGCCCATCAAATTAGTGATGAGTAATGTTTTATTTTTCAAATCTCTTAAATTCCTGCTTCTTCTTTAACCCATTGTGATGTGTTGTTTTGGTTCGATATATGAAGAAAGCATGGGCTGACACAAATATGACATTATCAACAAGTTAGATAATGTTCTTACATTAAGAGCTATTGATCTGATTTGTATTTGAAAGGCTCTTTTACCTATGCATGATTTTATAGTATCATATATTGATCATTTTGAGATTATTGGTTCACTGATTATGCAGACCTTTAAAATGCTTCCACATCTTATGATACGGTGTTTAAAAATCTTGTTTGTAACATGTCCAGCAATTTCATCAGGAAATGCTTTTAGTTTGAGGAAGTTACCAATCTCATACTGGTGGATGGATATTTTACAAACTTGATTTTTTGTCTCAATATTGAATTTGAATATTGATAGAAAATGCTATCAGTTGTTTTCCTAAAAGTTATAGGCATCATAGAATTCATATATTTAAATGTTTAGTTGAGCTCACAACTTGGTCATATAGAAATCAAGTATTTTGTTTTGGAGACAGCCACTTTTTAGGCAGGAGAAGTGCTTTTATAGGTATCTTCCATCATGTCAGTCACTCAGAATATTAAAAAGACATACACCTAAGAGATGAGACTTTATGAAATTATTCATTATTACTGCTATATGATGGATAGCCTCTAGTAACACAAACTTTATTATTATTATTATTTTGTAACTGCAGGTGTTTGCGGGGGAAGGCATTATGAGTGTTTGTGTAGTAGTGATCTTGTCTTACTCATGCTTGGAAACCAAGCACCTTACTATTGCTGGTGCATGCTCAGACCAAATACCACTAGAGGGAAAAAGGCAATTTTACTCTTCCTGGTATTCCAGTCTCCCTGATCTGTGGGGTAGATATCCCCCAGTGGCTCTCTGAAACTGTGGATAATACAGCATACTATGCTTACTATCTTCTTCTTATGCAACATATCTATGATTAAGTTTAATCCATAAATCACAGTAAGAGATGAATAACCAATAATAAACTATAATAATTATATAGCATACTGTAATGGAAGTTGCATGAATGTGTTCTCTCTCAATATATCATATTGTGCCATATTCTACTCACCTACTTTCAGATGGTGGTTGACTATAGGGAACTTCAGAAGGTGAAACCAGAGAAAAGGAGGGGTGCCACAGTAGTATGACAGTGCTTCTGACCTCTTATACCCCTGAAAGGGTGTCAGCAATTCTCAAGAGTCAGTGGCCCACTCTGTGAGAAGCTCTGCCTCTGAGAAATCTATATTCTTAAGGTTTACAACATTATGATATTTTGTTTCACATAAGTACCATTTTTATGTGTGTGTGATGAGAACGTCTATAATAAGGTCTCTCTCAGCAAATTCCGAGTGTATTACACACTATTACTACAGTCACCATATTATGTGATAGAGTTTCAGGATTTATTCATCTTGCAGCTGCAAATTTGTTCCACTTGAGCAGAATCTCTCAGTTGCCCCCAGACCCTGAGAACAACTATTGCACAAGTGAGCAAGAAACATGTTAAAAAATGTTCATGGAGGGCTGTCTCCATGGCCTTGTGGTTAAGGGAGCAAGTCCCATGTGCCTGGCCACACGGTTCAAGTGCTGGACTCAGCGTTTGAAGCACATGCCAGGTGCACGTATGTGCATGCCCCCAAATCCCAGGATAGAGAAATGGAGGAGACATTGCAGGGTGACCGTGCCCATTGGGAGAACTCTTTCTCCCTCTCCTTCTCTTGCTCGCTGGTGAGTGCACACTCTCTATAACAAATTTTTTAAAAAGTTGATGCAAGTAATATCTATAGTAATAACAACACTAAATTGGAAACAAATACACAGTTCATTGATAGGATGTATAGCTGCAGTATATTTATGTACCTGAACATTACACAGTAGTAAAAATGCACTATATCTGCATACGTCAACAAGGAGGGCTCTGAGAATCATCCTATTGAGAAGAAAAAGCAAATCACACAGGTGGACATGCAATACGATTTGATTTCCATAACGTTTAAAAACCTGGAAAATAAACAGCATGTTGATGATGACAAACCAGATAAAACTATAGTGGAAATCAAGGGACTGGTTAGTGCAAAAAGCTTGATGCAGGTTCATTTGGGTGGGCAAGGGGATGGATGGGGGGCGTGGTAAGGGTCATGGCTGGTGGGTTATATGAATTTCCTTGTTCTCTCTAATATTATAGATGACAGGTATTAGTTTATTATGTCTCAGATCTGGCTAAACAAACCAGGAAAGTTCCAGTGTTCTCATTTCAGGAAATCATTAGTTGTTCCCTAACTACCATAAAGAACACGAGAATGTTTAGAAAGACAAGCAACCGAAAGCATCCGACAGAGCAGTTTCCGTTTTGACACGACTGCCAGAGCCTGTTGTACTAATTAGTTTTCACTTGGTCAATATTGATGTCTGTGAAATATTGTGAGACCTGGAAAGTTCTGAAATTTATTTCAGGAATCACTCCTGGCAGGTCTTCATCCTAATGGAGGCTTCCACACATGTATTGTATTTGAGTTTGCTTCCTGAAGAGCATGGATCTGGACAAGAAGCCAAAAGAGAGATAATAAGAACGTCATCACTGATTTAGCTACATCAAGATGAAACATCTGTGAGATAGAAGATGTAAAGGCTGTCCAAAGAAAACAAATGACTCAGAAGATTTGGTTCTTGAACATGGTCTCGATGACGTGTTCCAAGCAGCTTCTTGTTCAGATGCATGTTCTTCAGGACTCAAACCAGAGAGTCTTTCTTTGTGTCAAAGTAGGTAAATAGGTATCTTCTGTCCATTGGAATTCATTTCATGTCTTTATCCTACTGACTCTGACCTCTTCCTCCTAGCTATGTGCAAGTCAGCATTACTTTTGGAAATCAGCCTTTCTTTCTCCATGCAGTTTTAGACAACACGTTCTTTAACATACCAGATCCGTTTTGGAGAGCTCCCTGACTGGTCATATTTCCTTCTCTGTTTTTCTGTTGTTTGAGGGGCTGAATGCTCATATTACACATTTATCCCCCAAATATTTGAATCGTAGGTGGGTTTGCATTGATACTGCCTGATAATCTGGAGGTAAATGGACATAGTTACAACATCTTATGTGTATCACCTAACATGGTGTGCTCGGCCATTTATATCTCTCTGTTCTCATGTGTAGTTTTCCTGGGAAAACCAGGCGATGGTGGTGTTGAGCAGTGTATGTTCCTCAGTGCTGAGAACACACTCCGTGGCCAAGACTGCCTGGTTGCGGGACTGGGCTTTAACCTTTGCAGCTGCATGACCTTGGGCGTTTCACTTTACCATTCTGATTCTCATCTCTCTCGTAGGTGAAATGGGGTTGATAATAGAGTTAAAGTCACTCATAGGGCTATTCTGAGGATTCATGTCAATAGAGTCCAAATGTTTACACTAGTACTGAACACATTGTACAAATGAGCTGTCTAATTTTGTACATAGGTCCGGCATGCTTCTGGGTGGGTTTATTTACTCCTAGCAAGCCTCACTCCTGCTGTGTTCAGTGTGGTATCTGAATTGCTTCCAGTGTGCACAGTGTCTGAAAGATGAACAGCACACAAACCATCTCACCAGGAGCTCTAAAGCTGCTTGAGGAATCCAGACCTTGACTCAGGAAAACACACCTGACCTGTCCCAAGACAGCTCATGATTAATTGGTAAATGAATGGTATTGACAACGTTCACAATTAATGTTTGGAGGAGAGGCTCAGGGATCTTTTCAGGATGGGGTGGCCAGTGGAAGCTAAATGACATTATCCTCTCGGCTCTGAGAAGCAATTTGTCCACCTACCTGTTTTTAATATTATGGGGAGGGCACCACCCATGTAATACTCAATTCTCCGAAAGGCCAGAGGGCGAACAGGAACCTCAGAACTACAAGAATACAAGTCATAGGGACCAGAAATAGATGCTCTTCTTCTTAACACTGATTTATCAGATCACATGTGCTTTTTACACACACACACACACACACACACACACACACTCCATCTACAGACTTAGCATATTTGCTTGTAAAAAAAACTCCAAGAGTTCCAGAAATTGCACTGACATAGAAAGGAAAGTCCCCAATCTGCCTTCCCGAGATGTAACCACTACTAAGTTTATTTTGTGTTTCTCCCGGATGTTTTAGAGCATGTGTGCCACTATTTAAGCATTACTTAAGAGGGGATGGGATTCTTTTTTACATAGTTGTTCTGCAAGTTACTTGTGTTACTTTTTATTCCTTTCCATGAATAAGTAGATGAGATGTTGAGTTTTGCATTTTTCTTTTTAACATTTCACAACTTCCCTTCTGCTCATAAAAGCCTATGTGTACTCAACTGCTCTGAGAGACACACAAGTCAGGGCAGGAGAAATGTTACCTACTAGACATCCTGGCTTGTAAGTTCGAATGCCTACCTTGACCAGAAATCTTCGACAGTTTGCTGAAGAAGTAGGAGAGGAGAGAGTTCCCTGAAAGGAGGGAAATGGGGCCTTTGCCCAGACTCAGGGAAGAGGATTTGGGACTGCACCATGGGATGGAGTGGAGCTCTGGTTTCTAATGTGGAGTGGACTCAGGGTGTTCTGACTGCTGGTGGATGGGGAGGTGAACCCATCAGCAGGCTTTGGAAGGAGTCCTGGTCCCAGACATTTGGTGCTCCATGGCAAGGACTGTGGGCTTTCAGAACCAGAGGCAGTGGCTGTCAGATGGGCAGAGATCCCTCTGAGGGTCCTCCTATGCTTCTCCACAGCCTGACAGAAACCCCGAATCTGGAACTTGGAAAAGCTGAGAGTGTTTTCAGCTGGCCCTGTGAAGTTAGGGGTTAAAAATTGTCATTATGGGGGCCAGCAGATGGCATCGTGATTATCTTGCTGGACTCCCACATGGCTGACCACAGTTTGAGTCCTGACCTGGTGGCTTGAAAATCATGCCAGGCACATGTGCATGCCCAAGAACCCAGGAGGAGAATGGAGGAGAAGGAATTGTGGCACGGTTATCCCCCTGGGGTGTGATTTCTCATGTTCACTCTCACTGTCTCTGTCTCCATCTCCCTCCAGCCAACACATGCACCCTATAGCAAAAACCATTTTTAAAAAGTCATTATGTTGATTTATAGACAATTAGGAGCTATTGGTTTTTGGAAATCTGAGTTAAAAGATTACATTTCATCCATGATTTATCATTATGCTTAGAACTAGTTTGTTTTCAATGATAGGAGTCTAAATATTTCAATATTAAATAAGACTACCATTCATGTGTATTTGGAATATTTCCATTTTATGCTATCATAAACAATGCAGCAATGAACATCTTTCCTCAGCTGTGGTTATTTCTATGAGACCCATTGTTATAATTTTTAAATATTGAAATAGTCAAATGATCATTTTACATATTTGATGTTAGTAATAAAAATATCTGTAGTTTCTTCTCCCTTGCCAATCTGGCTTTATTAATCTTCCAAACACCTTTGTTAATCAGATGCTTTTATATTTTCCTTCAGCAGAAGTGAATATTTTAGAAGAAGATATAGGCTGGTGATAATCTATGTCTAATTACTATAGCTCCTATTAGTGAGGGAAATTATATTTTTGAAAATATATGATATTTAAAAATATTTTATTGTAGTAACATCTATACAAAACACAAAACCTGCCACTTTAGTCATTTTCAAGGGTGCAATTCAATGATAGTAAATTTGGTCACAGTATTGTTTAATCACCACTATCGGGACCAGCAGTTAGCATAATGGCTATGTCACTGGACTCCCATGTAGTTGACTGCGGTTTGAGTCCCAGACTCAGTGACTTAAACTCACGCCAAGCATGTGTACGTGCGTGCCCAAGATCCCGAGAGAATAATGGAGGAGAAGGGATTGCGGTGTGGCCATCCGGTGGGGTGTGATTTCTCTCTTCCTGTCTCTCTCTCTCTCTCTCTCTCTCTTTCTGGCGAGCACACATGCCCTATTGCAAAAACCTCTCCAAAAATAAAAAATATATATATATATCATCACTACTATCTGTTTGAGAAACTTTCCTACTATCCCTAACAAAAGCTTTGTATCTGTTAATCAGCTCCTCATCAACCCCTTCCCTCAGCAACTGCTAACTTCTATTTTTATTTTCTGTTTCTATAAATTGTCTATTCTAGATATTTCAGGTAAGTAGAATCATATAATACTTGTGATTTCTGTCTAGCTTATTTTAGTTAGTGTAATATTCTCAAGGCTTGTCTGTGTCATAGCAAATGTCAGAACTTCATTCCCTTAAATGGCTGGGCATTATTTCTTTGTATACATATGTGCTATGTTTTGTTTATCCAGTTGTCTATTTTTAAAGTATTATTTATTTTAAAAATTTTATTTAATTTTTTTTCCTTTTTTTTTTTTTTTTTTTTTGAGAAAACAAGAAACAGGTCTGGGACTTGAACCACAGTTGGCCATGTGGAGTTCAGTGCCTCAACAACCACACCACCAGTTGACTTGATTCATTTATCTATTAATGGCTATTTGGGTTGTTTCCACCTCTTTCCATTATGAATAATATATCTGTAAATAATAGCACACACTTTGTGTTCAAGTCACAGATTTCCATTGTTTTGGTTATCTTTCTTCAGTGTAAACACAAGAGTAATTTTGGCTAGTGTTTCTATGGGGGGGTGGGAGATTGCAGTTGCGTAGTCTGTCATTTTGTTGCAGTAATATTTAGCAGACACTCCAATGATTGCAATGCCATTACCTACTGGAAATTGAACAGGAACTTAAGAAAACTTCTTCAAGAAGGCTACAGATGGGAAATTTCTAAGGAAAATGAAGCCATGTGAAATGGAAGGTTTCATGCCTTTGTAGTATATGAAGAGCATATTTCTATATCTAACTTACCAAATCATACTAGAGTTTCAGCAGTTTATCTGGGCCAAGTCTTAAACTATTGAGTCAGGTCATTGGAAGTGAAGGAGCATGTTGTGGGACTTATGTTAGGATCAATATTAACAGAAAAAGAAGAACTTATATAAGAAAAAAGAAAATGAAAGCAAGGTTCTTATATGAGAGAAGTAACCAACAAAAGTTACTTTCTCCTGTTTGATGTTTCCCAATCTAGCTAATATTTTACCTGCTCTGAAATATTACAAATGACAAACTATATAAGAAGAAGATACAAATTTGGGGTGACTCAGGATGATATTATTTTAGTAAGAAGTAAAAAGTAAATGTTTTATGTGGGAAAATGCTCCATTGGAAAAACACTTGCATGTAATTCTTAAGGTATTAAAAACAATGCATGCCCAGAATCCCAGGAGGAGAAGTGAAGGGATCACCCCTGAGGAGTGATTTTTTGCTTTCTGTCTCTCTGTTTCTCCTGCAAGCACACCTATAGCAAAAATCTCTCTCTCAAAACAAAACAAAACAAAACAAAACACAAAAAAAACCCAAAAACCACATTTATATGTAACAGATTTTACTTAACTCATTAGCAGAGTGATCAGCAACTGACTCAAAAAGGATTTAAACAGTAGGGTAAAGAATACTAAAGTAAGGTAGTTCTGTGTTATGTATAAGAGTGGATAATGTCCTATAGAGCAATAATCTCACATTTAGGGATTATCCTCTTTTTCAGAAAAAAAAAATCTTTAAGGGTTTTCTACAGTTAGCCTATAACTTCAAAATATTGTAAATGCCTGGAACTTAGTTATTTGTTAGTCAAACACAGTTACATTTTCAAAGATGGTTCAGTGCCCTTCACATGGGAAATATTGACATTATTCTCTTTAGAAGGTCACTCGATAGGGGCCAGCAGGTAGAATAGAGGTTAAGGTGCTGACTCCCGTATGGCTGACTGAGCAGTTAAAGCCCCAGGTCTGCAGCAAACTCACCTCACACTGGCCACGTGTGCATGCGTGCCCAAAATCTCACGAGGAGAAATGGAGGAGAAGGAATTATCTTGGTAGGAAGGAAGACAGATTCTTACTGAAACTATCAAAATAACAAACTGTCCTGAAAACGAATGGAACTCAGTAAAGACTTTTTGTATACTATTTGATCATTGTGATGAATACTTTTGCTGCCAAGACCAATCAATATATAGTATGTTTTCTCTGGAATAATCATATATACCACTAGTATTGCTATCCACAGAAAGATTTTGTTGGTTATAGGGGCCAGATGGTGGTGCAGTGGTAAAATGTGATGCTCTCCAACATGGCAACATTCTGAGTTCAAGTCCTCATACCTCCCTGAGTCCACTGGGCCCATGCTTGTCCATGATCTGCAACTGGCTGAAGGCTGGAGATGTCAGGACCCTGTTGGGGGTGCTGTTTCTTATCTGTCTCACTCATGGAAGAAATAAATAAGTTAAAAAAAAAGATTTGATTGGTTAGAGATATGTAGTAATTATAAAGAGTATAATTTACATGTAAATTTTAGTGAGATTTCTAAGCTTAATATTTGTAAATGCGGGGATGAATGGGTGGTGTAGTAGTTAAGGCTCTGAACTGCCATAGAGCCAATGGCCTGGACCTGGAGGCCTGGAACTCATGCCAGGCATGTGTGTGTGTGTGTGTGTGTGTGTGTGTGTGTGTGTGTTATGTCCGTGTCCAAAATTCCAGGAGGAGAGGGGCTTACATCATGGCCATCCCTCCTGCAAGATATTTTCTCATTTTCCATCTTACTCTCTCTGGTAAATGCATATACCCTATGGCAAGAACCTTAACAACAACAACAAAAAATTATGAAAGCATTCCTTTGAATTTCAGTTATTATAATTGTCATCATATTATGCCTGCTTGATGATTCATTATCTTATCATTTACATTATGATTTTCCATAAGATATTCTTGCTGAATTCTGAGAGATTAGTTGGAGCAAGTTATCAG
>NW_006159519.1:7107-52321 GCF_000334495.1 Tupaia belangeri chinensis | reverse complement strand
TTTATTTGAGGTTGCCAACTTGTAGTTAACCAGGTTAGAAATAGATGGGAAAATAAAGAAAAGGGCTTCCTCAGATGACCTTAGAAAGTAGAACATTAGATGAAATTATCCTCATCAGTTCCATTCAGTCTCTATAATTAACTTCTGTTCTGCCCCATCTCGGGTCAGCAGTCTGCTTCTGAAGTCATTTGTTCCCACAGTCAAGGCCTCAGAAACTCCTGACCCCATTCGTCTAGCATGGTGGCCATGCCGGCGAGTCTGTGCTCAGGGTCAGCTTCTCCCAGGAACCATCCTGAGGTGCTGCTGCTGCTGCTGCTGCTGCAGCTGCAACACCCAGGCCCTGAGCCTGTGCTTGCTGAAGGCTGCCTTCTGCTCCTAGCAGAGGCTTCACACTCGGGAAGGGAACAGTACAAGCTACTCCTTGCTACAAGATGCAGCGCTCTGATTACTGATACAGTCGACAACGACGTCAGGTGGAGCAGAGTGGCTTCTTCTCTGGAGATGTGATACCTCGTGACTGCACAGGGAGTGCCCACAGCAGGGGGCAGATGGGCACCCCTCGACCATCCCCAGCTGTCCAGCACAGAACACTTTACTGTGGCCAGCAGCCAACGAGAGCCTTGTCCATCCTAAACAAAGCCTCCTTAAGAACCTGTTGTGTCGGCCGTTTCCATGCCAGTCTTTGTCAGCGTGCTTCTCTCTGTCCTAAAAGGTGTGAAACTGACTGCTACAATGCGTACACACGTTACCAGCTCACTCCCCATTTGCACTGGCCTTGGGGAGCTGATCTCTTTCCGATTTGCCAGTTCCTCTCACATCAAGAGCTGTCGAACAGGAGAGCTCTCCAACAGCCTCCTGTTACTTTTAACATCCCTCCTTTTTTGAAGAGATGGAATAGGCTTTTGGAGCCCATAGTCATCTAGGAACACACTGAGCATGTTATTAGTAAAAGCGACACCAACAGCTGCCTGGAGAGCCTTGCATTTCTGAATACAGGGTCTGATCCCAGGGATGGAAATATCGTAGAGGTACCGCTGTCTGACTCAGGCAGGAAGCCAAGCGCTGGAGATCAAGACACGGTTGTAGTTTGGAGACTTCATAATCCAGTTGAACAGTGCAGTATTTGAGAATAAATGTATCACAGATCAATGAAACTCTTAGAAACATGGAACATTTGTTTCTTTAAAAACAAATCAGCAGGACCAGCAGGTGTCGTGGTGGTGAAGGCACTGGACTCCCACATGGCTGACCATGGTTTGAATCTTGGACCTGGTGGTTTGAAAATCATGCTGAGCACATGTGTGTGCATGCCCAAGATCCCAGGAAGAGGTGGGAGAATGGATTGTGGATGTGGCCATCCCCCGTAGGCCTCTGCTAGAAGCGCAAGGTGGCCATCACTTTCTCTCTCACTGTCTCTCTCTGTTCCCTCCAGTGAACACGTGCACCGTATGGCAAAAACCTAAAAAAGAAAAAAATGATCAGTTTTCAAATGACAGTATTCTAGAATCTTAGCTCCCTGAGTGTATTAAACAAATGATGAGGAATAACTTTTTACTACCTCTTCCTAAGAGCAAGCTGAATACCTCAAAACCAGTTTTGAATCACCTGTCTCCTTCTCCTATAGATGTATACACACAAACAAACATATGTGTATATATGTGCTTTTCCACTTCTGAATTTTAACACAGCTTTTATGTGTATTTTCACATGTACAAAACATCCATGTAATTAGATGTTGATATTATTTAAAGTAAGTTATAAAATATAATTACTCTTAACATATTGTAAGAAATGAATAGCCACATTTATTTTTATCATCTTAATTGGGGTTCTACAAAAATAATTTAGACAGCAAAGACTGTGGTTGGTCACCCAGTACTTATTCTTTCTGTGAATTTTAATTCATTTAAAATTGCCTAGGTAACCAAAGATTTCTCATTTATTAACCCAAATTAATATCATTTCTAGATCCTAAAGTAATTTAAGGACCTTAGGAATTACATTAAATGTTACATAAGAGAACAACGCCATCAGGAAATATTTGACAGGGAGATGACATTTACCATTTATGCACAATCGGTGCAAGTTAAAAAAAAGTCCAAGTGATTTGCAGCATTGTCTACAGTTCAGAAGAACCAACTCTGTTTTTCCCCTAAAGATCACTTTTTAAAGTTAAGGTAACATGAGACCAGCAGATGGCATAACGGCTACATCACTGGACTCCCATGCAGTGGACTGCAGTTTGAGTCCCAGACCCGGTGGCTTAAAACTCATGCTTGGAGCATGTGCATACATGCCCAGAATCCTGAGAGGAGAATGGAGGAGAAGGGATTGCAGCATGGCCACTCCCCCTGGGGATGATTTCTTGCTTTCTGTCTTTAAGGTGAGTGCATGAGCCCTATAGCAAAAATCTCTCTTAAACAACAACAACAAAAAAACAAGTGTATACATTTTCATGACCTCAAGCATTATTTGAAAGCCATAACTGATCTCTTTAACTGTGTATGGAAATTTAGGCATTTCATGCTTTCCATGAGAAAGCTAACTCCAGCCTTCCATAAAATGAAATGTGCTGGCCTTACAGGCCACATTGTGATGAATTCAGGGAGACATACAGCTGTTTTGAAACCCCCAAATTGTCACACCTGTCAGATGTGTTCTGGAATTCATCTTACTTTGAAGTGTTATGAGTCCTGCATCCAGATGGGCCTCTCCATTTTTAACCAACAATTAAAAATTGATTCACGGACATTTGCTTCAGTACATGTTTATATGCCGCTGTGCAGTCTCCTCTCTGAGTATCCCGAGAGGAATCGCATCCCCGCACCCTACAGTGACTTTGTTTTCACTTACCGCCCTGCCTCGGAGGCCTCTCCACGTTAGCACACACGGCTCTCTTTCTCAGCAGTCACATCGTGAGCCAACCTTTTCCATAAAGCCCACTGTAAACCAAGGACAGTTGTCTCTAACACCCTAGACAAGATCTCAAAGTCCAGGTGCTCATTTGAAATGTAAATTGAATCCTTGGGAAAATATTGTTGAGTATTTGCAGTGTCTCCCACACAGGAGATAGGAGAATGTAACAGACATTCCCCTCGCCTGTCCTTCAGGGTGTAGGCCTCATTGTGTTCCACACCAAGGCTCCCATCTTCCCTCAGGGCTTTCATGCCCTCCTCTCACCCATTCTGTCCCGGCAGTCCTCTTCCCGCCCGCCCACCAGGTTCCAAGCTGATTGACGTTTGCAGCTAACTGTACTGTCTCCCCTGGGCCCCATCAGGGTGTGTCTCTAGGTCTGTGTGTGGACTGAGTTCCTGCCACCAAAGCCTGACCTTTCCGTGCCCAGGCTGAGCTCTCCTCCCCAAGGCGTCTCCCAGCTCAGAGGACTGGAATGCACATAGAAAGAACTGACTGGATTCCTGATCCCTGTCAGAGCAGCTGGCTCGTCACTGCTGTGGCTTTTACTCTCCGCCGAGTTGTAGTGTAGAATGTGAAGGGGACTAAGGCTTTTAGCTCTACTCCTTGCCCACCTGGTCTCACCTGTAGGCTGGAATTCCCACTTCTGTAAGAGTCAGACATCGAGGGAGCACTTCTTCGATATCCATTCCACCTCCAGAGAGAGGGGACCAAGGAGCATTTGTTCATTTGTTTGTTTTCTGCCATAGGGCACAAGTGCTCACTGGGGATAGAGGAGGAGAGAGAGAAAATGAGAAATCCACCCCACCTCCCCCATGAGGGATGGCCAAGCCACAATCCCTTCTCCTCCATTCTCGTGATTTTTCAGCATGTACACATATGTGTCCAGTGTGACTTTCAAGCTGCCAGATCTGGGACTTGAACCATGTGAACCATGTGGGAGTCCAGTGCCTTAATCAACATACTACCTGCTGTCTCCAAGGAACAGTTTTATTTTTATTTATTTATTTTTTTTAAGTTTCTGTCTTCCATGAGCCAGGCATGCATGCACAAAGGGGAGAGAGGGAGAGAGACCTAGAGAGACACAACACTGTCAACAGGATCCTGAGGCCCTCACTCATCCCCAGCCTTCAGCCAGCCCCAGGGCATGAGCAAATGTGTGCCCTGCACACAGAGGGAAGCCTCTCTGGACGTCAACTGGAAACCTTCTCTGTGGGTTTGCCTTGCAGTGCATCTTGTTTTATAGCGGTGCTGCTTTGTCTGTCCCCAAGATGGACTTTTTTTTTTTTTTTTTAAGGAAGATTTTTTTAAGAAGCGTAGTTTCTTTTTCAAGTTTCTTTTTTTTTTTTTTTTTTTAAGGAAGAATTTTTTAAGAAGCATAGTTTCTTTTTCAAGTTTCCATTGGAAATTTTTAAAATTAACACATGTACATTTTTTTATGGGGTTCAGCGTGATTTTTCAGTTTGGGAATACACTATGTAATAATCTAATCATAGTGTTTAGCCTATCCACTACCTCAGGCATTTATAATTTCTTTTTTTTTTTCTTTTGGAGAGATTTTCACTATAGGGCGCGTGCGCTCACCAGACAAACAGAGAGAGACATAGAGACAGAAAGCGAGAAATCACCCCCCAGGGAGAATGGTCATGCCGCAATCCCTTCTCCTCCATTCTCCTCTCGGAATCTTGGGCACACATGCACACGCGCCTGGCGTGAGTTTTAAGCCACCGTGTCTAGGACGCGAACCGCGGTCAACTATGTGGGAGTCCAGACATTTATAATTTCTTTGTGTTGGGAACATTCAAAATCCTGTCTTCTAGCCATTTTGAGATATGCAGTAAACTTTTGTTAACTAGAATAACTTTACTGTAGAACACTAGAACTTATTTCTCTAACTATAACTTTATATCCATTAACCAACCTTTCCCTATCCCCGTATCACCACCTCTGCCTCTGTAACCGTAACTCAACTCTGTGCTTCTAGGGAGTCAACTTCATTATTATCTCCCACATATGAGAGAGAACATGGAGAGTTTTTGGTGGGTGACTTATTTCACTTAATGCAGTGTCTTCTAGGCTTACTATGCTGTAATAGATGTCAGGATTTCATTCTTCTTTGTGGCTGAGTAGTACTCCATTGTGTATATGCCACATTTTCTTTATCCACTCATACATACATTCAAGGACAGTTGGGTTGATTCCATTGCTTGGCTGTTGTGAACTGTGCTGTAATGAATTATTGAGGGAAGATCACCACTTTATCCATCTGTCTTCCTGACACTGCCTGCCATTTTCTGTTTCCTTTTTTTAGTTTGCTATAGGGTATGTGTGCTTGTCGGGGGGAGGGGAGAGAAAGAAGTTGCCACAGTATCTTTTCCTCCATTCTCCTATTGGGCTTTTGGGCACATGCACCTGGTGTGTTTTTCAGCCTTCGAGTCAGGATTCAAGCTATGCAGTCAGTCATGTGGGATCCAGCTTCCTTGACCACCATGCCACAGGCTGGCCCAACATTGCCATTTACACACACACACACACACACACACACACACACACACTGATTTTAGTCACATACTTAATACGGAGCTGGGATATCATTCTTTATATTCTTCAACAGTAAATAGTAGTTTTTAAGAATAATGAAATATTCCTAGTGAATGAATCTAATGATGGCATTTGATTGGAATTGGAATTTTGCGGAATGATCAGTTACTGTTTCTGGCAGTGTGTTCGAGGGAGGGAGTTGACTATCAACATCGGGGCATGGATAGTGTTAAGCACATGAATGTGACTGACACTTGAGTCCCTGGTCATGGCCATATGCTTTCCCAGTTTGTTCAGGGAAGTTCTGGGATGTGAACCCAGGACCTTTCCTATGTGGGTCCAGCTATATCATCATTACACCACTTCCTGGCCCCAGGGGATACCTTTAATAGTTTGGATACCTTCATACATTTCAGACTTGTATGTATTAAATAATTGCATGTAATTATAGGGATGTGATAACCCATAATTCAATTTAAAATAAGAATGATTTGAAAGTTTGCTCTGCAAAGCTATTCTAATGTTCAAATGCACAATGGTCTTACATACGTTGTGGGCTTTTTTTTTCCTCAATTGAGTTGTATATTTTGGAGAATGTGCATATACCTATGTAGATTTACTTTACAATCACTGAAATAAATTTATTTGCTGCTTTATAAAATTATGAGGAGTCCAAAAAGTTATAATCAACATGTAGCTGTTCTTCTCATGATGGATACTATGACATATTTCCTGCAGACAGATAATCTGATTCAGACTGTAATCTCTATGCTAGTCAACAAATATGTATGTGTGCACACACACACACTCACACACACATACACATTGTTATTTATCTGTTCTACTAGCTTTCTTTTCCTTTGATCTGTCCTAAGTTTCTAATCTTAATTTAATGACTTCAGACAGTCTGAATAGACGGTAACTTCTATTTATATTGTAACTTGGAAAAATCTCACTTTTCTTTAAATAAAATGTCTATATAAGAAGTAAAAAAAGATGTGCATGTTGACAGCTACATTTATTGAGTGGTTACCACCTGCCAGGTACTTTACTGATTGCTTTAAAGCATTGACCCACTTAATTTTGTAAGAAAATTTTGCAGTTGGTAGAATTATTTTTCCCCCAAGACAGAATAGGAAGCATATCCCAGCAAGGCAAAATGACTTAAGGTGAATCCATCAGAAAGTGGTGGAGTGCATGAGGGACCCTCACGGAGTAACTTTAGAGCCTGTGTCTTCCCCATTACTCATTTCTGCTCATTTCCTCCTGGGTCTCTTTGTAAGAACTGGTGCACCGTGACAAGACAGCTGGACTCTGTGTGGGCCTCTATAGAATGTGTAATTTGCACCATCCTTTCCTGATAGGCAGTTCACACCGGGCCGTGTGCCAAGAACACATAGTCAGTCAGCGGGCTCAAGTAGTAGACTTGACCAGCTGGGTATTTCCTACTTTTCAACTCTGTTTTTCCTTTTCACAAAATATAGCTATAGAAGAAAGAAAAACCCTTTCAAGGGTATTGGGAAACATTTATGTAAACTGGTCATACAATTATAACAGTACACTGTGACATTAGACTTTACATATCCATTTGACTGGGCCCCCCGGGGGGGATGCCCAGATAGCTGGTCAAACATTGTTCTGAGTATGTTCGTGAGGTGTTTCTGGATGAGATTATATTTGAGTGGGTAGATATAGTAAGTGGATTTCCCTTCTCATTGACAGTGGGCCTCATCCAACCAGTCGAAGGCCTAAAGAGAATAAAAAGCTGACTGTTGCCTGAGTAGGAGAGACAGTCTCTTGCCTGGCAGACTTTGAATTAGGGCATAGACTACCCCTGGGTCTTGAGCCTGCCACCTTCTGACTGGAGCTATAACATGGGTTCTCCAATGTGTTGACTCATACTGCAGATCTTGGGTCTTGTTACTATCCAAGTCTTGTCACTATTGCATGAGCCCATTCCTTGTAAATAAATCACACTCTCTTTCCTTTCTTTGTCTCCCCCCCACACACACACATGCACACATACAACACATGCAATTGGTTCTGTTTCTCTGGAAAACTTAACCAGTTCAGGTTTATCGGGACAAAACCAGCTGGGTACTAGAGCAGGTGTATACTGGCTTATGAGCATCAAGTGTTAAATCTTTAGGAATTTTGTGTACTAGTTTAAAAATTAAATGATATAAGCTTACAGTAAGTTATATGACAACACAGGATGTAAGTGTTCCGAACACATCAGGCCGTAGTTATTTCACTTACACCGTTGGTGTCCTTCATGTCTGTTGTGTCTCAAGAGAAGTGCATTTAATGTGGCGCTTCATGTTTCTTCTTACCCTCCTAGTCCGGGACCTTCCATGGGAATTTGACATCAGCCACAGTGAGAGTGCTCACACTGTGGAAACTAGTGCACTGGGAATCAGGGCCTAATTCACAGTTTTGTTGATTGTATAGGCTGAAAGTAAGGGAGGGTATGTCCTTAGTGCAGATTAAAAGTGTAGTGAGGGGACAGCAGGTGTGATGATGAAGGCACTGGACTCCCACGTGGCTGGATGCAGTTCGAGTCTCAGACCAGGCAGCTTGCTTTCCCTCTTTCCTTTCTCTCCAGTAATCACATGTACCCTATAGCAAATTAAAAATAAATACATACAAAAAAATACTTTTTTTTTTAAAGTTTAATGAGCATGTAACCATCATATTGTAAATGGGACAAAAACTTGAAGTTTTGTCCCTTTTTATTTTTTTAAAAGGTTTTTGCCTTAGAATGTGTGTGCTCACCAAAGAGAGAGAAAGACAGAGAGACAGAGACAGTGAGAGGGAAAGTGAGAAATCAGTCTCCAGGGGGGATACCATGCTGGTATCCCTTCTCCTCCATTCTCCTTCCGGGATCTTGGGCACACACGCACACACACCCCCCCACACACACACACCTGGCATGATTTTTCAAGCCACCAAGTCCAGGACTTGAACAATAATCGGCCATGTGGGAGTCCAGTGGCATAACTACTATACCATCTGCTGGCCTGAGGTTTTCTTCTTTTAATATTCAAATGATTAACTGGTTCAGTAAAGAATTGCTCACATCATTGATAAATGAGTGAAATTCAGACATATATCTTTCTTTCATTTTAATTCTGTTCATTAGTCTAAACAAAAATATCCACCAACATTGACATTGCAGTTATACTAATCTGTCATGACACTAGCAGTTTCTTTGCAGGATCAGATAGTAATCAATCTTTTCCTCATAGCCTTGTTTGGTGACACTATCGTTTTTGACAGAATTATAAAAAATCCATAGTGGTAGTTTTGCAAGAGATATCAAGTTGCACTGAATTTAACAGTATACTGAATTTGCAATATAAAGTATTACATATGATACTATTATTTTAGTTTGAGTTTTATTTCTCCCTTGAGCAAGAGAGAGAGAGTTTCCAGTAGGATTGCGCCAGCTCAGCCAGCTCCGCATCACGGGCACTTTCATACCTAGGGTAATCAGGGAATTCTCTGGATGTGAACCCAGAACCTTTCCATGTGGGTCAGTCTCACAGAGTGTTGCCTTTTTGCTGTGCTATTGTCCAGTCCCCCATATTTTATTTTTTAAATATTGTGTTATTAAATATCGTATTATGCATTTTTTATATAATAAACCTACAAAGATACAAATACACTTTTCTTTTCTACAGAGGCAATTGTTAAACGTTTATCAAGCACACCATGGCTTAAGGACATAGGACAGAATTCTTATCATGACTGTCACTTGCCATCCACTTAAACTTGCATAAATTTCGTCTGTGATAGGAAGAGAACATGCTTATTTTATGGGCTGAAGTAAACATATGGGATTAGATTTCATAAAGGTTTTCAGAAAACCTTTGCAGAAAAAAATGTACTGCTTTTTTTTTTCCCAAGCAAAAAAGAGCTTTCTTCTTGTAAACTAAGACATGGGAATTCCTGTGTTCTCTGTCCTTATAAGTGTGTAATTACTCTTAAACTGTAGTGTGTGAAGAATGACTAATGATTCAATTAAACTGTTAGTATTACATGTTCTGACAAGACACTAGAATATAAAACTAGTGATATAATAGACTTGAACTGCACAAAACTTCTAGTTTCTTTGGTGGCTTTGGTTTCAGGCTTAATAACACACCTGAAAAATGAATTTTTCATTACCAGACCCCAAAGCATCTTTTTTTTGTTTTTATTTTTTGGAGAGGTTTTTTCGCTATAGGGTGCGTGCGCTTGCCAGACAGAGAGAGACAGAGAGACAGAAAGCGAGAAATCACCCCTCAGGGGGGATGGCCACGCTGCAATCCCTTCTCCATTCTCCTCTCGGGATCTTGGGCACACACGCACACACGCCCAGCATGAGTTTTAAGCCACCCAGTCGGGGACGCAAACCACGGTCAACTACGTGGGAGTCCAGCAACATAGCCATTACACTAACTGCTGGTCCACCCCGAAGCATCTTGACTTTATCAACAGTTGCATCCTTCTAAGCAAATATAAAATTTTAATGAATTAAAAATTTAAGTCCTGTGCAATATTCTTTGAACTTGAATGGAAGCGAGAAAAATAACCACAAGTTTTAACTGCATTACCTATGTTTTAACCATAAGCATTAGACCACACCCATTCATATTGTGGTCTCCCTCCTTTAGATCAGAATCTCACCATAATCTTAAATGATCACTTGAAAACTGGGATCATGAATCAAGACTCAGGACTTATTTATATCGTTGAATTTTAACCAGATTACAAAATTTTGTGCTTCCAAGGACTCCATCAAGAGACTGAATAAACAACCCAAAGAGGGGGAGCAAGAATTTTAAAATCAAATATCCGTTAAATAGCCTATGTCTGAAATTCACCTGTAAATCTTACAATTCGACAATGTAAGGACTAATGATTAATAATTCAGTCAAACAATGGAGAAATGGCTTCTAGTATGACATATAAGGAACCTGGAGTTAATGACTCCCCTCCTCCCAGTAAGAGAAGTGCTAAACCAACTGGAAATCAACTTTTTCTTAGGCCCATCACAGACTCGAGGTCACAGGACACATCACTGTCTCTCAAACTGGAGAGATTGACAGGTATGTATAGGAATCAAGCGTACTGGGAGAAGCACTTACAGTGTATTTGACAAAGTATTCAACTCTGAACATGGACTTGCTTGACAGAGCAAACTTCTGAGAACCCGTCCTCTGCTTGTGTGAATTTTACCTAGAGGAGAACTGCCAAGTTCTCAGGGGCGAAGATCAGAAAAAAAAACAAAACAAAACAAAACAAAACAAAACAAACCTCCAAAATCAACAAATCCTTTCATACCTCTGCCAGAGTCAGGGTAAAATTAGCCATTACAAAGTTTGCTCAGAGGACTTTATTCTTAACAAAATCTAATTTGGAAAGCCTAGCAGACTTGGATTTTATAAGAGATCATGTAAGTGAAGAAGAACACCCCATTTTAGCCCCCGCTAGCCTTGCTTTCTCATGGAGACGGGTGAAAGCTAAGAAGCACTTGTGAAAACCACAACCCAGGAGCACAGGCTCATTGTAAAACGGAGACCGAATCATAGCATTATAGGATGGTTCTCTTTCCCCCATGCTTTACCATCACACCAGTAAGGCTCCTGTATAGCAACAGGGAATTAGAACTGGAAGTAGAGACTGCCAGTTTCAGACCCGATTTAGGAAAGAGTCTTTAGGCATCCCCAAAATAACAGGAGAGACATAAAACAGAGAGAGCAGAGGAAATTGTAGCGTTTAAACCCAGAGCTACAGCTCACATTAAGCACAGTTAAACCCAGTCCAGAAACATGAAACCTCACACCAAAGGCCCATTTAACTCAGTGCTTTCTTTCTTTCTATGTTGTATCCAGCATGCGACAAAAATTTACAAGGCATTCTGAAAGACATAAAAGAAGATCTGAAGATACAAAACAAACCTCTGAAACAGACTTAGGTATGGCAGAAATGTGGGGATTATCACCCCAGAAGTGCCACTTTCCTATTAGGAAATAATGAGCAATGTAAGCAGAAACATGGGGATTTTAAGGAATAATTGAAAAGAAATTCTAGAAATAAAAAACACCATAGGAGAAATGAATGACTTTGGCTTCACTAGTAGACTAGACACAGACAAGGAAAGGATCAGTAAGCTTGAGGATATGCCAATAGAAATTTCTCAAACTGGAACAGAAGATTTAAAAAAAGCAATGGGGACCAGTAGTTAGCATAATGGTTATGTCATTGAACTCCCATGTAGTCGACCATGGTTCGAGTCCCAGACCCGGTGGCTTAGACTCATGCCAGGCGTGAGTGCGTGCATGCCCAAGATCCTGAGAGGAGAATGGAGGAGAAGGGATTGTGGTGTGGCCATCCCCCCAGGGGACGATTTCTTGCTCTCTGTCTCTCTGTCTGTTTCTGTCTTTCTGGCAAGCGTACACACCCTATAGCAAAAACGTCTCCAAAGGAGGAAAAAAAAAAAAAAAAAGCAAAAAGCAAAGCAATGAAAAAACTACAACAGGAACCAGGTGGTTGAATGATGATTAAGGCAACTGGATCCCACAGGGCCAACCGTGCAATTTGAATCCTGGACTCAGGGGCTTGGGAAACATGCCAGGTACATGCGTGCCCAAAACCCTAAGAAGAAAACAGAAGATAATGGATTGTGGTGTGTCTGTTCTTCCCCCTGGGGTGTGTGTGATTTTCCCCCTTCTCTCTCTCTCTCTCTCTAGTAAACACATGTGCCTTACAGCAAAAGAAAAGAGATAAAAAACAAAACAACCTGAACATATCCAAGACTTGTGGGAGGGTTACAAAAGGTGCAACATACACGTAATAGGAATACCAATAGAAGAAAGAAAGACAGGAATGAAAGAAATATTTTGCTGTAGAAACGGTTGATAGTTTCCCAAAATTGATGACAGACTTCCAACCACAGAGCTGGAAAGCCAAGAGAACAAGTAGGATAAATACCCAAAAGTCTGTACCTAAACACATCAAGTTCAAACTGTAAAAAATCAAAAACAAAGAGAAGATCTGGTTGAAGAAAGAAAAATAAAACACCTAATATACAGAGAAGTAAGAATAAGAATTTCATAAGTATACTCTTCAAAAATGATTCAAAAACTATTCAAGCAGGCGAAGAGTGGATTGACATAGACATTTTCAAAGAAAAATCGACCGCCCTATTATTTTACATATAGACTACTTCATCCATCTACAACAGACCACACATCCTTCTCAAGCTTACATGAAGTGTTTATCCAGATCATATTCCAGGCTATAAAACACTCTACACCAAATTTAAAAGAATAGATATTATACAATGTCTCCTCCCCAACCACGATGGAATTAAAGCAGAAATAAATTTAAAAAGAACAGAAAAGTCTCCAAATATCTAGATACTAAACAAAAAAACTTCTAAATAACACAAAGAAGTCTCAAAAAATAAAACTAAAAAGTTTTGAACTAATTGAAAATACAATTTACCAACTTTTATGAGATGTCAAAAAAGCAGTGATTAGAGAGAAATCTAGGTAACAATAAATGCATATATTAGAAATGGAGAGGGGCCAGCAGGCGACATGATGGTTGAAGTGCTGAACTCCCCCACATGGCTGACTGCTGTTTGGGTCCTGAACCTGGAAACTTGAAAAATCACTTTGGGTGTGTTGCATGTATGCCCAAAATCCTGAGAGGAGAATGGATAAGAAGGGATTGCAGCGTGACTATCCCCTCAGAGGGTGATTTCTCACTTTTGCTCTTATTGTCTCTCTCTGGTGAGCACATGCACCTATGGCAAAAACCTAAAAAAAGGGGAGGGAAAGAAAAGAAAGTAATGGATTCTAAGCTTCCTTAGACTAGTAGACTAATGAAAGAAGACCAAATTAGGCCAGCCATTGTGTCATACTTGTGGTATGGCACTCGGTGATGCTGGAGCCACATGGAAGGATCCTGAGTTCACGTCCTGAGGTCTCCCTGTGCACACTGCTACTTGTGGACATGCTTGTGATTCTGGTGGACTGGGTGTGGTTCGTGGTGTGAGAATCCTGTGTGTGGGAGTGGTTGTGCCTCTCTTCCCTACCTCCGTCATTGAATAAATAAATGAATAACCTTTTTTAAAAGACCAAATAAATTCCAAAATAAGCACAAGAAAGGAAATAATAGGATTCAGAAAGGGAATCAGTGCAACTAGAAACCAGAAATCTATAAAGTTAATAAACCTGAAGGCTAGTTCTTTGAAAGTATGCAAACATTTAGATAGACTTCTAGCCAGGCTAACTATGGAAAAAGAGCAGACACATATCACCGATATCAGAAATGAAGGAAGTTTTGTTACTTCTGATCTCAGGAACATTAACGAGAAAATCCGAAAAATATTATGTAAAACCCCATGCCCAGGACTTTGGTAACCTAGATGAAAGGGCTAATTACTTAAATGACAAACTTGCCAAAACTCACACAGGATGAAATAAATGATCTGAGTAGGTCTATTTATATAAAAGAAATCAAATCAATTAATATTCTTCTCAAACAATAAGCACTAAGTTATGACAGATTCACTGGTGAATTCTACCAAACATTTAAGAAGGAAAATAATTTTAATTCTTTCCAGTCTTTCAGAAGATAGAAGCAGAGAAGAAATACTTTCTTACTCAGCATTCATCTCATACCAAAAACAGGTAGACATTTCAAGAATTACTACAGTCCAATATCTGTCATGAGCATAGACGCATAAGTTCTCAACAAAATATGAGTTCATTAAATTCAGTGATGTATAGCAGTGATGTACAAATAGAATTTGTACATCATGACCCATTTGGATTTATCCCAGATATGTAAGGCTGGCTTAATACTTAAAAAATCAATTAATCATTACATCAACAGGCTAAAGAGGAAAAATGATATGGTCATAACAATAGATGCAGTAAAACCATTAAAAAAATTCCAACATTGATTCATAATAAAAACTATTGTAAAGTAGGAATACAGGGAAACTTCCTTAACTTGACAAAGAATATCTACAAAAACTACAGCTAACCTCATATTTCATGGTGAGACACTGGATAATTTTCTCAACATCAGGAACAAAGCATCCCTATTTAACTTCATACTAGAAGTCTTAGCTAAAATGCAGAGATAAGAAAAGGAAAAAATATAGAGTAAAAAGAACAGCCTTTTCCATAGATGATGTGATATATATAGAAGTTTCAAGGCATCAACAAAAATTCTCTTGCCATTAATAAGCAATTATAGGGGTCAGCCGGTGATGTGGTAGCTAAGGGTGTTGAACTGCCACATGGCTGACTGTGGTTTGAGTCCCAGATATGGCAGCTTGCTTTCTCACTTTCTCTCTCTCAATCTTTCTCTCTTTCTCTAGCTTGCTCTGTCACTCTCTGGACCAATTAAAATAAACAAATGAAGTTAAATTTAAAAATTACTTAAAAATTAATAATGTAGCAATGTTGCAAAATTCTAGATTATTATATGGGGGACTTTAAAAACTTCACAGGAACTGTGTACTATTAAAAACCTATGCATGGATTTTATCTTGGTTTTGTGCCAAAATAAACCATTTTAATTCAATTTTTTATGAAGTTTTCAGCTTTCTTATATAAAAGTCAGTTGTTTTAATTTAAACCAGCAATAAAACATTATGATTTAAAATGAAAGACAATATAAAATTAATACCAAGAAAAAGAATTATCTTGGTATAAATTTAAGAAAATATGTAAACAATCAGTACAGAAAAAACCTACAAAATTTTGATCAAAGATATCAAAGATCTAAATAAACAGATTAGTTTTTCATATTCATGAGTAGGAAGACTCAATATTTAATATGTAACTTATATATATTAAAATGATCAACCAATGAAAAGATGGGAAAATGAGCTGAACAAAAAACTTTTTAAGGAAGACATACAAACAGTCAAAAAGCATATGAAAAAATACTCAACATCCCTCATCATAAGGGAGATGCAGATCAAAACCACAGAGATACAACCCAACTCCAGTCAGAATGGCTAAGGTTAAAAAACAAAGAAACAGAAAATGATAAGTGTTCCTAGCTGGGGCTGTAGTGAAAGGGAATCCTACACTCTTGGTGGGAAAGTAAATTGGTATAGCCCTGTGGAGAACAATATGGAGGTTCCTCAAAGATGTACAAATAAAACTACCATATAATCTAGCATTCTACTTCTGGGTATCTACCCAAAGGATAGGAGCATGCTCAGTCAGAAAAGTGCTTGCACATCTATGTTTATTGAGGCATTATTCACAATTGCTAAGACATGGAACCAACATAAATGTCCACAATTGGATAAATTGATTAAAAAAGTGTGGCATATATACTCTATGAAATACTATTCAGCCATAGAAAACAACAAGATTCTGACTTTTGATAGAAAGCTGACAAATATGGAAGATTTACTGCTGAGTGAAGCAAGTCAGGCTATGAAAGAAAGACATTGTATGTCCTTACTTAATATATACTGACTATCTACACTCTATGGTGGAAAATGAAACTTAGAGGATATAGAAGCTTGAAAAATGGTTATGGATATTGGAAACAGTGTGAGAAGAGGTTGGGAGAAGAGGGTGAATGTGAAGAAAGAAAAGGAGAAAAATAGAAAGGCAAGACATTTATGGGACACAGAAATGGATTATTATCTGTTGATGATAATGTGTATAGTATCCTCAACTGGACTGGTGTGCAGTGTATTCATGTTGGGTGAATTCACTTTACAAGCAAAGTTATATATAGTGATTGAATGTATAAAATAAAATAAATTTTAAAAATATATTTTTTAAAAAAGCGATGCCAATCTGTATAGTGATCTGCTGATGATAATGTATATGGTAATCTTTGTCATGGGGACCAGCAGTTGGCATAATGGCTATATCGTTGGAGTCCCATGACCATGGTTTGAGTCCTGGACCCAGTGGCATAAACTCACGCCGGGTGCATATGCATGTGTGCCCAAGATCCTGAGAGGAGAATAGAGGAGTAAGGATTGCAGTATGGCCAACCCCCTGGAGGATTGTTTCTTGCTTTCAGTCTCTCTCTGTCTTTCTGGCGAGCACACACACCCTATGGTAAAAACCTCAAAAACAAAAACAAAAACAAAAACCTTTTATCATAACTAACATACACTGTATTCATGCTTGGAAAAAATCCATGTTGTATACTGTGAAAGATGCACAGTGATTAATATACATAAAAAATAAAAAGAAAGCAATGCCAATCAAAATTCCATTAAGTTTTTTGCAGATATTGATAAACTTATTCCACATTTATAATAAAGGCAAAAGACCAAGAATAGCCGATATAATACTGAAGAAATGAAAAGTGGAAGGACTGACATTACCTGACTTCTAGATTTAATGGAGAGTTAATATAATGAAGGCAATGTAGTATTGGTGAAAAAATAGACACATAGATCAGTAGACTAGTACAGAGCCTAGAAATCAACCCAACACAAATATAATCAGCTGATTTTTGACAGAGAAGAAATAATGATCTTTTGAAAAAAAATGGTTCTGGAACAACTAGATAGCCACATACAAAAATGAATGTAGGCATAGACCTTAAACTTTTCACAAATTGGTCATAGACCTAAATTTAAATTGCAAAATTGTAACACTTCCAGAAGATAATCTAGGAAAATAACCTAGGTGACCTTGGATTTGGTGATGACATTTTGCTTTCTTAATTGCCAGAGGGTATATGCATTCACCAGAGGGAGGGAGAGTGAAAGGGAGGAAGGGTGAGATGGAGAGAGACAGAAAGAGAAGACAAATGAGAATGGGGAATCATCTGTGAGTGAAATTGTGCTTCAATGGCTTCTTCATTTCTCCATCCTGTCAGGACCATAGGCACACATGCACATGCACCTGGCATGTTCCTCAAGTCACTGGTTCTGAGACCTGGTTGGCCTTGTGAGATCTGGCTCCTTTAGTCATTAAATTATGGGATTTATCAGAAGATAACTTTTTAGATATGATGCCTTTAGATATGATGCCAAAAGTGTACATCATAAGGAAAAAAAATAGTATTTTGGACTTCATTAAAATGAAGACATTCTACTCTGTAGATGATAGTGTTCAGAGAATAAAGTGTCAACCTACAGGCATAGAGAAAGTACAAAACACTTAACTTATAAAATACTGTTAATACAATGGACTCTTAAAACTCAATAGTAAGAAAACCAAATTAGAACATGAGTAAATGCCTTAATATTTACTTCATAGAAGATAAGTATATGACAAATGAATATATGAAAAGATACTACATATCACATGTCATTAGGGAAATGCAAATTAAAACAATAGATAACACTGCACACCTATTAGAGTGGTCAGAATCCAGAACACCAAAACCACCACAGGCTGTTGAAGATGTAGAGCAGCATGTTGTTGGTGGGGAAGCAAAATGGTACAGTTACATTGGAAGACAGTTCGGCAGTTTCTCTGAAAACTAAACTAAGTCTTACCATATGATCCAGAAATCTTGCTTCTAAGTATTTACCCAAATGCATCAAAAATTTATGTCAACATCAAACTCTGAACATGAACATCTATAGCAGCTTTATTCACAATTGCTAAAACTTGGAAGGGACCAAGATTCCCTTCCGTAGGTGAATGGATAAACAAACTGTGGTACATCCAGACAGTGGAAGTGCTAAAAAGAAATGAGCTGTCAAGCCATGAAAAGACATAGAAGAAACTTAAATGCATATTACTAAGTGAAGGAAGCCAATCTGAAAAGACTACATATTGTGTAATTTCAACTACATAACATTCGGGAAAAGGCAAAACTTACGGAGACGGGAAAAATATCAGTGTTTGCCAGAGAAGGGCAGAATAAAGGAGGGCCATATGAGTAGCTGCAGCACAGAGAATGTTTAAGGCAATGATACCACTCTGTAAGATACTTCAGTGGTAGATGCATGTTGTTATATTTGGTCATCAGAAAAATCAGGATGTGTTTCCTATGCAGAAATGCATCATGACTTTTCCAACCACCAAATAATACATTTGTCCAAACCCTCAGAATCATACAATGCAAACTGTGATTCCCTGATGTTAACTATTAACCATAGTTAATATTAGTAATATGTTTATCAATATTGACTCATTTATTATGATGGATGTTTCATGCTAGTGCAAGATGTTAATAATGGAAAAATGCTAGGGGAAGGAAAAGGGAGTGTCAAGGGGCATATGGGAACTCTCTCTGTTTTCTACTCCATTTCTTTTGTGTACCTAAAACTGCTCTTTAGAAAAATAGACAAAGACTTTGAGTATACATTTCTCCAAAGAAGAAATAATTATGGCCAATAAGTATATTTAAAATAACTTGACATTATTAGCCACTAAAGAATTATGAGACTAAGCCATTCAATTGGCCAAAATGTATTTTTACAAAACTGAAAATAACACGTGTTGGCAAAGATACAGAGAATTTGAAATACTTATACATTGCTGGTGGGAATGTAAAATAATTTAGCTATTATGGAGAATAGTTAAGCATTTCCTCATTGTATTAAACATTGAATTACCATAGCACACAGCAATTTCAGTCCCAAGATTTGCCCCAAGAGGAATGACAAAGCACTTCTACATGCAAATTTTTGCAAATACCATGACAGCATTGTTGATAGTATCCAAGATGTAGAAATAATCCAGATGTTCATGAACTGCTAGAACAGGGAATAAAATGTAGTCTATCATTACAATGGAATGTTATTTGGCAATGAAAAAGGAATACCAATATATACTGTATTATGATAGAAACCATTATGTTAAGATGAAGCTGGACGCAAGAAACCACACGTTATATGGCTCTCTTTATATGGATTATCTAGAACAGGCAAATCTACTGTGACCAAGTAGATCAATGGTGCAGAGAGCAGAGGAGGGGGAAAAGGTACTTGAGGAGAAATGAGGCACTACTGTTCATGGGAATGGGATTTCTTTTCAGAATGATGAAAATGTTATAGAACTGACTGTGGTGGGACCAACAGGTGGCATGGAGGTCAAGGCACTGGATCACATATGCCCGACTCTGTGGTTCATGCTGGATGCACATGCATGTGTGCCCAAAATCTCAAGAGGAGACTGGAGAAGAAGATATTGCAGTGTGGCCATATCCCCTGGGGGTGATTTCTTACTTTCCCTCTCTATATGTCTCTCTGGCAAGTACACATACTCTATGGTAAAACTAAGAAACAAAAAAAAACAACAAAAAAAGACATTGGGATCATGGCTGTATAACTGTAGTTGTACTAAAAACTATCATTGTGCATTTTAAATGGGTGAATTTTAGAGTTGGTTAATTATTTCTTAACAAGGCTACTAAAAATTCATGAGTGTGACATATATTGGTAACCTTGATTTATGATTTGTTTGTCCAAAAATTCAACTTACCTGTTTTAAGAGGGAAGCCTCTTCTATTCCTTTATCTCTTTCCTCCCCTCTTCTCCCTGAAGCCTGGTGTGTAGACCAGAGCAGAAGTGACCAGTTACCTGCTTGCCTCCCTCTTGTACCCAAGTGCTCATCTCAAGGCATGAAGAAAATAAAATCATCCCTCTCCTTGAAAGTGTCCTTCCCTGTTCAATTCCTCTAATATTAATTGAGGGAGAAACATACTTTTTGTTCACTAGGTAACTGATTTTTATTCAGTTAAACAGGTGAATATGTGATTGGTTTAATCTCCATAGAGGGCACATGGCAACTCTAGTTGGGTCAGAACTCCAGGTTTCTGACACCCATGGTATGAGACATTCACTCCAATGAGGTACATGTGAAACTGCACCTTCAAACAGTGGTCACTTTTCTATGCCTACCTTAGGACTCATGCCTCCTTATGAATTATTTGAGGAACTATATCATATACACACACACACACATATATACACATATACATACACATACATACACACATACATATACATAAACACACATACATAAATTTTTTTAGAGATTTTTTGCTATAGGGCACATGCACTTGCTGGAGAGACAAAGAGACAGAAAGACAGAAAGCAAGAAATCACCTCCCAGGGAGCATGGCCATGCTGCAGTCCCTTCTCCAATTTTGTCTTGGGATTTTGGGAATGCAGACACACACATGTTCAGGGTAAATTTCAAGCCTTTGGATCTGGGGCTTGAACTGCATTCAACCATGTGGGAGTCTAGTGACATAACCATTACACCATTTGCTGGTCCCAGTAGGTACATAGTTTAATTTATACCTAGTAAACTTTGTAAAAAACTGTATTTGTGAAACAGTTAATTGGAACATTTTGTCCTTTTTAAAACTATTAAGACAGGCTTTTGTATGTTGATGATATGAAGAGGGATGCCTGTTATGGAGAAGTGTCTGGGGTTTTTGTCTTCCTCCCAACTCAGTGTTCTCGCTTTGTCTGGAAAAGTATTTTAGAGGTACAATCTTTTTTTTTTAAATTAAAAATAAAAAAGCCTTGACAAACAGCTTAACTTTGATATACTTGACAAACCAAGGTTTCTTTAAGCATTCCAAGATTAAAAAAAAAATTCTGCCCAAATGCTAGTAGTGAAAAATATATATCTTACTACAAAAATATCTGTGACCTTCCCCCCACTGGCAATGAGCTTACTGTTCATTCATGAATTTGTGATAGTTTCCTTATAACAGTGTGATTAATGAAAGATCCTGTTAGAGCATTTGAGTCACTCACCAGCTCATTCTCATTCATCAGACTCTGAAAGAATGCCAGCAAATTTGCCATCCAAACATTATCCCTGGTCATTAAGAAGAATTTTAAATTTGGGGGGTGATGGCTATTCTCAATGTAGATGAGTTCAACATTATTAAAATCCTTCAAAAGCAGTTACAACGACTCCACCAAGGGTCATAATGGCAACTAGAATCTCTTCTAATGGGATTATAATGACAAAATAATAAAAACATTAAGCAAATGGAGATTGCAGCATTAAATATACTGATACCCAAATAGTTGGAAAAAGAGAAGCTGAGGCCAAGAAGAATCCTGTTGCATATCCACCCCACAAGGAAAGAAATGGAATATTTGAACCTCATAGCAGAACAATTGTCATGGTCTATGGTTTTATTCTTTTCCCAAAAAATGTGCTGTCACCAAGGCGTTATAACAACATTGTTCTCAATTACATAACACCTGACTTGTAACTGGGGAGAGAGAAGTTATAGTATTATAATGAACTCACATAATTTGAGGGAAAAAATGCTGATTTTTCACTATGTGGGAAGGTTTTATACATGCTTATAATGATGGTGTCATTTCTCAATATCAGGTCAGCATAATCCTATTTTGAAATGAGCTCTTCCCTCTTAGCAACAGGAAGGACTTGGTTTAATGTAAACTTGGTATTAAGTATGACTGTCACTGGTCTATCCAAAAGAACCAATTATTTTCAGGCCAAGGTGCAAGTCCTTTCTCTCGGATGTATTTTTAAGGCAGGATTATGATATTTTGAGATGTAACTGCTTTGGCACATGGCCTACCTAATGATGGGTGGACAGTGTTTGCCATATTAAACACTGAATCTGTTGGGAGGACATTTATAGTTTTCTCAGGTTGACCATTATTCTGTATTCTATGTTGCAACCATGGAAAGAAAGAGGTCAGTGTGGGCTTGTAGTGACAGAGATGTCAATGGTACTAACGGATCCTATCTAATTGTAATGTATAGGATTCAGCAACTGATCAAAGATAAATCTGTAGAGGTTTTGGCCTCAGTACTGGGAAAATAATAATGCCGTGACCAAAATCAGGCTTGGAGGTAGGCTTCTGGGGAAGAGGAACAATCAGAGAAGAGAACCTCTCTTTGCAGTTGTAGTGAACCTACAACTTAGGATGTGGGTTCAGACAAGACATACTGATTTGAGAAACTTCCATGTAGAAGTCCTAGGTAAAGATGTGGAGTGGGAAGAAATCTCCATGATGGGGAAGAGGAGTGAGGGCCTCAGCAGTAGAATCATGAGGCATTGGTTTGTGTTGTTTATGACCCAGGAAAGAAGTGCTTTAGAAGTTTGGTGGCTTCAGGGTCCAGATTACAAAGGCTCAATAGTGAGTAGAGACAGATGTTTCCAAAATATAATGAGTTATTGAAATTAAACTAAATATAGTCAACATCTAATTATACCATATTACAAAGTAGGGAACAGTTCTTTAGATAAAGAACTTTCATTAAAGTCATATGACTTGAATAAAAATGTTGAAAAAAATCTATGAGAATCTCTTTCCTACTTTTTTAAACAAACATTTCCAATGTTGACTCATAGGTCTTAATTAAGATTAGAATGACTCATTGAAATGCACTATATGTGATGACACAGGAGTATTGGTAAACAAAGATAACCTTCATGATGGCTTTGGAAGTGACTACTGGCCTCTTCATGGCCAAAGCCATTGAGTATCTGTATCCACTGCCATCACACCCTGATGTGACTCCAGGAACTGTTTACTGAGGTCCTTGGTTTTGTTAGGCAAATTATTCCTTAAAAGTTTGTCAAACAATATCCCCAGATTCTCACATAGCTAACAAGTCTGGGTTAAAAAAGAATTTTTTAACTTGTTAAATAAGACTTTACTTTTAAATAAGAATTCAAAAGTACTTGTTAAATAAGAATTTACTTTTACTTATATAACATCTGCATGGTGTATTAGGGATCTTGTTTTTTTTTTGGGAGAGGTGTTTGCTATAGGGCGCGTGCGCACGCCAGACAGACAGAGAGAGACGTAGAGACAGAAAGTGAGAAATCACCCCCCAGAGGGGATGGTCTCGCCGCAATCCCTTCTCCTCCATTCTCCTCTCGGGATCTTGGGCACGCACGCACACACGCCCGGCGTGAGTTTTAAGCCACCGGGTCCGGGATGCGAACTACAGTCGACTATGCAGGAGTCCAGCGACATAGCCATTATGCTAACTGCTGGTTCCCGTGTATTAGGGATCTTTAAGGAAGATACATGAATGTATTTTTATCACAGATCTTCATGCCCCCATAATAAGTGAATAAAATGATTTATTAGGTGGAGCATACAAAGACATTCTCATGCTTACCTCACATGCTAACTACTTTATAATTCTATATCATTTTCTTGGCATGTCTTATTGTGAGATATCCAGGTGATCCAAATATCTGGTCTTGCTCACATAATCACTGATAATTGATGTGGGAAAGGGGCTGCAAGTTGGGTACCACTTACTATAAGAGTCATCATAGTGTGTCTTTTTACTAGGCATTTACCTATCAGTTCCATTAAACACCATCTACAAAATTATATTAAAAAGCTGGTGAAATTACTTAAGCTTTTAGAAACTCTGAACTTCCTTGCAGTGATAACTTATATAGTCCAACAGATCTTGAGTATTGCTCTGTGTCCCTTGAAATTTTATTTTATCTGGTGTCTTCCTTGTACCCAAAGTGCCTCAGACCACAGCTTGGATATTATGACCTTGAGTGCTTGTTTTTAGTTTCTCTCCATTGATTCATTCGATGAGTGTTATTAGACATACATATACTGTGTGCCAGCTACCAGGCTAAATTCTGTCAACACAGAGATGAATCCAACAAAGCTGTGACCGTGTAGGAGTTAGAAGTAGGTAAGAGGAAACTTATTGCTTATTCTGTCCCTCCCCCTACCCTTCATACCCAGTCACCAGAACTTCCAGCTTCTGCATGTGAAGCCTGGATTTCCTGCCCCATGTCTATCCTAATGGTGTCATTCCATTCCACCAAACAAACCCATCTTTCCAGATCCACCTTCTTGGGTGTGATAGATAAGGGATGACTAAGGAGTGCTTTGAACTCTAGATTGAGGAGTTTGAAATTTTGTTCTGTCATGATACAATACACAAAATATGAATTTACCATTTCATCCATTTAGGCTTACATTCAGCAATATTAAGTGCACTTATAGTGTTATACTGTCATCACTATCATCTATTTTGAGGACTTTTTCATTATGTCAAATAGAAACTCTATCCATTGAAGTACGACTACCTATTTTACCTTCCTCCCAGTCCCTGGTAACCTCTGATCTACTGTATGTCTCTATGAACTTGATTATTCTAGATATTTCATATGAATGGAATAATACAGTATTTGCTAATTCATATCGGGCTTGTATTGTTCAAGATTCATGCACATTATAGCATATATCAGAACTTCACTCTTCTCTAAGACTGAAAAAGTAATTGTTCATACAGTAGTACCTTTTTATCTTCAGTTTCATTTCTAATTTATTATTTTTTTATTTTTAATTTTTAAGTGTTTTTTTTTTTTTTTTTTTTTTTTTTTTTTTATTTTTTTTTTTTTTTTTTTTTTTTTTTACCATAGGGCATATATGCTCATCAGAGACAGTGAGAGAGAAAGTGAGAAATTACCTCCCGCCCTCCAAGGGGGGAACGGCCACACTGCAACCCCTTCTCTTCCATTCTTTTCCTAGGATTTTGGTCACAATCCACATGGCCTAATGTGATTTTCAAGCTATCAGGTCCAGGAACCAAACCATGGTCAGCCATATGGGAATCCAGCACCTTAATCACTATACCATCTGCTGGCCCCAACATTCCAGTTTATTAACGGTGATCAATAGGTGTCTTAAAATATTAAATGAAAAATTCCGGAAATAACTTGTACATTTTAAATTGTGTGCCATTCTGATTAGTGTGATGAAGTCCTATACCACCCTGCCCATAACATGAATCATCCCTTCACTCAGCACATCTGTGCTATATAAGCTCTTTGCCTGTTAGTCATTAAGTACTGCAGAAGTCCCTTAGTAGTTGTTTCAGTTCTCACATAGAAATTTTTTTTTTTTTTATGTAGGATTTGCTACTGTCTATGGTTTCAAGCACTTACTGGAAGTATTGGAACATATCCCCTGTGGATAAGGGGAGACTACCCGATGTATCATTTTTGTTTTTCCATTTATCTGTTGATGAACACTTTGGTTGTGTCTGCCTTTTGGCCATTGTGAGCAACAACAATGAACAGTGGCACAGAGTATCTGACTCTCTGCTTTCAATTTATACCTCGGAATAGAATTGGTGGAGCATATGGTAATTCTATGACTAAGTTTTTGAGGAGTGGCCAAACTGTTCTGCACAGTGGCTATATCATTTTATATCTCCACCAATGGTTTAGGAGAGCTCTATTTTCTCCACATAATCACCAACATTCATTTTCCCTTTTTTAATAGTAGTTACCATAGTGGGTGTATATAAGTATTAGAGTATGTAGACTTTTTATGCTTTTATTTATGTTTAATTTTGTAATTTCTTACTCATATTTAATTGTACATCTCTATAGCATGCAATATGGTATGTGCAGTACACAAAAATATGGTAAATATACACTATGGACTATTACTCATCTCTAAGGAACAATGAGACTCTGTTATTCCATATAAAGGGGATGATTATAGAAGATTTAATGATTGTGGGTGATTTGCATTTAGTGACTAATGGTGTTGAGCATCTTTTCATGTGTTTTACTTGCCATTCATGTATTTTCTTTAGAGACATGTCTCACTTTACCATTTTTAAATCAATTTGCTTATTTGTTGTTGACTTGTAAAAGTTCTTTGTGTATTATAGATATTAATCTCTTCTAAGATATAAGATTTGAAAATATTTTATCCCATTCTATAGATCATCTTTTTATAAGGAGTTTGAATTTTAATATTGAATAGAAATCTAGGAATTCTTGATACCCATGTTTCTTTTCTAAGTCTTGCTATTTTCAGTAGAGCAGAAACAAGTGTTCCTGACGTCAGGAACCATTGCTAGGTACTTTCTTATCCTTTCATGCTGTTTGACAGTTACCGCCTACTCTTAAACTTGCTTTTCTGTCTTCTGGCTCTTTCTCCTTAGCGTTAGTGTATGCAGCAGTTAAGAATGTGCTTTAACTGGGACCAGCAGATGGCATAATGGTTACATTTCTGGACTTCCACATAATTGACCATGGTTCGAGTACTGGATCCAGTGGCTTAAAACTCACTCCGGACATGTGCATACCCAAAATCCTGAGAGGAGAATGAAGGATCAGGGATTTCAGTGTGACCATCTCTCCTGGAGAGTAATTTCTCATTTTCTGCTGTGTCTCTGTTTCTCTCTGTCTCTCTGGCAAGTGCATGTGCCCTATAGCAAATGTCTCAAAAAAAAAAAAAAAAAAAAAGAAAAAAAGAAAAAAAAAAAAAAAAAAAAAGAAAGAAAGAAAGAAAAAGAAAAAGAAAAAAAAAGAAAAAAGAATATGCTTTAATTGCCTGAAGTAGGGCCTGTCTCTGATGCCTTTTAATGGAGTGTGGCTAAGTTATTTAACTTTACCATGTTTCAGTTTCCTCATCTACAGAGTATGGATAATGTACCTAACTTATAGGATGATTTCACAAATTAAGTTAATGATTTGATTCACATAAATTTATTTGAACCACTCAGTAAGGAAGCATTCAATAATTGTTACTTTTTACTATAATTATTTTTAAATATCCAGTTAGACCAAATAGTGTATTGATATTTTTATTGCCTCTTTACTTTTATCTAGTATTTTTTCCTCCTCTGTTAAATAGAGCTATTTAGTATTCAGCCAAGGATTCAAGTGATTGTTATGTGCCCAGTACCACAAAGGTTTTTATTTTTTTGAAGAGCGTTTATAATTTTTTAACAAAGTAATAGAAATTGCTTCTTTGTAGAGAAAAACAATATAGTCTTATAAAGAAAACCAAGTGTACTATTGAGGAATGTGAGGAATTTTAAGAAAATTATCCTTTGCTATCAAATAAAACTATGTCAGAAATAAATAGCATTGTGTATTTGCAAATTTGAGAATTTCTGAGTCTCAGGGCTTGTGTGAATGTAGATGACCCACTGATTGTTTCTATCAAATAAGACTCAGCCATGCATGGGGCACTGTGGAGTCATCCACAGCTTCCATCTGCATGTAGTCTTCCAGATCACAGTTGGTTCTATATGTACTGCTTGGTAGTTTAGTATTTGCATTCATTTTCAGTTTGCACTAATACATTGCAAGATTTTTAAAGAAAGGAATTTTTTTCTTCATATCTTTGATTCTCTCATTGGTTTTGCACTGAGTAGCTCCTTAAGAAAGATTTGTCAAATCTGTATTTGTTTTAATATTGTTTCTATATATGACCTCCCTTTTAGAAAGCATGTTATTTAGAAAGCAAGGGCTATGGTTTATTTTTAATATGGCTCAGGGTCAGTGCACGGTGGGCTATAGTGTGACTAGTTAGTTGGTACACAAAGCACAAGATAGCATTTAGATATTGTGACTTTAAAAATCAAACATCGATGGACCTTTAAATATGCCCTTAGAATTAGTGTTTGTGGAAAGGGAGATGTATTGAAGGTATTTTTGTGTTCAGATTTGACCTTCATCATACATATCCTGGATAAATCATTTCTCCGAATCTCAGTCCCCTTACTTGTTAATTTGGTGATTATGAGGATTGAAGAGGTAACAGTTAAAATGCCCACTATGGTTCCTGGAACATCCTCTTCTGCTGTGTCATTTCTCACTTGTCTTATCACTGTTGCAGAGTTCTTAAAGTAGAATATGTTAAATATATGGAAGTTTTAACAATGGTCCACTCGGTACATGTAGCAAATTGCATTAACCTGTATCTAAAATATAGCTTTTTTGAATATATTTACACCTTGTGGCAGGTATTATTTATAGTGATTCTCAAAAATATGTATTTTTAAAATAACAGTGGAAAGAACCCTGGCCTGAGACTTACTAGCCCTGGATTCTAGCCCAGTTTTGCCACCTTCTGACCGACCTTGGACTTTGCTGGCCTGTTTCTTTTTATGTAAAATTAGGTGGCTAGATGAGATGGTTGAAGTCTCACTTGATGCTAACATTTTCTGTCTCCCTGAAATCCCAGTGCATGCCATCTATTTTCACTCCATCAACAAAAAAATAAATTCATTCTCTAGTAAGTTCTTTAAATCCTTCAACTTGAGAGAATTCAAAGCACCTGCCCTAATTCAGCAGCCCATTTGTTGTTAGAGGGTCTTGTTTCTAAGGGGTTAAGTGTAGGTTCCTCTTTACATAGGATGGTCCACTTGGCCCTAGCTAATACCCATACACCAAACACTGACCGTCCACTGGCATCTTGCCTACAAAGACTGTTTTGGAAGGTTTCAGAATGGCAGTAAGGGGAACTTTTAGCACATCTGTTACCACTTCGGGAATAAATCTGTGGAGCACACGCTGTCCCAGTCAATACACTGACCTCACTTAGAAAGGACAGATTGTGATTAAGGTGAAGTGTGTTTAGATATAAAGCTACCATTACTGCATGAGATTTTATGTTTTTAATTATTTAGTGTTTGTGTTACTGAGTATCTTGTAAGTGATCAATAAAAATAGTAAATGAAAGCAACATAAACAAATGTACCTGATTTTTCACTGGTCATCAAATCAGGATCACCTGAATTTTGCCATCTCTGCCTTTGTTACTATTGATCATCTTAATAAAAGGAAAGCTAGCCAAGTTTCTAGACCATATCTCAAAATAATTGCTTCCTGTGTGTGTTTATCTAAATGTTAAACTTAAACAGAACAGATGCTAAATGTCTCAGACATACTTCAAATAAATCTTAAGAGGAAAGTAAAAGCAAATATTTATGAAGAGCTTTAGAGTTTGCATAATGTTTTTACATATTTATATCTTGATAGTGACTGGGCCAAAGCTGCCCTAATATTTCATTGATCTCGGGCCAAGCATGGCTTGTGCAGGTTGCATTCTGATGCAGCAGGAGGAGAAATCTCTGGCAATGGTTCATGATATATAGGCAAAAGGTTTGGTTTGATTGTCTACTATTAAACTTGGTAGCCGTATGTCCTTCAGTATTTTCTAATGTCGAATGTGTGCTATCATCATAGTGGATAAATGAACTTTAGAATAAGACAGGTTTCTCATCTCCAATCTGATGCTCTATAGACAAGTTACTTAGCTCCCCTCACAACCTTAATTTTCATAGTTAGAAAACAGAGGCAGTAACACCTACCTCATAATGTTGTCAGGATTAAATAAAATGATACACGTGAGGGGCTGGCAGGTGGTGTAGTTGTTAAGGTGCTGGATTGCCACATTGCCAACTGCAGTTTGAGTCCTGGACGCTATGTCTTCAAAATCACACCAGGCATGTGTGTGTGCATGCCTAAAATCCAGAGAGTGGAGGAGAAGGGATTTTCATGTGGGCATCCTCTCTGAGAGGTGATTTTCTCACATTCCATCTCTCTGTCTTTCTATGGTGAGTGCATATGCCCTATGGCAAGAACCTAAAAATAATAATACATGTGATTAGCAAATAGTGTCTCAAAAGTGTTAATTTCCTTGTTTTTCCACTACTTGTTTAATAAGTCAACATGATTAATCCAGAGAAAATTTTACGAAGAGGAACTATTATGTTTTGAAGGTGAGTAGACCAAATATATATATATATATATATATGATTTAAAAAATTTTTTTTATAAAATAAAATTCTAATAAGGCCCACTCAAGATGCAATAATTGAGCATTCTGTTATGGTGGAATATTTTATCTTTGTTAAATCCCCTCATTCCAAATTAGCAATTTTCCAATAGGAAAAATGTTTTTTCTTGTTTTACGGTAGAGCTCCCCACAACAGAACCTGGTTATGCCATAACTATTCTTCATCCAATTCTGCATCCTGTCAGAATCCTGGGCACGTTGTACATCTGGAGTGTTGCCACCTGGCTGGATTTGAACTCCCGTCAGTCACGTGGAATCCAGCTTCCTCTGTATAACACTTAACCACTACACTATGGGGCTGGCCAACAATGGAAACATATTTTAAAATTATGTTTATGTTTGGCCTCTTGATTCTAGTGTTTTCCCAGGTCTGTTAATGAGGGAAAACATATTAATGAGTATAACAGGGCAGGAGATACTAAGTTCCTGCCACTTATCACCTGACAAAGTTCTCAAGTGTTTTAGCACCTTGATGAAATCCTCTTCACGCGCTTGATGTTCTGAGGATGCTCTTTGTGGAAAATATATTTCAAAGATGATGCTCATTAGAGAGGAGAGTGACTGGTTGGAAAAAGGCTTCTGGAAGCTCTTGGTATCTCTAAGAGTTTACAGTGTGAGCACAGCAGGGGCAAAATGAGTTGTGCCAAGCTTTTAAACTGAGTGGCTTCTGTGGTTAATTTCTTTTATGCTGATGGTGATGTGAATTAAGCTTCACTTTAGAAATTTTAGTACCTCAGTTTATGTGGTTTCCAATTGTTATCTGGTCTTAAATGCCACCTAAATTATAATTTCTTACTTAAAGCAAAAAAAATTACAACTAAAGAAACTCTCTCCCCTAGAGAAAGGGGCCCTATTCCAAGGCAAACAACAAAAATCAAAAATACTATTCAAAGAAGGACTAAAGGAGAAAATGAAACTAATCATATGTTTATAAAGCACCCACTATCTGTCAAACTCCACAAATGTAGTGGTATTTAACCTAAACAGTAATCCCTGACGAGGAAGTTTAACATCATATAACCAACATTTAGTACAGTCAAGTTCCAGTTTTGATTTTTTTTTCCTGCTTACTAAACCATGTCTTTTTTCCTGTGCTTCTTTGGACATTTCTTATTTTCCCAAAATTCTCTTAGCCACCCTTCCTCCTCAGTTGATGTAGTTGGAGATTGGTTTGTGGCCAAGTTAACACATCATCACAAGAGTATTCAGGGCCCTGAGAAGAACCCACAGGGATCAGGAGAGCTCTCTGTAGAGGCTGTCACCCATGCCCAGGAGCTTATGTAAGGCTCTAGGAATGGTCCGTGGTTTCCTGCCGTATTTTCTAAAGGTCTGAGTACTGTCAGGAGTCATCTTCTTTGAGTCTGGCCTGCACACTTGCAGGAATCATCTTGTTGAAGCAATACCTCCACCCTCTGTAGCCTCTCCTTCCCTTGTGAAGTTCTGGTCAGCAGTGAACACATGAGAAGAGGCAGACCCGATGGGATCCTGCCAGGTGTTCTGATAACCTCCCATTGTCCATTTTCCAGCATCTCTGTTTGAACTATTGACTTTTGTGGTTGCCCTGAAAACTCAGCTAGCAAACAAACAGGACAAACTGCTTATTTGTCAGAATGTTTAGCTTCCTAGTCTTATTGTAGCTCATGGGAATCTCGCTCTCTTCCTCTTGAATTCTAATCTCAGCTTTTCTGTGAGGAGCTTGGTAATTAATCCAAGCAGATGACAAGACCTGTTCCTTTTGCAAACGCAGTTGCTGTTTAATTGGGTCTTACTTCTACTTCAGAGTACTTCCTATTAGCTGGCTTATTTCCCAATTTTCTCCAAATACATGATAGAGTACTTCCTATTAGCTGGCTTATTTCCCAATTTTCTCCCAGTTCCATGAAAAAGATTAAACAGGTCCTCATTTTTTTTTTTTTTGCTGTTAATTTCTAACTCACCTGGGATTCAATTTTATATGTATATAGTCAACAATGTGCTCAAGTGTGTATTCAAGAAATTAATACTTTTCCATGGTTTACTGAAATTCATCAAAACAACTTTCTATTAGCTGGCTTATTTCCCAATTTTCTCCCAGTTCCATGAAAAAGATTAAACAGGTCCTCATTTTTTTTTTTTTTGCTGTTAATTTCTAACTCACCTGGGATTCAATTTTATATGTATATAGTCAACAATGTGCTCAAGTGTGTATTCAAGAAATTAATACTTTTCCATGGTTTACTGAAATTCATCAAAACAACTTTGGGTTCCAGGTATAGCTTCTAGAATCATGGATTTTTTTTTTTTTAACATAAACCTGTACACAGGTAGCGTATCACCTGATTGGAGAGGAAACCTAAGGGGTTCTAGTGGGGTTTTGGTTCTCATGGATTCTAGTATGAGTTGTATTTTCTCTGTGGTCTTTCTACTTTTGTACATTGGTACTTAATTGTATGGCTTTAACATGAAATATATTCGCTCTCCATAAATATTCTTATCTACCTCGTGCCCTTTAGTATTCAGAAGAAATATGTCCCAAATCAGCCCAAAATACATAATACAATTCTATAAATATGCATATTTAAAGAGCATGTAAATATTGGCTTGAGGTCTCTGTGAAATATGGAAATATCAGTATCTACACACACAATCCCTGTAAGTCTGTTGGTAAAGTAGAATTCTTCATTCTTCTCTCCAAAGTTTCAGATAACATTTAGCCTTAAGTTCTTTTATTATCTGCCTATCTTAGTTTTTTTAACTATGCATTTCACATGAAGGATGAGCAATACAATTTCTTCTTCTTAATTTAACACTTCTTGGGCAATAATAGCTCATGAAGAAATCCCTCATAAATCTTTCTATTTGGCTTTGATATGGCTTGAGCTCTTGGTGGTCTCTGACCTCATCTTCCTCCTTTTCTGAAACGGATGTCCCAGCCAGATGAGAGTTCTGTTCTCCTGTAGCTCCTGCTTCTTTTCTCTGGTTCCTCTGTCCCATAGTCCTTAGGACCGATCATGGTGTGTGATTTGCTCTCACTTGTATTCCCACTGTCCCCATCCCTACCCATCAGCAGTCCTGCCTTTCATTGCAGCTTTCACTGTCTGGAGGCAGCTGTGTTTCCAATGGCCTGGTAACTGCTCTTCTCTCCAATCCAGTCCTGCTTTTCCTGCTTTATTTCTCACCTCCTGTTGATGGTATCTCCATCCCATAGTCACCTCGACAAGAGTCCTTGGCACTGATGCTCATCTTTCTTTCCATCATGTAAGTATCTTGTCAAATGCTGTGGAATTTTCTTCTTTGAAATAGCATATTAATTTCCTCCTCTCCATTGCTGTCTCCATTGTCTTAGCTCAGAGCTTACTGGACCTTGTCTGTTGTTGCAAAGGCTTCTAAGTTGGCTGATAGACATATTTTAAAACATACATCTGTTTTTAGCACTATCCAGCCAAGCACCTTTTGGTGCTCCCTGTCACCACAGGACAAGTCCCTTGTCTCCAGCTTGGCCTGTTGCCATCTTCACTGCCTTTCTCCTCTGGCCCTTGCTGCTGGGGCTTGGAGTGCTGTCTTATACCCACTGAGGTCAAACAATGCTCCCCATGTGAGTTCCTGTTGGGGTCTCAGGAAGGGTCATCTCCCTCTCCATTGTATTCTAGTAGTGACTCTGAATCCTGCATATGACGCTTACATGATGCTGTGCACCTGAATGGGTTGCATTTGTGCTCTGTCCTTTGATATCTTCCTTTATCTCCTCTACTTCTAGGGTTCTACCTCTGCCTACAATTGGCAGAAATATCCAACTGTTATGTGTTCAATGCTGATGTTCTTACATTTTTATGGAATGACAGAAAGCAAGGAGCTCTTGCTTTGGAATCAGGTTTATAATTCTGTTAAAATGTAAATATTTCTAGGAAAGATAGATTCTTCACCATCTACAACTTTAGAAAAATGAGTTAAACAGTTGCTGGTATTTTTAAGCTTCTATTGATAGTAATTTTAAATTTAATCATATGAAATAGATAAAATTTTTATTAGCATTTTGTGATTCAGAAATTGTGAGACTTCTGCAAAGTCTCATTGCTAAAGATTGGTAGAGTGACTTTGGAGGAAATTTCTTATGGCACCAAACTACTTTTACAGTTTAAAGGTTAAATTTTTACTGGCCCAGCTATGGTAGCATACACTGCTAAAACACTGTGATCACCTGAGTGACTTAGGTTCAATTCCTACTCCAGCCTAAAGACTAGGCATGGCAGTGCACACCTGTTATCATAGTAAATTGGTAACATTGAGACAGGAAGACTGAGGGTTTGAGGCAGGAGGATCATGACCCAGAAAGCTTCTGTCTTAACATAAACATCAATGCAGGGAGCTGGGCAGTAGTAAAGAAGTAGAGTGTGACACTCTCTGAGGCTGACCCATGTAGGGAGGTCCAGGTTTGTATCTGGAGACCTCCCTGAATGTGCACTTATAGAGAGATGACTGAAGCTCAGGGTGGATCATGGCATCAAGACTCTATTGAGGGTACTGTGTCTCTGTTTCTCGGAGTCATGGAAGAAATAAACTTCTGAAAACTTAACGTTTTACTCATTATTTTCTAATAATTCTTTTGATAATTGAATTATAATTTCAGTAATTGAATTATAATTTATAGGCATGTAGCTTTCAATATGCAGTGTAATGAGTTTTTAGAAGTGGATTTACATTTCATCAGAATGCTCCTCCTGCCCCTTCCAGATAATCTTCTCACTATTAATCTAACATTATTCTAATATAATCACCATAGACCAGTTCTTCCTATTCTAGAATTTAATGTAAATGGATCACTTGTGTTTAATTTTGTATTTGGTTTCTTTCAGTCAGCCAGGTTGAGGTCTGGCTGTGTATTGGTGGTGTATGCCTTTTCATTGTTGAGTAGTATTCCCAACTTTCTACCTGTCAGGCTGTATCACAGTGCTGGTCACCTCTATGACCACCTTGGGCCAGTGGGAATCTATCTTCTCAAGTATTTATAGGAAACTGGCTCATACAGCCACCACCACCCATGCCACACACACACACACACACACACACACACACACACAACCCAGACAGTGAGCAGTTCCTGATCTTTACTTCGCTGGGAATTTTTAGGTGGCCTGTGTTTATCGTGATCATCTCTTACTCATATTTCTATCTTGCTAATGCCTATTGTGTATACATTCCCTCTTATTAATAACCTTCAAGGAAGATTCTGAAACTTGTCCTAGGAAGATATAAGTATATAGCTTTTTTTTTTTTAGAGGATTTTGTCTTAGGGTGTGTGCAGTCACAGCGTGGTGGGGGAGAGACAAACAGACACACTGAGAGGGAAAGTGAGAAGTCACCCCCCGGGGGGAAATCACCACACCACAATTAGTTCTCCTCCATTCTCCTCCTAGAATCTTGGGCATGCATGCACATATGAGCAGCATGATTTTTAAGCCACCAGGTCCAGGACTCGAATGGAGGTTGGCCATGTGGGAGTTCAGCTACATAACTGCTTTACCATCTGCTGGTCCCTATAAGTACACACTTTCATGCCTTCCAGGAATATGTGTATTTTAACATAGCTGTAACCAAAGGAAAACTGTTCAAAATGTAGAATTTCAGATACTACATGAAGAGTTGGCCATTTTTTGTTTTGTTTTGTTCTTACTTTTGGTTGAGGGCCTGTCTAGTACCTCAAGTGACATGACACACAAGTTACCTTGTCCGCCTGGCTACTTAGAGATCCTATCTGGCAATTTTCACCTTTTGGCATGTAATTATGGAGTAGGCTCAGTCTAGAGAATAGAGCATGGTTTATTAGTACCCTTTAATTGTCACTGACTTGTGCACTTGAACCCAGCAGGCCTTCACAGAGAGCACCGTCTCAGGATGAAACGGGTGTTTTTTTATTAGAAATCACCACTGCACTGCAATTAGTGATTGTTATTGGGGAATTTTGTGAAGTCAATAGAAATTACTTTGACCTAAACCTCCCTACAGTGATTTTGATTAATAGCTGTTTTGGGGAGTTTTCCAAAAGACTCTCTCTGGGATCCTCAAGGACAGTGTCCCTAGGTAACCTGTCTAATTTTACTCCTGTGTAGAGTAGGTACACACAAGTCACACATTCTGGATGCACTTATGTACATGGATGAGACCCTATCTCTGTATGAAATAGCACAATTTATTATGAAATGGTGTTGGGGCATTTAGAGAGAGGCAGAATAGTCATGGCTCAGATCAGTTCTTCATAATGGTAAAGCAAGTCCCAAAAGTGCAATTCTAGTTCTATATAACTTCAGACCAAAGAGTCATTCTATTTTGGTTTATAAACTGCCTGTTTATTCTACATTTGAGTACATTTTGTTTTAATGACTTAGGAAATAGAGTGTCTAAAGCAAATCAAATAATGATTGTATAGTTGGTTTCACACAGATAGGGCACATGTGTAGTACTTGAAATAGGAATTTGCTAACTTATATATTAAGATCCTGAAATAAATACTTTTTTTTTAATGAGAGAAATTTTTGCTATAGGGCACATGAGCTAGCTGGAGAGACAGAGAAGCAGAAAGTGAGAAATCACTCCTAAGGGGGGATGGTCATGCAACAGTCCCTTCTCCTCCATTCTCCACTTGGGATTTTGGGCACACATGCATGTGTGCCTAGCATGAGTTTTAAGCCACTGGGTACAGGACTTGAACCATAGTCAACTACATGGGAGTTCAGTAACATAACCATTGTGCCATCTGCTGGTCCTGAAATAAATTCTAATGCTGTTCTGTTCAAGTTAATAATCTATAAGTCCATAAAATGTCTACAAATGATTGAATAAGTGAAAGAGAATGCATAAAATTAAAGCAAAGTATTATTATAACTCAGATACTTTTATTTTGGTAATATGAAACAAATCAGATTTTACAGTATAACTGTTTGGTAGGAGTAAGTGGGGGACATTGGAAAGTGGGTGGTACTCATAAGAAATACTCATTTTTTGTGACTTTTTTATTTAAGAAATGAACTTGTTTGATGAAAATATTTCTTGAGTACCAACAAAATTTTATAATAATTTTTAATTAAATATTTTTATTTCCATAGAGATGTTTTAAACAATGATTTACATTCCTCACAATTGAAAATCAACTCTCAACATAACTGGCTGTTTTTAATAGTTTGCATGGGTGGATTTTGATATTTCTACTACATCTATGCATATTTCTTTCAAATAGAATCTGTAAGATGAATGGTAGCCATGCTTAAGTTATACAACTATCATCCCCCCGACCCCAGCTCACTACTCCCACCCAAGAAAATGGCTTTTTCCTGTTTCTATTTTGGGTCTAATATGGCAGAAACCAATACTGGAAATAACTCATCATTGGCTATTTATAGGGAATACCAGTTTCAGTTAGAAAAATACTAAGATTATTTGAATGACTTTTATAAAAAAGCATGAGTGATTAGCATCAACTTGATTCACCATAGTTTGAGGATGCCATAAGAAGTGTCTACTTCCTTTATTTTTCAGGGCACTTCTATAAGTAGCAATAATTAAGGAAGCAGTGAGCAATACGTGTGTCGAAGTTATAACCTCAAATGTGGGCTAGAGGATATAGAAGACAAAGGAAAAGATACGATTTCTGTTTTTTTCCTGCTGTCATTCAGGAAGGGACCAGGCAGACTCTCAGCATACAGCTAGTTCCTTCCTTTTCTGTGTTGTGCTCAAGTTGGTGAAAGCCTATCAATCCATTGTCAGTTGAGTATTTGGAATTAGGCTCAGGAGGAAAATAACCACATCGCCATTTAAGAAAGTTCCCAAAATCTGTGTTCTGAGTTCTTCAGGCTCCATGGCCCTCTGCATCCTGCTCCTCTCTACTCCATATCCAATCAGAGTACTCACAGGAGGCAGGCAAATCTCTGGCTAGAGTGATGGACTGAAGTCTTCATTAGAAGTAAGTAGTAACTTTTCTTTCCTTTGATTTTGAGATGGAGGCTGTGAGTTCCTTCCTCAGAATACTTCATCTTACTGGGGGAATCATTCACCTTGTTTTTGAGTACAGAGCTCTTGTCAAATGGTTCAGATGTCACCATGGGGACAGAAAATAAACAGAATCTGATTGAGTTGTGGAATCCTACTTAGGAGTTTATGCTTTGAGGAATAGTAAACACAGACATTTTTGGAATCTACTAACCCCTTTGCTGAAGGGCTATTATATTAGAATAGAATGTTCTGAAGTATACGTTTGTACCCGTAAGTCAGCTTTCATGGAATATTTTCAATACTTCTTCATGGTTCAGACCTCATCTATAATTAAAGAGAAAGAGATCTCATTGAGATAGTCACATTTAAGTTGTTTAACTAGATACATGCTAAGAAAATTGTCTATGAAAACTGCTTTGCCATTAAAAAGAATCAAGCTTTAAAATAAGACCAGATATTAAAAGAAAAAAATCCATAAAGCATTATTATGAATTATTTAAGACTGACTACTGTATACATGGGACGACAACAGACTTGATAGCTCATAAGATTGTCTGATTTTCCTTTCTGGATATAGGAGGTGCTGAAGGCCATGGTTAGCAGTGTCACCTGAGTCGGAAGCTGAGCAGAGTCCCCATAGGATAGCTGTGATGTGACATGAAGGCTGGGCCTAGTGACTGCTATTAGTGTCCCCCTGTCCTAAGTCATTTACAATTTCTGAAAGAGACAAAAATTAAGGACAAATAGAAGTGAAACAGAAATAAAGAATGATACCATGGGTGGCTGGGGAGAAGGAAGGATCTAGGGGGCTTAGGAGCCAGAGTCTAGGATGGACTTAACCAGGGATCTCAGCTGGAAAGGGCTACACTCAACCTCAGCCAAGGCACTACACAAATGGAGGCCAGTACACTATTTCTAAACAGCTAGAATGAAAAAATCAAGTTAACACATTATTAAAAAAATGTGTCTCTGCCCACTTGTATAATGACCTGGAACGCCAGCTTTAGGCTAATATTTTATCGCCCTTTGCAATGGTGGACTGGCATGGAATCCGGCCCTACTGGGTAAGCAGATCCAGTTCCAGAGACACTGGGAGGGACCTCCCTTCCCGTCTACTACCTTCTTCATCTTGAATTGCAGTGGGCCTTCTGAACACTCATATATACTTTCCACTCCCAAGCATGACCCACTTATCCACCTCAGCTATACCTCTGGGCCAGGGTGGGACAGGTAGTCACAGCTGAGGAAGAACTTTCTGCAGATTTGGTTTCAGGACCTCCTCTGCTTACTCTGCATGTGATAATGGCTAAGGGCGGGATCACCAGAGCAAACTAACATAGTAAACATGTATAGCCCGGTTGCATAGGATATGTACCACTCTCATCTTTCACTCCTTAGTCCCCATTGTGGTTTCACCATTCAGTAGGCATCTTGGCTCTCATGTTGATAGATGGCCTAGTAAGGAGTCTGCAAAAAGTTCATATGTCATGTCTATCAGCATGAGGTATAATAAATCTTGTTGTAGATATCAGTTTATAGACCACTAGGGTGATGGCTCTAAAATATCTCTAGTTAAAGGGAAGATTTCTTTGGACAAATTTTTTCCTAAAAATCTGTTTTTGGTTATCCATTATTACACAATAAGCCACCTCAGAACAATGTTTCGGGTACAGACTGGTGACACCACCCGTAGAGTACTGAACTGCAGCACTGGAAGCCACATGCCTGCCACAAGTTTGGATCTCTGGGTTGTCCTGCAAATAAGCCAGGTGCTCCCATAGGCACCAGAGATCCTGAGGACCTGGAAAGCTGGTGAAAGGGATCACAGTATGATGAGACCCTCTTGAGGGTGCTTCTCTCTTTTTCTCTTTCTCCCTTGAACACATGCATACAGTTTATCATATTAAAAAAATACAATGGCATAACAAAAATGGCCAGTTATCATGTCTGATGGCTGAGTATTAACTGGGCCCAACTAGATGGTTCTTCTGCTCTGGGTGATGTCAGCTGGGGCTTCAGTCATCTGGAGGTGTGACTGGGTAGGACAGTCAGATGTTCACTCACGTGACTGGTAGGAGAAGTTTTGTGTCTGCTCGTAGCTCACCTAGGCTATTGGCTAGACCACCTCAGTTCTTCATGTGGCCTTCCCTCTGACTTGGGTTTCCTCAACATGGCAGTTGGTTCCAAGTGGGAACCATTGAGTTAATGATTACTTGGCATTCTATAGAGATGATACCACAAATAACATAAACCTTTCTCACTTGTGTTTTTGTCTTCATGCTTTATTGAGATCATTTTTATTACAAATTCTTTCAGCATTAGGAAGATATTTATTTCAGCCCTTTCATATCAATTTTTAAAAATTTTCATCATCATTCTTGGCACACAGTAAGTGCCTGATATGTGTTCAAATGGAATTGACATTTGTTTCCAGTTTTTTGGCTTTTATAATGTTAAATCAAAAGTTTAACTTCCTAAAATTTTTCCTGTGTAATTTAAAAATTTCCTAGAATTGTTCCTAGAAATGGAAATGCTGGCTCAAATTATATTAATTTTTTTAGACCCTTGATACATATTTCCAAACTGCTTCCCCTAGGTGTCATAGAAATTTATGTTGCAAATGAGAGAGAAACCTGCATAGCAGCTTAATCAGCATTTGGCCTTTTAATTTTATCTTTTATCTCCATACATTCGATAAGCTGAACTGACATTTCATTATTATCTTCATTTGCATTTCAAGATTTTTGTTACACATAAAATAAAGTAGGTGAGCTCTAGCTTACCAAGTATATGTGCAATTTTGATTTTGACTAGGAATACTAGGAATAGAGTTGACCAAACTCAGGAGTAGAAGAGACTTAAGCAGTATTCTAGCATCACCCTTTGTGCTTCGTGTCACTTTGAGCAGTAGACTATCCCGATTGCATCTACAGCTTGCACACGGAACCGTTGGCCAGTGAAGGCATACAACTAGTCACCAACCTAATTTCATTTCTTTAGGGATGTATGTGCACTTACCAGTTATTACAGAATCTTTCTCTGATGCCACCTGGCCTTAACCCAGCAAACTGATATCCGTTCTTCATTGCATTCTGCCCTCCTTGGTTAAGACCTTCTCAGCAGAGTACTGTTGTTTATTGTGGTCATGTCATAACATTGTCATGATGTTTTGTATTTTCATCTGTAACAAAGCACAAATGGGACTTAGTGCTGGAAAATTCTCTGGCACAGGGGGCGGGGGCGGGGGAAATGTGACTGGAGGGTACCATGAGAGTGATCCTTGTAATGATGAGGTTGTTGGCAATGGTGGTCATGAATCACACATGGAGTAAGACTGCATAGACAGGCAGCCACATGCATATGGACGCGTGTGCGCGCACACACCCACACAAAGTCCATGTCGGCTTACTGGGTTTGATATTGTAGATCGAATGAGATGTAGCCATTGGGTAAAACTGAGTGACGATGAAAGGGCACATGGGACCTTACCGTACTATATTTACATCTTTGTATGGATTCATAATTATTCAGAAAGAATTCGTTGGCCCATCTGTGAAAAATTCATGGCACATTGGTGGCAAACTGCTGACATTCTATGCAGGTAAGAATCCTCTCTGCCATTTTCCTAGTAGGAGGTGTTTACATGAGCTCATGAGGGGACATATTCTGAGCTTCATTTTGTTAAAGCAGATGAATCTGCCTTCCTATAACTCCCACTCAGAAAAATATGTCTTCAAATAATATCCTACAAAAGACAACCTTTTTAGTAAGGCACTGTTTCAAATATGTAATACTTATATTGTTTCCTGCAGACAAAGCACCCTCAAGTTTTTCAACTATGCCAATATGAGATAGGGATTCCAGACCCCCAGTTCAGACAGTATCTCTTGTCATGCTCTTACAAAGTTTCCCTCTTGAAATTCCATGTTCCAAATAATATTTTCTGGAAAATATTCTGGCATAATCAGAAGTTAGATTTTAATGGAGAGTGGCAACATTCAAAGAAAAGCCTAACCAAAAAAAAAAAAAGATAATGTGTTACGCCGTGCTGGTAAAGAGGATTGTGCCTTCAAAATATCTGTTCTCCCTAGACATTATATCTCTATGAGTCTCAATAGACGCCAGTCATACATGCTCGTGTTTCTAGTTATATGTTCTCTATTACTGTTCCCTAGACAGCGTTTACAGGAGGACTCAGCAGCTGGCTCTCTAGAGGACCCATTTGCCTTTTGCTCTATGGAACTGAGGCAGGGGTAAAAAGAGAAAAAAAGGACTAGAATTTTCTTCTGCCTTTTAATATTAGCTGATCATGGTCCATTTGACTAGATACCTCAGTCCTGGACCAAGTAAGCTGAGTTATTTACATCCTGGGAGGGAAAATGTTTCCTTAATTAAATCCGGTGCCTAAGGATGCAAAGTATCTGAAGCCATATTGTCACAGTGTGGCTGCCATGTGTCTGATGTGTTCTCTTTAAAGCTGAACAGCATGCTGGTGGTGTTCTTCTCCACGGTAGTTTGGTGTGGGGAGGGCATAGTCTGTGGGCTGGCTGGCTACATCATCCATTTATTTGGTTATAGCAGTAAAAACATCTGCTAGCAGTTATTCATACCCTTTATATAGGAAGGCAATTGATTTGATTATGGGGTGAAATGTATTCTATGTGTCAACTGAAATTGTGATTTGGGGGACAAGATTTTTTTCCATCAAGTTTGAACCCAGAAACTTAAGAACTTATATTTCTCAGACTTTATGGCAATGACATTTTAAAAGAGAAAATGTATCCTAATAGGGGAGGGAACATATACATTCCCTGGTGCTTGTATTGTGAAGATACATTATTTCACTGGTGGAAAAGTACCCTCCGTGTGGAAGCTGACATGTTCTTTTACTGTGATGGATTAGAGAATCCATAACTGTAATGCTTTTTGAGTTGTTAGTTGAAAAAGACATGTATTCTCCAGGCTAGAGTACGTTCTGAGGCACTTTCTGTTTTTTCATCCAAATTGATTAGTGAAGCAAGATCCTGCTCTGTCTTGCCCTTTCACATATTTGTTTTTGAAAGTAGGATGTCAATTTAAAAAATGTAGGGTCAAAATTTTGATGAAGAAGTAACTGTCAAGAGTTATTACTTACAGCAATTGCCAAGACAAAAAAGTTCATTTAAAATTGTCATTGCTTTGTCATTAGTTTGTATCAAGAAGTTCAAGTATTGAGGGCTGGATCGTGCCTGTCTGCAAGGCAGACCCATGTGCAAAGTTCTACACATGTGTGTGCCCATGATCTGGATTGGTAGAGGCTGGGGGGCAGTGTGACCTCAGGACCCTTTGGGGGGGGACTGCTGTTTCTCTCTCTCTCTCACTCATGGAATAATCAAACTTGAAAAAAAGTTAAAATATTTCAACATTCTTATATATTTTTATATTGCAACTAGTATCCATTACACAAAGCCATGCACTCATGAAAACTGATATGAATTGCATTATATGGTTTTAATGTAATTGCGATCATATTCTAGTAATAGGGAACTCAATGGTTTTAAATGTTTTTGTGTTCTTGAAAAGGGGAACAAAATATATTTGAGTATAAAATCATATATTCTTACTGATGCATTGTAGTAGGTCGGTGGGAAAATCATGACATATTTTTCTATGGTTTTTTTTTTTTTTTGACTCAGTAGTTTCAGACTGCTATTCTCACTTTAAAGAAAAAAAAAAGCTTGATACTTTTATCAAGACATAATTCAAAATCCTATAAAATGTTTAAAGCCTCTGTTCATGGTAGCCAATTTCCTCTTGATAGTTTTTATTACACTTCAGGAAAGTTAATTAGCAAACAGTTATCTACCCTTAAAGAGTGTGTCCAGGAATCAGCAGATGGTGTAATGGCTACATCTCTGGACTCCCACATGGTCAACCATGGTTCAAGTCCCAGACCTGGTGGCTTAAAACTCATGCTGGGTGTGTGTGTCTGTATGTGTGTGTGTGTGTGTATATGTGTGTGTGTGTGTGTCCAAAATCTTGAGAGGAGAATGGAGGAGAAGGGATTGTGGTGTGGCCATCCTCCCTGAGCGGTGATTTCTTGTTGTCTGTCTCTTTCTGTCTCTCCGGCAAGTGCAAGCACCCTATAGCAAAAATCTCTCAAAAAATAAATACCAAGGGTGTGTCTATTAGGGCCACCATGCCCAGGGCTGATGCCATCAGTGAGGGTGAGTCAGGTAGAAACCCTCACGTCATTCGGGTGCCCTGTTGCTCTGTGTCTCATGGGTTTACACAGGTAACCAGGAGGGACCTTGGGCCGCTCAGCAGTCCGCTTGTCCTCCCAGGATGGTGCCTGAAATGGTCAAGGCCATGTTCTAGTCATTAGTAGTCCATTCTCACACCCAGAGTCCTTGAGTGGAGCAGAAGACAAGGACACCCGGAGCCTCCCTTATGGCGCAGGGTCAGGTTCCACAGCTTCTGTCCTGTCCCTCCAGTCCTCTCCTCACAAACTCCACTGAGCTCTTCAGATGGCGCTGACTTCAGTAGGCTGGATCTGGCTGCAATCACATGCTTCTTTATCTTCTGGGATATTATTATAAATGGCATTTCAGCAGGGCGATGGAGGGAGCCCCAGGACGATGGAGGGAGCCCTCATGCAAGCAGCAAGCAGTGGGACTTGCTTGGCCTAGCCTCAGTTTACCCTCTTCCTCATTTAGGTCAAACAGCATTGTTTGTCTCAAAATGTCCTGTCATCCTCATTTCCCAACTTTGGCTTATCTTTCTGAAGGAGTTGGTCCCTGGAAGTCACTGACCTCACAGATCTGTTTTCCCTATGCTCTCTCATTCCCCTATCTCCTTCATCAGAATTTGTTTACTTTCTATTAATTAAAGTCGAACTCAAAAAGTATATATAGTAATATACCCTGATTCCCATTTTATTGGAAAATTTCATACACTTCGTGCAAATGAACTGTCTGATCGGCAATCTTGTTTCTATGTTGCTTTACTAGACCTAAAGAACACATGATAGTTTTGTGTGTGGATTTTTTGAAGGAAGCTCTACATACCGAGAACTAGATTTTAATTCAGGGTTAATATCCTAGGGCAGACCTTTAGTGATGCTTCTGACTTCTTTTTCTTTTTTTCCGAGTGTGAATGATGAAGTGGAATTTGTAAATTCAAGTGGGTATTAGCTTTACACGGCGAGTTTTTTTCCAACTCAAATAGCATACAGTGGAAGTGGATGGAGTGAGATAATTACAT
>NW_006159519.1:0-5999 GCF_000334495.1 Tupaia belangeri chinensis | reverse complement strand
AGGAAGCAGAGCCCATGACCCAGACTGAGCACAAATGTTGATTTTTATTCTTCTAGGAACTTGCGTGATAAAGAACCAGCTATTTAACCCCTTCATTTCAATTCAACTTGTGTGCAAAGTGGGCCATGTTTTATATGTTCTGAAGAGGCTAATTGTTGCTTATATAACCCTGGCACTGTGCAAAGGAAAGAGGCAGTAATTTCTCATTATCTAAACAAGACATAATATTGAAAGCCCATTTATCTTTTCAAAATACCTTTATGGAGATTGTGTTTGAAATAGGTTTTAGTAACAAGCCAGTAAAGTACTCGTATTTTTGCATACTTGATTACATACAACTGAAGAATAATGGCATAATTTACACTTCAAATAAAAGTTTCCTGGAACTGCGTTCTTTTAAAAGAGTTGTCTTGGCTCAGCTGTGGTGATGTGTGCTATGAAAATACTGCTAGTTTGGAGACTTAGACCACAGAGGAGGTCTGGGCTTTCCTCTCAGACCAAACTGAAAGAAACAGGTCGGGCACCCTGGTATGTGCCCACAGCCCAACGAACTGGGAGGCTGGGACAGAAGGATCATGGCATGGTGAGATCCTGTTGAAAATATCTCTTTCTCATTTTTATTTATTTATTGAGAGTTTTTTTGCATTTGGGCACGAGTACTCATCAGAGAGAGAAACAGAGACAGTGAAAGGGGAAGTGAGAAATCATCCCCCTAGAGGAGATGGCCATGTTACAATCCCTTTTCCTCCATTCTCCTCTCAGGATCCTGGGCATGAATGCCTATGTGCCCTGTGTGTTTTTCAAGTCAGTAGGTCCAAGACTCGAACCACAGTCGATCATGTGGGAGTCCAGTGACGTAACCACTCTGCCATTTGCTAGCTCCTCATTCTTAATAAAAATAAAAAAGTGTGTCATTATTCATTTAAAAAGGTATCATTATTTCATTGTCATTGCTATTATTGTTAGTATCAATGAACTTGGATTTACTGATTTTTAACAAACTTTTATTTTTAAAATATATTTTAATTGGTAATCATAAGTGATTATGACATATGACATATATATCATATATAAGATTATGATATATGTAATATATATAATATCATATATAATATAATATAATATATCATAATCTTATATATGATATACATATAATATTATATATGTAATATATATATAATATCATATATACTATATCATAATCTTATATATGATATATATAAAGACAGTTTGAAAAGTCAAAAGTCAACAGTTGGAGTTCCTGTCCAATAAGGTCAAATGAAACTTAATGATATTACAGGAAAAAACTCTAAGCTGGTGAATGTACATTGCTTACAGCATCCACCCCAGTAATATAATTTGAAGGTCTTGAAGACATTTTGCTCATAAGAGCCCCCAGTTAAACTTAAAAACAAAACAAAACAAACAAACAAACAGGACAACCTCAGAAATCTACATATAAGACATTTGGGACTATTTTCTTCAGGGTTCAACTATAGGCAACACCATAGTAGAATGGTCCCAAGAACAACTCAGAAGACAGGCATTTTGGGGGCTGGCCGGTGGCATGGTGGTTAAGGGTGCTTGACTCCCACATGGCCGACCGTGGTTCTAGTCCTGGACCTGGCAGCTTGCTTTCTCTCTCTCCCTCTCTTGCTCTCTTATTCTGTCCCTCTCGAGTCAAATTGAAAGAGAGAGAGAGAAAGGGAAAAAAAAAAAGAGAAGACAAGAGGCAATTTTAGCTCAGGCGTTACATGATCCATCCAGGGAATTTTCCTTCTCTGTCCTCTTACTCTATGTGTGTACATATTCCAAGTTCAAGACTACTTCCCGGAGTGGCCCAGAGCAAGAAACATGGCTTTAACAGAAGGCATGGACTCTGGGCTGTTTTATAGACTACATACCTACGCTAGGGCCTTAGCATCTTGCCTTGCACTGTCAGAGGGAGCTGGCTTCATCCCCTCTGCTGAATTTCCTCAGATTCAGCAGGCCCATGACCACCTGCATGCTAGGCCGTATTGCTTTCTCCCTGAAGTTTTTGTTCTTCTCATTTTCTTTCTCACTCACACCCTGCATGTTAGCATCCTCCCCTGCTTACCATCTCTGACAGGCTGAAATCCCTTTGCTCTTGTAGTCTTCTCTGTTTCAGGATGAAAGTAAAAGATGAAGAAACCACTTAGTAGTCTGTTTTAAAAATGGTAATATTGAGGCCAGCAGGTGACCTGGTGGTTAAGGGGCTGGATTCCCACATGACCTATCACAGTTCAAATTTGGACACAGCAGTTTGAAACTCACGCTGGGTGCATGTGTGTGCACCCAAAATTCTGAGAGAGTAATGAAGGAGAAGGGATTGCAGTGTAGCCATCTCCATAGGGGATGATTTTTTACTTTCCCTTTTTGTGTGTCTCTTTCTCTGTCTCTCCAGTGAGTGCACACACCCTATGGCTAAAACCTAATATAGGTGAATGAATGAATGAATGAATGAATGAATGAATGGATATTATCAGGCCAGCTCTGTGGCCTGGTGGTTAAGAGAGCAGGATTCCATGTGGTTGACTGTGTGGTTCAAATCCTGGCCACAGCAGCCTAAGAAACCTGCTAGGCATGTGTGCATTGTGCACAAAAGCCAGACAGAATGGAGTAGAGGAGAAGGGATTATGACACAACTATCCCTCATTGCACAATGCTCCCATTCTCTCCTTTTGTCTCTCTCTGGAAAGTGCACATACACTCTAACAAATTTTAAAAAAATTAATAAGGTATATTTTTATGACAAAATGCTTTCCGACTCCAAAGGCTGATTCTTCAGTGATGGATCTTTCCTGGACTATGCGTGACTCTCCCTCTAGGGACTTTTTTTTTTTTTTGAGAGGTTTTTGCTATAGGGTTCATGCATTCACCAGAAAGACAGAGAGAGACAGAGAGACAGAAAGTGGGAAATCAACCCCCTCCCCCCGGGGGGATGGCCACGCTGCAATCCCTTCTCCTCCATTCTCCTCTTGGGATCTTGGGCACACACACACACACGCTCTGGGCATGAGTTTAAGCAACCGGTCCAGGACTCGAACTGCGGTCAACTACATGGGAGTCCAGCGACTTAGCCATTACGCCAACTGCTCGTCCCTCTCTAGAGACTTTTATCTGAAGTAAATAGACTCTTGCAACTCAGCAACCTTTGATTTCCAGCCTTCCCCTGACTCCACTTATCACCTTTGACATATCAGGCTCTACAGTAAGAACCACAATTCCATTGAATGCTTATTATGTGTCTACTATTTAACATCTGTATTCTCATTTAACCTATCAACAACATGGAGAGGTCCCTGCCTGCATTATTTCACATATGAAGAGGTTGAGACTCTGGGCTGACAAGGCATTTTCCATTTTCCTGCAGCTCATAAATGCTAGGGTCTTGGTGCTCCTAGTTCTCCTGGCACCTGATGCCTGTATTCTTTCTGTATTTTCCTAGTCCCAGGTTTCAATCAGGTTATTAAAAGACTCATATTAATTCTTTTCATGTGTATGAATGATAGGTGCTATCTTTATAGACTGTGAACTTTTGAACTACATCACTGCTGTGAGAAAGTTAAGCATTTCTGAAATGCTTACCAGTCCCCATTCGAGTCTCTGAGTATCTCATGGGGTGATGTGAATAGATAACATGAACAGATTAAAGAACAAGAGAAGAGAGTGGATACTCCATGTTGTGTTGTGTATTGAGACCACAATTCTTTCTTTTTTCTTTTTGAATTGGTTTTGCTATACAGAGCGTGCACTCACCAGAAAAACAGAGAGAGACAGAGAGACAGAAAGTCAGAGATCACCCCCCATGGGGGTATGGCCGTGCTGCAATCCCTTCTCCTCCATTCTCCTCTCAGGATCTTGGGCATGAATGCACACACGCCCCGCATGAGTTTAAGCCACTAGGTCTGGGACTTGAAGCACGGTTGACTAAATGGAAGTCTAGCAATGTAGCCATTACACCATCTGCTGGTCCCTGAGACCACAATTCTGTGGAGTTCTTGGTAAGGAAACCAAGAAGTGGTGGACCAGAGTCTTTAAAAAATGTGGGATTACATGTAGAGGAGAAGCAGGGCTTTCCAGGTAGGGACAGCATAGAAGGGTCTGCCTTGGCAAGGGTGTGCAATGTGCTTCCTCTGGAGGTTTCTTGGCTACACTCAGCACACTGTTCATGGAACATGGTGTCAGAGTGGTCACTGTGGCAGATAGTGCTAGCACGTTCTTGTCCAGAAAGACTAGGATGAGCACTTCATGTGTGACCAAGTGCCTTTGGGAACCTGCCGTATGTATTCAGTGAGGTTTACATACACCAGGGCTTCTAAAGGACATTCTTAGAGGCCCTATAAGCAGGCATCACGAACTGACTTGAGTTTGCAAAGGGTCTTCTGTATGCTGGTGGACACATCTGCATGTGAGCTCTTTCTCATCACTTCTTTCCACATTGCCAGATTCATTTCTGTCCCAGGCTCTCAGATGGCTTAAGACCAGAGTCAGTGAACGATGACCTTAATCCTGTCCCCTGCTTTGGGAAGTGAGAGTTTACTGGAACAAAACCTTCTCATGGTTCTACATTGCTTTCTCACTGCAACAGTAGTTGTGAGAAAATATGTGACTGCCTAAAGCCTAAGATATTTACAATCTGACCCTTTATAGAAAATGTTCATTGGTCCCTGCCTTAATTACTTCTCTGTCCTCATGATGCTTTGCTCTGATCAGTGGTATAGATTGCCTCGGACTTTCACACAATTAGGACTTTCTTATTTCAAAGCTGATTTAAGTTGATGTCAGGGCCACACAAACTGGGCTGCAAAGGAAGAGCTTGAGTAATTAATTCAACCACAGGGTGTCTTCCTCTGATTCTAGTTTGCATTAAATCAGGAAGTCCTTCTGCAAACAAATCTCATTTAATACCTTATTAGTTATCTCACCAGCCCATGGATACCCTGTGACCTGCATTCACTGTCAGATTGCAGCCAGCCTTGTTCTGCTGAGGTTGACCAGCAGTCCCAGTGGCTAAAGTGCCAAGAGCTGCTTTGAGCTGTAAACATATATTTTTCATGGCCGAAATTAAAGTCAATTCATCTTCATAATCAAGTTGAGGTCTCCTAAATTAAGTAGCTTGTGATATGTAAACAGAGTTCATACTTTTTACATTTAACTGGTTACTTCATTCTAGGTCATGTTCCTTATCATCTGTAAATAGTTTGTTAATTCAAAGGAAACATTTCACCTGTCACTTTAACTAAAAGTCATCGTTATTTAAAATTTCTTCTTCTTGTCTGTTAGAAACACTTTGTGGTACCTTATTTTGTGTGATTTACTTTCCAAACCCTCAAATCTGAAGCATACAATGACAAGCTGCTACAGCTGAAATAGCTATTTTTGAAGAACAGTTAGAAGAACGATCTTGGACTCTGGAGCTCAGATGGACACATTAACGAAGAGACCAGTCACTCGTCCACTTGTCTGACATCCTCAAGTCATGGAAGGAAGCAACTGAGAAGGTCAGTCCCATTAAAAATGTTCTTCATTCCCCTGTCTAGGAAACTCATCTCAGTGTGTACAGCATGCGTTCATTATTGTCATACTGGCTTTTCTTATCATACAAGCATTATTATTTTATAGTGAGTGTTAACAGCATTCTGTGCCTGGGAAATATGCCAGCTCCCATGTTGCCTTTGCACCCGTGCACACAAGTGGCTGGTATACGCTCTGGCACACCTTACTGCTTAGAGCTGAGAATCACCTCTTCATTATGGTTTTTCATCCTGACATAATTGTATCAATCTGAACATTATCCAGAACAGAATATTCTATGGTAAACTTATTTTATTCAACAGACATAAGTCTCAGTAATGTTCTGTGTTACTCTAAATAGAAATAATATCACCAACCCGTGATATTACTCCATCAAGTAAGATTTTCACCAGGAAATTTTTATAAAAGGGAATTCTATCTATCTATCTATCTATCTATCT
>NW_006159518.1:3209363-3257614 GCF_000334495.1 Tupaia belangeri chinensis | reverse complement strand
AAAAAAAAAAAAGAAACAACAATATTAGTAGGACAACTGTAGTCACTGCAGCTGCAGTGGATCTTAAATCTGAAGTAACTGATACTCATCTCATTTCCCTACTACCACCCCTCTATTCTAGAATTGCCTTGGCTTCAGGTAGCAACTGTGCTGGTTTAGGCAGCTTGTCTAGTGTGGTAACACATCCTCAACTCCAAGAGTTCTGATTGCCATGTCTATCCTAGACATAGCTTTTGTCTTAGCTGTTTACTATTTAAAAAATAAAATCAGGACACAGTAGTGTTCAATAACTTTTTTGAATGGTGTATAATTGTTTACTACGTATGGTATAGTTTTGTTCCAGAATCATAGGGGTCTATGCTGGATACTTCCTACCAGGATTATCTGTAACTCTTTCCAAGCATGAGGGACCAGTCAGTAGTGTGTGGTGAAGATGGGTGAATCTCACATGGCCAACTGCATAGTTCAACTGGATACAGCAGTTTAGGAAACACAGTAGGCATGTGTGCATATGTGCCCAAAATCCCAAAAGGAGAAAAATGGAGAAGGAATTGCAATATGACCATCACCCATGGGATGGGTGATGGTCATTTTTCCTCCCTCTCCTTCTCCGTTTCTTTCTGGCAAGCACACATGCCCTTTGGCAAATTAAAATAAAGAGGGGACCAGCAGGTAGAATAATGGTTACATCACCTGGCACCCACGTCGTCGATTGTGGTTCAAGTCCCAGACTCAGCAGCTTAAAACTCACATTGAGCATGTGTGCTCAAGATCCCAAGAGGAGAATGAAGAAGAAGGGATTGTGGTGTGGCCATCCCCTCTTGGGATGATTTCTCACTTTCTGTTTCTCTGTCTCTCTCTCTCTCTCTGGTGAATGCACGCACTCTGTAGCAAGAATCCTCTCTTAAAAAAAAAAAAAAAAAAGAAAGAAAGAAAGAAAGAAAAAGAAACTAGGCATGGGAACATCAAGAAGCACCCCATTGGATCATCTGTGTGTGAAACATTCTTCCCTCTCTGTAACAGCACTACTTCCTCCTAATGATTAGAGCCCACGATCTCTGCTAGTATAGTGACTCCTTTCCTGCTGGTCTCCTGAAATAAAGAGACTAAAGTGACTGACTAAAGTGCATATTAGGACTCTGTCCACTGATTAAGTATTACTACTCTGGGAATCAAGATATCTTGACCCATAGAATCCCAAGTTTTGGGGACAGGAAATACACATTTCCCAAATATACCACTAGGAATGACAATAAGCAGGGCCATGCCTAATTCTCCTCCACCCCCATAGTTGCTGGACCCAAATAGTCTACCTATTGGAGACATAGCTTTATATAATGGTCATTGATTTGGAATGCATCTCAACTTTGTGGGATACAGTCTCCAAACTGGTACGTAAGCCTTGTTACTCTGTCATGCCAATGGCTTAGGAATGGTACAGTGTGACTCTGGTCCAAGACAGTGTTGTGTGAAATCTTATGTCAGTGGATCAAGCATTCCTAAGTCCTTAGGAAGTGGTGCTGGCAGTCCTGACCAGCTCATACAAAGAATATACAAGGGACCAGCAGTTGGCGTAATGGTTATGTTACTGGACTCTCATGTAGTCAACCGCAGTTCGAGTACCAGACCCTGTGGCTTAAACTCACACCAGGCGTGTGTGTATGCGTGCCCAAGATCCCAAGATGAGAATGGAAGAGAAGAGATTGCATCATGACTATCCCCCCGCCAAGGGAGTGATTTCTCGCTTTCTGTCTTTCCGGTGAGCACACGCGCCCTATAGCAAAAACCTCTAAAAAAATAATAATAAAAAAATAAAAGTACAAGTTTAGTCAAAATAAATTCCATCCATTCTTAATTTATTTTTTATTTTTATTTTATAAATTAATACCCTATTAACTCCCTGTTTATCTTGCCAATAGGGACACTGATTTTTTTTTAAGCTTTGCTAGAGAAGGAAAGTGAGAAAGCACCTCCTTCCCCCCAACACATGCCCAATGGGGAATGATCATGCCACAGTCCCTTCTCTTCCATCTCTCCTTCCTTTGGGGATTTGGGACATGCACACGTGCATGCCTGTTGTGTTTCTCAAGCTTCTGGGTCTGAGAATAGAACTGCACAGTTGGCTATGTGGGCTTCACCTGCCTTAGCCACCTTACCACAGGCTGGTCTGTAACACTGATTTCTATTGACCATCTTTATACCTCCCAGTGAATTGGGTCCCTGGATGCCATACTAACCTTGTTACTCACTGCAATAATTGCACAAACCTGGCTTCTGGCAGTTAAGTACTGCTACCTGTCCTCTATTATTTCAGGATCCTATCATCCTTATGTATATTAAGGACACTAGTTCTGTAACTGTGTTTCCTCCAGCCAATCATCCCTGTCATGCAGGAGAAGCCTCCATTGATATATTCCATGATTGTTACCCTCTTAATGCATTCCTTATCATACCACTTGGTAAGTGGTGTGTCCTCTGGGGCTTTCCTCAGAATAGTCAGCTGGTGGATTTTCCATCCCTATGTAGGGTATGCACTTCAGCATCACATCTCTGATTAATTTGATGCCTTCCTCCAGTCTACCATGGCAGTGGTGACATTTCCACTCCACTTACCATAAGCTGTTGCTTTTTGCAAACTTCAATGAGCCATCCTAGCACCTGGGATTTTTGCCAGAGTTGGAAATCCTATACCCTTGGAGAATGTTCCCTTTGTTAGTTAACACTCCCATGTCCAACTTTAGTCAGTCTTCTCCATGATTGTACTGTTAGGTATTAAAATAAGCCAAATTTTTCTTTCGTGTACAAAAGGGCATTATAATCAGCCCTTCCATAAGGACAAGAGTGTCTCCTACTGTATCCTAGCCCAGGTTCAGAGATGAAGAAAGGTGAATGGAGCCCAGAAGAGTTGCTTTTCAGAGATCTTCCATCTTGCAATAATTAGATATTACAAAATTTTATATTTTAGTAGTAGTGGTATATATATTAGATATGTTTGATATTTTATTGATATATTTTTATTCAGTTTTAGAAGTCAAGATGACAAGAGTTATTCCAAAATGTGATTTGCTTTTGCATATATAAGATATGTCCCCAATTTGGTTTTACATCCAATATTTATAAATGTAAGAATAATGGCTTAATTAGTATCTCTAACTTAAATTGCAGGTTTTATTGTGGAACATACTTTTTTGTGGAGGAAGTGGGGATTGAAGGAAGCAGTGAGCACAAATGTTTCTGGTGTTTATAACAAGATGCTGATTCTTTTGAAGATTGACTTTTTTTTCCCCAGAGGTTTTTGCTATAACACGTGTGTACTTACTAGAGAGACTGAGACAGACAGAGGCAGAGAAACAGAAAGCAAGAAATCACCCTTAGGGGGATGGCCAAGCCACAGTCCCTTCTCCTCCATTCTCCTCTTGGGATTTTGGGCACACATGCATACACACCCAGCATAAGTTTTAAGCCTCCAGGTCGAGGACTCAAACCGCAGTCGACTATGTGGGGGCCCAGCAGCATAACCATCATACCATCTGCTAGTCCCTGACTCATGATTTTTTTTTAGTGAATGTCTTTCACTTAAATAGTATTGTTTGTCTGAAATTCTCTTCCAGACCCCATTTACAAAAGTGTAAAGAAGTAAAGCAAATACAATTTATTAAGTACTTACACAGTTGTGCAGACTGTGTATGACCCAAGAGCACCAGCACTTTTCAGGGGGCTCCATTCATACATTAGACATCACGTACTTGCATATTTAAAAAGAATTTCCCAGCAGATGGCAACAGTGTCTTTGTCAAAGTAAAAATATTATGACCATTTCTGCCATATCGAAATAAAGTATTCTGAGGACAGGGTACGTTTTTCTGTTTACAAAAAGATATACAGACTGGGACCAGCAGTTAGCGTAATGACCATGTCACTGAACTCCCATGTAGCTGATCACAGTTGGAGTCCTAGACCTGGTGGCTTAAACTCAGCTGGGCACATGTGCGTGCATGCCCAAGATCCCAAGAGGAGAATGGAGGAGAAGGGATTGTGGCATGGCCATCTCCCTGAGGGGTGATTTCTCACTTTCTATCTGTCTGTCTCTGTCTTTCTGGCAAGCACATGCGTCCTGTAGCAAAAAACCTCTAAAAAAAAAAAAAAAAGATATACAGACTAATGGTGGCACTGCTTACTATACGCCAAGCCTGGCACTCAATCACCTTCATTTAATCCTCAGGATCCTATGAAGTGGGTGCCATTAGTAATTTCCCCAAAGCCATTGACTCAGGGTGTCATAGTCTTGAGACTATAATGTAGGTCTTTTTACCTTTAGAGCCTACATTCTTTAGCATTACCCTATGATAGTTCAGAAAATTAAAACTGAGAGGCTTGAAGAGACTTCACCACAGTCAGGAAACTAGTCTGGTCTAAGTCAGTCAGAAGTCTCTCAATCCAATCTCTGTTGCTGCCACTTTGTGCTTCCCACAGTGTTGGGTGGCACTGGGACTGAAGAGAATACAGCATATTTCACTTAGGTCATATCTGAGTTAGTGAAAAAAAGATGCGAAAATGATAACATTTTCTTTGGCATTTTAATTACATTTGTATGGTTTAAATTATATAGGAGATAGAAACATAAAAAACAGAGAACTTGGTATAGGTTAAAGTAGTTCTCAGAATTGGACTCTTTCATGTCCAAAAATACTTAAACACTTACTATTAGTAATGTATAAATTTTATATTTTAGTATAAACTTTAGCAAGAATATATGAGTATACATCCTACATATATAGGAAAATTAGAAGATTTACTTAGTTTTGTTCATTTTGTTTTGTTTTTGATATAGGGTGCATGCACTCACTAGACAGAAACAGAGAGAAAGGGAAAGTGAGAAATATACTCCCAGTAGGGATGGCCATGCTACAGTTCCTTCTTCTCCATTCTCCTTGCAGGATTTTGGGCACATATGCACATGTGCCCAGTTTTATAAGCCACTGGGTCCAACATTCAAGCCACTTAGTTGGCCATGTAGAAGCTAGCTGCCTTAACCACCAGGTTACCAACTGGTTCCAGAAGATTTACTTAATATATAAATATGTACACCAAACTACTTTTCAGTAGTGATAAATTAATATATCATGATTTAGCACTCAGTTTAAAATCTATATGAAATATATCCATCATGAATAAAAGGTGCTAATTTGTAAACATTTTATAATCAATCAAGAAAATATTTTTTTGGAACCCCACTGAAATAGTGAAAATTGCATCCTTCAGAAAGTAAACAAACTGCCATAACTTCCATGTTTTACTTTAAAATAATACATATAGCATGAATGTGTTTTTTCCAAAACTTTTTCCAGTCATACAAAGGCTTAGAGAGCTATATGAAGTTATATTAACTTATTAAGGACAACTCATTTCTGGGTTGTGAGGGATCTGGAATAATGATTTTACTTTTTGCTTTTCTTTTTTTTAATTACCAGAAGGTGTGCACACTCACAGAGAGAACCCCTCAATTGGGTATGGTCATACTGCAGTCCTTTTTCCTCCATTTCTTCAGCCTGTCCAACCTGTCAGGATTTAGGGCACACATGCACTCATGCCTAGTGCATGTTTTTCAAGCCACAGGGGCTGGGATTTGAACCATGGTTGACCATGCAGTATCTGACTGCCAACTCACAGTACTTAATTGCCGCATTAAGGGCTGGCCCTGGTTTATTTTTTTCCCCTTTATCCATTTGTATACTGCCTAAATTTCTTAAAAGATTGCAAAAACAGTAAAATCCACCACTATTTAAAGCACTATCATTAAATATGTGTCTAATTTTTTGGCCTACCAAGGCCTCTTAGAAATAAGAAACATGAATATGAAGTTTGCATAGAAAAATGTCATGACTTTCATGATGACCTAATAGAAAAATAATTATATAGACAAATCTAATTTTAAAAGTCAGAAGTCTCTTAGCTAACTGATAAATGCAATAGTTATAGTTAAGACTGTCATTTGATTCTTTTAATCTCTGCAAGAATCAGGATAGCTACAAATCGACATGTTCTAATCAGTGAATTTTGTTGCAAAATAAGCCACAGTGTATATAAGCCTCAACATTTGCTACCACCAATCTTAATCAAAGGGTTGGCTATTTGAAAACAAAACAGAAAAATTCTACATTCTTTCAAGGTTAGTTTCTAAACTTGACATCTTGGATTGGAGATGGCCTTACCCAGGAATTTAAGGTCAGGGTTTATGTTAAGCAGGACCTCAAATCAAGTTTAGAAACAAGCAAATCTTTCATCCTTTCTTTGAGGGGAAGGGTTTTCTTTGAGAGCGAAGGGTTAGAAAAACAGGTCAATATCCTCTAAATATGAGGTTGTCATTTGTTTTTACATACTAAATTAAATGTGTCTGTTTTGTGTTCAGTGTCTTGTGCCTTTGTCACTCTCTGTGTCTGGGCAAATGTGTTTATATTAGAAAACTCCATGAGGGCAAGAAATGTAGTTTTTCTTTATCATAAATCATCTGGTTTAAACTTCACTTATCTAAAAGTGAGAGGTCTGGGGGATACTGCACAACTGCTGACCAAAATGTGTAATCTGTCATTACTTGTCAGATTTCACATAAATCACCTGTCAGGTTTGTATAAAATGTAATAGTTTATAAAATTCTTACATGTACCATTGCAGGTTATTTTTATAAACGTCTTATGAATAAGCTGAACCTTTATTACTTAAAGGAGTAGTGTCTAGATCCCAGATTTGCAATCTTTTTTAGGTGCCGCAGATTTTATCTATTTCCATAACAGGTGAATTGACTGAATCTATAATAATGAGGTTCCACCAATTCTAAAAATGGTTATTCATGTAAGTAAGTGAGAGATAATAATTAATAGTTAATTTTAAATAAACTGCACTAGAGGGAACGTGTGGAAGGGGGAAAGTAGAGAGCCAGTAGACCAGAGATCGGCTTGCAAAGAGTATTAGTCTGACAAAATTTAAACCAGGGCTGAAAATAGCAGAGACCATCATTAGTGAGAGGCACTATATTGCTCTATCACAAATGGTAACTTTTTTTTTTAATCTCATAAAGAACTTTTTTTAAGAGAGATTTTTACTATAGGGCATGTGTGTTTGCCAGTGAGAGACAGACAGAAAGCAAGAAATCACCCCCCAAGGGGGATGGCCATGCAGCAATCCTTTCTCCTCCATTTTCCTCTCAAGATTTCAGGCACACACGCATATGCACTCAGTGTGATTTTAAGCCACCAGGTCTGGGACTTGGACTGCAGTCAACTACATGGGAGTCCATCAACAGAACCATTATGCTGTCTGCTGGTCCCCATAATGAACTTTTCTCTTTTTTTTTATTTCTTGTAGAGAAGCTTTTGCTATAGGGTGCATGCGCCCACCAGAAAGACAGAGAGAGAGAGACAGAAAGCGAGAAATCATCCCCCAGGGTGGATGGCCACGCTGCAATCCCTTCTCCATTTGCCTCTCCAGATCTTGGGCATGCATACACAGGTGCTCGGCGTGAGTTTAAGCCACCAGGTCCGGGACTTGAACCGCGGTCAACTACATGGGAATCCAGTGACATAGCCATCACACTAACTGCTGGTCCCATGGACTTTTCAATGTAAAGAAATCCTTATTTTGCTAATGTCAAGAAACATTTCATAGCATAAATGTTCCAAATTGTATATGATCAAATTATAATATCCATATGAACACTATTAAATATTTTATGACTTTCTTTACTATTTGGTAAGTATAACATGATATGTGAAGTGAAAAACATACAGTACAGGCTGGCCCTATATCCTAGAGGTTAAGGGAGCCAAATCCCACATGGCTGACCATGGTTTGAATTCCATCCCTGATGGCCTGAAAAACACATATGGCACATGTGCTTACATATTTCACATCTTAACAATATGGAGAAATGAAGGCGAAGGGATTGTGCCATGAACACAACCCATTGGAGTGTTCTTTCTTCTCCTCCTCTTTTTCTCTGGCAAGCTCTCGTTCGTTCACTCGCTTGCTCATTCTCTCTCTCTTAAACATACACACACACGCATATGCACTTTCTGGCAGTAAAACAAAAAATTAACTAGTACAAAGCACAGTGGCAAGAAACACATAATAGAAACTTCACCATTCCAATAATATCCGAAACTTTACCATTCCAATAATATCCGAGGAGGTTTTAACCCAGATAAACTAGTTCCTATCATTACCAACATGATCATCTAAGAAAAATAGTCTTGGGGAAAAATAATCGAGGCCTACTGGGAACAGGACTTCTAAAAGGCAACTATTATCTGGAAGGCTGTGGTCCAAGGCCATTTTTGCTGGCTATAAGCAGGGTCTCAGGAACCAAAGGGAGCACACATCTCTTCTTAAAATTGAAGGTGTTTATGCACGAGATGAAACGGAATTCTATTTAGGCAAGAGGTGTGCCTATGTGTACAAAGCAAAAAACAACACAGTGACTCCTGGTGGCAAACCAAATAAAACCAGAGTAATCTGGGGAAAGGTTACCCGAGCCCATGGAAACAGTGGCATGGTTCGAGCCAAATTCCGAAGCAACCTTCCTGCTAAGGCTATTGGACACAGAATCCGTGTGATGCTGTATCCCTCAAGGATTTAAAATAATGAAATGTAAATGAATAAAAATGGATTTGTGTTGTTAAAAAAAAAATAGTCTTAGTAAATAAAGAAAAATACTTTTATTTTCTCAGGTGATTAAAAGGTTCATAAGACAAGTTGGGCAGGCAGGAAGGAGATAAAGGAGAGCTACAAAATTGGGAATAAAATTTATATTTCCTATGTAGTAAGTCAAAGAAATTGATGCCAAGAAATAATTCCAAGAAAGTATTTTTAAAAAAATGAAATCAGGACCAGCCAGAGGCATGGCAATTAAAGTGGCTGGATCCCATGTAGCCAACTTTGCAGTTTGAATCCTGGACCCAGCAGCTTGAAAAACACACTGGGCATATGTACATGCCCAAGGGATTATGATGTGGCTATCTCCACTGGGGGATGATTTCTCACTTTCCTCCCTCTCTGTCGCTGTATCCCTCTGACAAGCACACGTACCCTATAGCAAAACTAAAAAATGGGGGCGGGGGGCAAAGAGAGGCAGCAGGTGGCAGAGTGGTTAAGGTGCTGGACTCCCACATGGCTGACCACAGTTCAAGTTCCGGACATGGCAACTTGAAAAATCATGCAGGGTTAGGACCAGCAGATGGCGTAATGGCTATGTCGCTGGACTCCCATGTAGTTGACTGCAATTAGAGTCCCGGGCCAGGTGGCTTAAACTCACACTGGGTACATATATGTGCGTGCCCAAGATCCCAAGCGGAGAATGGAGGAGGAGAAGGGATTGTGGTGTGGCCGTCCCTCCCGGGGAGGTGATTTCTCGCTGTCTCTCTGTCTGTCTGTCTGGCCAGGACCAGTACCCTTAAGCAAAGACCTCTCCAAAAAAAAAAAAAAAAAAGAAGAAGAAGAAAAGAAAATCATGCAGGGCACGTGTGCATGCATATTCAAAATCCCAGGAGGAGGGTGGAGGAGAAGGGATTACAGCATGGTCATCCCCCTAAGAGGTGATTTCTCACTTTCCTTATTACTCTCTCTCTGTTTTCATCAAGCACACAAGCCTTATGGCAAAAACCTTAAAAAATATATATAGATAGATAAACACACACACACATATATATATACACATACATATATGTATACACACACACACACACACACACATATATAAATAAAAGAAATGGGGCAGTTCTTTGGTATGATGGAGTTGGGAAATAATGATGACAGAGATGAATCCAGAAAATACCAAAAATAAATGGGTAGTTTCCTTTCAAGGGGAAGAAAGTCCAAGACAGAAACCTGAACACAGAGTCAGACTGGAAACGTGCTCTAGGGGCTCTCTGGTCTGGGTTATCATTCACCACCTCTTCAGGACTCCAGAAGAGAGCACTGTAAGTTATAGCCCTTTAGATCAAAAGATACAACTAACCAAGACTCCGAAAATCTAACCACATATTACCTAATATCAAAATTATACCAAATAGGAAAAATAAAGAGGACAATTCTAATATATTTATTCAAAACTTTATTGAAACCCCCTTTCACCCTTTGACAGTGTCCTAAATGAAAATGTATGTAGTCTGAGTCTGATGGTAATAACTCTTTTCAAGCTATTCCTTAAGTTTCTAAAAGTATGATTTTTGAAACTTGGGAAAGTGAAGTTAGGACAAAGGAATACTAAGGATCCATTTTGTATGCTGCTTCCTCATTTGCTTATGAGCAAAACTAGACTAAACTATTTTAATGGGAACAGAACATGTCTGTAGGAATGTAACTGCTTAATACCTACTTCTCCCCTCTCCAGCCCCAAGGAAGATAAGGAACAATTTAGACAGGCTGTGAGAAGAACTTTAACATCTTGAGATAAAGAAGAGAGCCTAATATCTTAGGGTTATGCATAGATTCTATGTGTTAGGTTAATGCAGTTATGTGCCCAGTATCTGTGTCTGTCAAGTGCCCTGTGTTCCTGTCATCAGTTTCCTCTTTCAGTGATTTCCCTTTTGTGTTCTACTGTGTAAGTTGCAAAGCCAGATTTCCTTGCCTATGCCTATCAGGAATTGGCCAAAATGGCTCAAATGTTTTTGAACACCATCTCTTATTTCTATCTAGTAGGAGGAGTGTGGGTTTGTGGGGGTATGTGTGTTATGATGTTTAATGAAACAATAATAAAACTCTCTAGTCTTTTTAAAATCTATAATAAGTTTTGAGCACATCTTATGCACATGAAAGATCATGAATAGTTCTTCATATATTCAAGCTACTATTTTTTAAAGTATTACATAAATATAGAATTTATCTGAAGTTAGTTCACAATGAATACATCTAGAATGTAATGAGTTCAAATATATAGAAAGCTTTAACAATTGTTATTCATAAATATTTTGCTGTGAACTTCACTCTAAAAATATAACTTTGCTTAGTTAGTAAGTGGTTGATAGCTGTCCACCCTCTGCAGCAGTGTATCTGAATATCCAGGGGAGTAATACCTGAAAAAGAAAACTTCCCATTAGAAGCTTGTTGAAAGATTCAGTACAGTAGGCACAAAAGATTTAATATAAGGAATTTATCTGAAATAATTCTATGAGTGAAATCTCACAAATAAGCCCTGAATAATTAGGCTCCAGTAATGTTTGTGAATAAATTTAGAGACTATTAAGGAAGAGAATACCAACTCATAACACTGTGCTAGAGCAGCAGCACAACACTTAAGAGAGAAATTTAGGCAAAGGGGGATGTTTGCTAAGCAACAGACGTTATAATGGCAATATTTTATCACAGAAACTTTATTACAACAAGTAAGTAATGTTGCTTCAAGGATAATAGCTAATAGGTTTTTTTCCGCTTTGGGGGGGAGGGGTTGGAGAGGTTTTTGCTATAGAGCACTTGCACTCGCCAGAAAGACAGAGAGACAGAAAGTGAGAAATCATCCCCTCTGGGTATGTAATGTTTGGATATACTGGACACACTGCAATCCCTTCTCCATTCTATTCTCGGGATCTTGGGCACACACGTACTCACACCTGGCATGAGTTTAAGCCACCGGGTCCAAGACTTGAACCGTGGTCGACTACATGGCAGTCCAGCAACATAGCCATTACGCCAACTGCTGGTCCCAATAGCTAATAGTTTTTAAAGACAGTCTTTGTAATAAAATACACAGTCTATCATTACTAATCCACTTTTGCATTTTGATCACCTTAGGGATCATTCTCAGTGTATGTTTTAATCTGATTTGGACATCCAATAAAACAAAAGTGGAAAAGCTATTTAATAATGGAATAATTTCTGGAAAAATTAATAAGTGACATAAATTTTGTATTACATAAACTTGGGAAATTAATCATCTTCATTGGTTCTTGGGTATATTTATAAACATTTTATAAATATTTAGTATAAAGTATTAAATATGTTGGCTAATATATTTTGATATGCCTTGCTCTTCTATAGAAAGTGTATCTGAGGAACTCAATTTTTTATATTTATTTAAAAATTTAAAACTAAGAATTCAGTTATTGGAAAACTTTTAGATGTGTTTGGAACACCTTGTGAGTCTACTTGTTAGCTGTAGATTTTAAACATCATTTAAATATAGGTAAAATATCTCCAGCGAACTTTGGCGTCTGAATTTTAGATTTGCTAAAAGTGATAAAATACCCACCAGACTTCAAAACTTAGATTAAAAAGTATAAAATAATGCAATAATTTTTATATTAACTACAAGTTGAAATTATAATGTTTGGATATATTGGATAAACAAAAATATCTCATTAAAATTTACTTACACTATGGGGCCAGCAGATGGTGTGGTGGTTAAGATGCTGGACTCCTACATGGCTGACTACAGTTCAAGTCCCAGATCTGGCGGCTTGCTTTCTCACTTTCCCTCTCTCTCTCTTTCTCTGGTAAAATTGAAACATAAATAGTAATAAATAAAATAAGTAAATAAATATATCTTTTAAAAAAATTTTACTTACCCTGTCTCACTTTACTTTTTAAAGTGTGGCTACCAGGCAACTTGAAATTATATATGTGACTCACATTATATTTTCATTGGACAATGTTTTAAAGTCTAAGTCTCCAAAATTTAATTAGGATCTATTGGGTCGTGGGGAAAGTCATGGCACATTTTTGCATAGAAAAATAGGGACCAGAATATGGCATAATGGTTACGTCACTGGACTTCCACAAAGTTGACTGCAGTTTGAGTCCTGAACCTGGCAGCTTAAAAACTCACACTGGGGGGCCAGTAGGTGGCATAGTGGTTAAGGACACTGGACTCCCACGTGGCCGACCACTGTTCTAGTCCTTGACCTGGCGATTAAAAAAAAAAAAAAAGTTAAAAGAAAAAAAAAAAAAAGCCTCACACTGGGTGCATGTGCATGCGTGCCCAAAATCCCAAGAGGTGATTGGAGAAGAAGGGATTGTGACATGGCCATCCACCCAAGGTGTGATTTCTTCCTTTCTGTCTGTCTCTCTCTCTGACAAACACACATGCCCTATAGCAAAAATCTCTCTAAACAAATAAATTAATAAAGGAAAAACATAGAGAAATACATCATGATTTTTCCAACAACCTAATACAAATAATTGTTGAGGCTTCAGCTGCCTTAATTTCCAAGCTAATTGCCATACTTCTTTCCTCAAAGACCTCACTGACTGCACAGTCTCTATAGAGGCGGGAAATCTCTGCAGAGTCTCTAGGCAGCTCAAAGCATCACACAGTGAGACAGAGCAAGAGTGCAATAGGTGTGGGGACCAGCAGATGGCATAATGATTACATCGCTGGACTTCCACATAGTCAACCACAGTTTGAGTCCTGGACCCCGTGGCTTAAGACTCATTGTGTGTGTATGTGTGTGTGTGTGTGTGTGTGAGTGAGCATGGCCAAAATGCCAAGAGGAGAATGGGGGAGAAGGGATTGCAGCATGGCTAGCCCCCAAGGTGTGATTTCTCATTTTCTGTCTCTTGGCAAGCACACGCTCCCTATAGCAAAAATTTCTCTTAAAAAATCCTTCTAAAAAAAGTACAACATATGTCCATGTATCTGCTCTTCTTGTAAAACAAACAAGAATAAATCATAGGAGCACCATCCTGATGATCTCATCTGATCCCTGTCACTTCCCAAAGGATCTACCTTTCAATACCATCATCAGACTAAGACTCTACCCTGTCAACACTGTTACAATGGCTCACATAATCCTAACACATGAATTTCTGAGGGTCACATTAAACCATAGCAAGTATTCTTTCCAAAGGCACACAGTAAATAATTCAAACTGAGATAGGAACCTAGGTCTATTTGACACACCAGCCTGAACTTTTAGTCAAACTTGTCATGAAAAAACAAGATGAACCAAGAAAGAAGGAGAAAATTCTTCCCTCTCGCTATCCACCACTGCTATTCACACTTACCTCTTAATGCCCTTTAAGCATGTAAGTAAATGAATCTTCTTCTAGACCCATGTAGAATTTGTATTATTATATTGTTGAGATACAAAAATGTACTGATTGGCAAACTGTGTGCATGACCTTTTTTCTAAATTAGATGTTTCTGAGAAGCTGCTCTCCCTTCCCAGTTTAGGCAGAGACCCAAAATACAAAGGAGCTCAAAAAACACCTTCTGACTGGGACCAGCAGTTAGCGTAATGGCTATTTCATTGGACTCCCATGTAGTCGACCGCGGTTCGAGTCCTGGACCTAGTAACTTAAACTCATACCGGGTGCATGTGTGTGTGTGCCCAAGATCCCGATAGGAGAATGGAGGAGAAGGGATTGCGGCATCACCATCCCCCCTGGGGAGGGGGATGATTTCTCACTTTCTGTCTCTCTGTCTTTCTGGCAAGCACATGCGCCCTATAGCAAAAACCTCTCCAAAGGAAAAAAAAATTATTCCAGTTTGATTTGGAAATATGTATGTCAATCAGAACATTAATTAGGGGAAAGGGAAGAGATCAAGAAAAAAGTAATGGTATACATTGGCCTCTTGTAGTAGTTTCAAAGCCCATATTTGAAGTGGATATAAAATTTAGATTTGAAAACAGAAAAACTACATATTTTAACTTCTCAAAGTCCATTTTCCCCACCTTACTATTTCCTCAGGGTAACAATTGTTAATACTGTTGATGTATTCTTGAAGGAGAGAACCAGGTTCTGCTTTTATCTCTTGAACCTTTTTAAGTCCACCACTTGTGACAAAAAGTCTTCGAGCTTTGCTGTCATGCGGCAGCACCTTGAAAAGTGAAATACATAAAAATGTCAGCTTTTTTTTTGCCAAGGTAGATTATTGCCACTAAAAAGCAATAATGTATCTGAAAGAATGTAAGAGTTAGTTTATATTTAATGTAAATATAATATAATGAGCAAAAATCCAATGATTGGAAGTGAAATGTACTCTTTTTAAAAGTATATTAACTTTCAATGTTGTAGAGATGGAATAAAGGCAATGAACATGACAAAGGCAATGAAGATCCACTCATAAATGAAAATCATGAAACTTATACCTGCTGAAGGTTTCTCTGCTACTTACAAAAGTAAATGCAAGCTTCTTTTTTTATTTATATATATATATACACACACACACATATATGTATATAATTAATTTACATTCATTCCCTGAGCATTGTCACAGCATACAAAATGTGATTTCCCATCCAGAATATACTGCATATTGGCTTAATCATACATGTTAATGAAGCAGCAAGAATACCCTGGATCTAGCTCCTGAACACCATTCCAGCCTCCTTATCCACCAATAGCCATTCTAATTTTGTTTCAGTAATATCAAAGGATGTATACCGTGCCATTTTTGGTCTTTTATTTTTAATTTATTAATTTATTTTTCTTTTTTTAACATTAATATGCTATACATCATTACAGTATACAAAATGAATTTTTCATCCAAAATACACTGTTGGCTCAATCAAGCACATCAACATACGTGTTATCAACCAACAATTTTTCATTTCTTATGTCTTATATATTTTGTGTTTTTTTTTTCCATCCTTGATTCCCTATCCCTAACCCTCTGCCAGAATATACTATATAGTGGCTTAATAATGCATGTTATCATCCATAATATTCCATTTCTACTTTCATATATATGTTTTTTTACCCCATGTCTAGCCCTCTGCCCTATTCCACTCTCTTATTACACTATCTCTGCTGTCTACAGTTGTCTTCAATCCCTTTTCCCCCAACATTTCGTTGGTCACACAATATCATAAGTAATCTAACTACTTTCAATAGCAAGATCAGCCGATGGTTTCAAGAAAAGCAGTTTTGAACTGGTAAGGATATTTCTTTGAAACTTAAAGCCTAGAAACAGGTTAGTATTCTGTTCAAATAGTCGGAACATGAATCTATTGATAGCTGAAGACAGGACAAAAGTCCTTAAAACCAGACAACAAAGCTTAGAAGAAAAGCAGCAATATTTTAGTCAAGTCGTAGAATACTGTTTCATCAGTTCAGTCTCATGTACTTAATCTTTCTTCTGTATCTGTTGAGGTTCGATGTTCCAGATTGAAATCTGGGATGTAATACTCAACTCCAGCTTTTGGCCCTACAATTAAGTTGCCCATTTTCTTAGTTTCTGAACTCTTATTTCTGTGTGTCTGCATTTAATTTTACTGACATAGCACTCCCTTAAGAACTTCTTGGAGATCCGGTCTGGTGCTGGTAAATTCTTTCAGGTTTTGTTTATCTGGGAAAGTTCGTGTCTTTTCTTCCCAAATGAACGATAACCTTGCTGGGTACAGAATTCTCGGTTGAAATTGCTTTTCCCTTAATACTTTGAATACATTTTCCCATTCTCTCCTCGCTCTCATTGTTTCCGATGAGAGGTCTGCCGTTAGTCTGATGGGATACCCTTTGTAGGTAACTTGCCTTTTTTCTCTTGCCAGTCTTAGTATCTTGTCTTTGTCTGTGGTTTTGGTCAATCTGGCTATAATGTGTCTTGGAGAAGATCTTCTTGGGTTGATTCTATTTGGGGTCCTCTGTATTTCTTGGGACTGAATCTTTGAGTGCCTCTCCAGGTTTGGAAAATTTTCTTGTAAGATTTCATGGAATAGATTATCAATGCCCTTATGAGTCTCTTCACCTTCTGGGATGCCTATTATCCGGATGTTTGGACGTTTGATGGTATCTAGTACTTCTCGCATATTATTCTCAAATTTTTGGGCCATTTTCTCAGTCTTCGCGGTGGATTTTTCTAGGCCAACCATTTTCTCTTCTACATTAGAGATTCTATTTTCTGTATGATCTAGTCTGCTTTTAATACTTTCAAGGGAGATTTTGACTTCTTGTATTATAGCCTTCATCTCTAACAGTTCCATCTGATTCTTTTGTAAAGTGTGAAATTCCTCTTTTAGATCTTGCATGAATTTCCTCACCTCCTGGAACTCTTCAACTGCTTTCTCCTTCCTCTTCAGCAGTTCCTTGTCTCTCTTCTCTTCCATCTCTGTTAGGTTTGTCATTATGAATGTTCTGAATTCTTTATCAGACATTTCCATGATTTCCATGGAACTGTGTGAGAATGAAGAGGAGCTATCCGTTTCCCTTGTGGGAGATGTATTTTCCTGCTTCCCCATATTTCTTGTGGTCCTGCAGCGATTTCTAGTCATCTGGTGGATGGTCAGTTTTTTCCCAAACTTGGAAGTTCAATCTGAGAGTCGAGGAATGTGAAGAAAAGGAAACAGAGAGAGGGAAACAATACCAACAGCAGCAAAAGCACAGACAAGAAACAGAGAAAAAGAAGAGAAAAACTTTTAAATAAATCTAAAAAAAAAAAAGGGAGGGGACATTTTCCTTTCTCCCAAAATGGCTAGATCGCAGGAGCCATGGAGCTGTCTGTCTCTTGAAGAAGGGCTGTTCATGCGAGTTTTGTATGCTGGAGGCCCAGTTATCAGTGGGACATCGTCCTTTCTCCCAAAATGGCTAGATCCTTTTGGTCTTTCTTATACTGTTTCCTCTCCCTAGAACGCCCTTCTATACTCCCTGAGCCTCCCCCCTTTTACTTGGTTAACTTACTTAACTTTTAAGACTAAGTTCAAGTGTTACCTCCTTTAAGAAAACTTCTCTGGGACATCCCAACATCTTATCACAGGCTGAGTTGGATACTTTTCTTCTCTCATAGCAGTCTGTCAAACTGCTATGAATATTTTAGTTATCTGTTTATATATCTGTCACACATAAATGTCATTAAAGGTAGAAATTGTACATTTTCATTTCCTCAATAATTTGTTAAAAGAAGGAAAATATTAAGAAATAGAGAATGGAAATTAAGGAGATGTTGCAGAGACAGAAAAATCAGAAAAGAATTAAGAAATCATGGGCCAGCAGTAGCACAGAGGTTAAGACAGTTGGATTCTACATAAACAACTGTGTGATTTGAGTCCTGGACCTGGCAGCTTGAAAAAGCATACCTGCATGTGTGCGTGCCCAAAAATCCAGAAAGGAGACTGGAGAAGGGATTTCATCATGGTCACACACACACCCCCAGGGTGATATCTCACTTTCATGCATGCCCTATAACAAACTTAAAAAAAAACAAATTCTCTTAAAAAAATTAACAGATCAGCACGTAGTATGGAAATTAAGACAGTTGGATTCCACATGGCCAACGATGATTTGAGTCCCAGACCAGGAGGCTTGAAAATCATGCTGGACACATGTGTGTACATGACCAAAATCCCAAGCAGAGAATAGAAGAGAAGGGATTGTGGTATGGCCATTTCCCTCTCTCTGCCTCTCTCTCCAGCAATCGAAGGGAAGATTTTTTTAAAAGCAACCAATGAGAACTGAAAATAAATCACTGAGTTTGACAATTTAAAAGGTGCTGAGAAATTAAGTAAATATAAGTGCATGGAGATGGGTAGTTTAGGAAGTCAGATTACCAGTAGTTGAGGAAAATATGGGAAGGGAGAAAGTCAAATCAAACTTCATAAAGTTTCAGGAAGAGGAGAGAGAACAGAGAATAGAACTGAAGGTCCATAACAGATGTTTCTGATTTTGTTCTTAGGCTCAAAGAGATTTGAGCATGTTTATGTATTGAGAGGAGAAAGCTGGTAGAGATAAAGAAATTTATTATGCAAGAAAAAACATATTTCCTAGACCAGGAAGGACCTAGGGAAGGAATGAGCTGTACTATGGGAATTTCTGCTCTCTTCCTCAGTCACTGCTTCTATCCCCTCTGTCAGAAACACCCTTTCTTCTACTCTCCATGTTTTTATTTTTTTAAGGGTCAGACCCAGTTGGTGTTCTGCTAAGGTCTGAGCCTTTGGATCCTTTTGTGTCCAGCTGCTCCTCTAGTGCCTTTCCAAATTCCACCTGCCGGTGTGGCAGGGTCCCAGAGAGGCAGCCACTAAAGGTGGGTGACTGTGAAACTCCCTGTCTGTGCTGTCCTAAGCAGGTCTGGGCCTTTGGATCTTTTTGTGTCCTGCTGCCTCTCCAGTAGCTTTCTAAGTTCTACCAAACTACACAACTGAGACCCAGAAAGACAGGTTTTTTCATATTCCACATTTCACTAGCCCACACACTGCATGTGCAGTGTGCAACTTGCATTTCTTTCGGTAATTATATAGTTCCAGCCCAGTTTCAGGTGCATCTCAACCTGAGAAGTTGTAAGAGGATTCAAACATCTGACCCTGGGTAGATATACCCTAGTCTGATTGAAAGACACATCCCCACCACCACCAAAGAATACACCTGAGAAGAAGAGCTATTCTTTTCCACTGACACTAAACAACCTATTCAGACCCTGGAATTTGATAGAAAGTGGTCAGATATGGAGGATCTATTGCTGAGTGAAGTAAGCCAGTCTATGAAAGAAAGATATTGTATGTATCCACTCAATATATACCGACTATCCACACTCTATGGTAGAGAGCAAAAAATTGGAGGACATAAAAGCAGTGAAGGTACTTAATGAGAATAGGATAGCATGGAATGGGGGGGGGATGAAGAGAAGAGGATAGAGAAATAACAAGAGAACAATAGAGAGGCAGGATGTTAGTGAGAAACAGATATGGCTTATTACCTGTTGATAATGACATGTATAGTATTCTCAACTGGATTGGTCTGAGAGGTATTTCATGAAGGGTAAAGTCTTTTTACAAGCAAAATGAGAAATAGTGATTGACTGTTTTAAAAAATAATTAGAATAATAATAATGATGATTGGGAAAAACATAGAAAAGATATTGAATGATGAAGTGGGGGAGATTAATGTCTCTGTATTGACTGACATGCATGGCATTCCCTTTTGAAAAAGCAATGTAATACACTGTAAAGTTATATGTAATCCAATGTAATATAAAGAAGATTATGATAATAAAAATAAAAATAAATTAAAAACAACAACCTATTCAGAAAAGTAGAAAGAAATGTGTACTTCATCAGATGCTAAAAGCCAGCATAGAGGCAAAGGAATATGAAAAAAAAGAAGAAAATAATTCTCCCTCGAGGGAATACAACAACTCATCACCCACAGATAGCACAGTAGAACTCACAGATATGTCAGAAAAAGATTTCAGAATAGTCATAGTGACAAAACTAAATAAAATGCAAGAAAAAGAGACAACAAACTCCAGGAGATGAGGAAGTCCTTCCATGACTTGAAGGAGAAGATAGACATCATTAAAAAAGAGTCAGAGCTTCTTGAGATGAAGACTATAATACAAGAAATCAAAACCTCCTTCAATAGAATTAATGGCAGATTAGAACATGCAGAAGATAGAATCTCTGATTTAGAAGCCTGCATGTGTGCATGCCAAAAATCCAGAAAGGAGAATGGAGGAGAAGGGATTGCAGCATGCGCCCTCCCATCCCAGGAGGTGACTTCTCACTTTCATGCATGCTCTATAACAAACATTAAAAAAAAATTCCTAGACAAAATCACCAAAAAGAATGAAAAAATAACCAAAAGTATATTAGGATAGGGCCAGCAGATGGCATAATGGTTACGTCACTTGACTCCCATGTAGTTGACTGCAGTTCAAGTCCTAGATCCAGAGGCTTAAAAATCATATCAGGCACATGTGCATGCATGCTCCAAATCCAGAGAGGAGAATGGAGGAGAAGGGATTGCCATGTGATTTCTCACTTCCTTTCTATGTCTCTCCATTGAGCACATGCACCCAATAGCAGAAATATCACTTTTAAAAAAATAAGGATAATATACAAGGAATACTAGATGACATTAAATGTCCAAATATCTGAATAATTGGTATTTCTGAAGGTAAAGAAACTTATAATAAGGGCATCAAAAAATCTATTTCATGAAATACTTGCAGAAAACGTTTTCAACCTAAAGAACATTCAAACATGCAGACCCAAGAAATACAAAGGACCCCAGATAGGATTAATTTAAGAAGATCCTCTGCATGGGACCAGAAGTTAGCATAATGGCTATGTCACTGAACTCCCATGTAGCCGACCACAGTTTGAGTCCTGGACCCGATGGCTTAAACTCAGGCCAGGTGCGTGTGCATGAGTGCCCAAGGTCCCGAGAGGAGAATAGAGGAGAAGGGATTGCAGTGTGGCCATCCCCCCTGGGGGGTGATTTCTCGCTTTCTACCTCTCTGCTCTCTGTCTCTCTGGCGAGTGCATGTGCCCTATAGTAAAAACCTCTCCAAAGTAAAGAGAAGAAGATGATCCTCTCCATAGCACATTGTAGCCAGATTGGTCAAAGTCACAGATAAAGACAAGAGTCTAAAAATGGCAAGAAAGAAACATCAAGTTACTTACAAAGGTTATCCCACTAGATTAACATCAGACCCCTCAAGTAAAGCAATATAAGCAAGGAATGAATTGGAAGATATATTTAAAATGCTAAAAGAGAAACAATTTCAACCAATAATACTATATCCAGCAAGACCTTCTTTCATATGGAAAGAAAAAATAAAATCATTCTCAGATAAACACAAACTAAAAGAATATACCAACACTAGACCAGCTCTTCACAAAGTACTGAAAGGAGTACTATATCAGGGAAACTAAAGAGGGACAAACAGAAATAGATAAACAACCAACAACATGGCAGGACAAATCCACAAATAATAATGTAGCATGTTAACGGATTAAATTACCCAATCAAAAGACACAGACTGACTATAAGAAACACACCTCATGGATAAAGACAAACATAGACTGAAAGTGAAGGGCTGGAAAAAGATACTCCAAGCAATGGAAATAATACTGGAGTCACAATACTGATATCAGACAACAGATTTAAAAACAAAAACTGTAAGAAGCGACAAAGAAGGACACTACATAGTACTAAAAGGGCTAATTATCAAGAAGATATAACACTTGTAGATATCTACATACCCAACACTAGAACACTCAAATATATGAAAGACAGATTGCTAAATCTAAAAGGAGAGATAGACTGTAACACAATACTCATTGGAGATTCTCAACACTACTGTCTCCTCTAGATAGATCATCTAGACAAAAAATAAGCAAAGAGCTACAGGATCTAAACATACCATAAATCAAATGGACTTGACATACATCTATAGAACTTTCTACCCACCAACCACAAAATACATTTTTCTCACCTTCCCCCATGGAACATCTTCAAAGACTAACCACATGACAGCACAAAACAAGCCTTTACAAATTCAAATGATAGAAGTTATATCTAGCATCTTCTCTAACCATGATGGAATTAAATTTTAAATTAACTTCAGAAAAAAAAAAAACCTCCAAAATACACAAAAACATGGAAACTAAACAACCTACTAGTCCTGAAGGACTTCACAACTACTGAAGAAATTAAGACTGAAGTCAAAAGGTTAATTGAAACCAATGATAAAAAGTACACAAGTTTTCATAACCTATGAAATAGAACAAAAGCAATCATAAGCGGGAAGTTCATAGCAATTAGTGCTCACAAGAAAAAAATAGAAAGGTGACAGACAATCTAACAACACATCTCAGGGAACTAGAAAAACAATAAAAGAAACCCAAAAATGCCAGGAGAAAAGAAATAATAAAGATTAGAGCAGAAATAAATGAACTAGAGAATAAAAGAACAGTACAGAAAATAAATGAAACCAAAAGCAGGTTCTTTGAGAAGATAAACAAAATTGACACACCATTAGCTAGACTAATTAAGAACAAAGGAACCAGATAAATCTAATCAGCAGTGAAGCAGGGAATATTAGACATAACAAATACAAAAGATCACCAGAGAACATTACAAACATATATACACCGACAAACAAGACAGCTTGGATGAGATGTACAAATTTCTAGGCACAAATTATCTACCAAGATTGAATCAGGAAGACAGAAAGCCTGAACAGACCAGTAATAAGCAGTGAGACCGAATCAGTATGAAAGTCTCCCAACAAAGAAAAGCCCAGGTCCCAATGGCTTCACTTCCAAATTCTACAAAACCATTCTACTCAAACTATTTCTAAAGATCCAAAAGGGAGAGGCCCTCCCAAATTCATTCTATGAAGCCACCATTACCCCTCATTCCAAAACCAGACAAGACCAATATCCCTGATGAATATAGATGCAAAAATTCTCAGCAAGATACTGGCAAATCATATCCAATGATACATTAAAAAGATTACACACCATGATCAAGTTGGTTTTATCCCACCGATCCAAGGGTGGTTCGACATGCAACAAAACCATAAATGTAATACATCATATCAACAGCAGGAAATCTAAAAACCATATGATTACATCAATTGATGCAGAAAAAGCATTTTATAAATACAGCACCCTTCATGATTAAAACTCAGCAAAATTGGCATAGAAGGGACTTTTCTCAATACAGTAAAAGCCATATATGAAAAACCCATAGCTAACATCATGCTGAGTGGGGAAAAGCTGAAAAGTTTTCTACTAAAAACTGAAACAATACAGCCTGCACACTTTCTCCACTCCTTTTCAATATAGTACTGAAAGTTCTAGTCGATGCATTTCAGACAAGAGGATAAAATAAAAGGCATTCAAATAAAGAAGTGAAATTATCTCTATTTGCAGATGACATGATTACATATATAGAAAACCCAAAAGAATCCACCAAAAGGAAAAAAAGAAAGAAAAACTTCTGAAAATGATAAATGAAAACAGTAAAGTAGGAGGATACAAAAACAACATATAAAAATCTATAGCATTTCTATACATCAACAGTGAACAGACTGAGATAGAACTGAAAAAAAGTGATTCTTTTGGCCATTTACAATAGCCAAAAAATAAATAAGATACTTAGAATAAACCTAACCAAAGAAGTCAAAGACCACTACAAGGAAAACCATTGTATGAACAACTTAAACAAGAAATTGAAAATGATACAAAAAAGAGGAAGAACATCCCATGTTCTTGGATTGGAATAATTAATGTAATCAAAATGTCAATTCTACCCAAATTAATCTACAAATTTAATGCCATCCTAATCAAATTGCCAAAGATTTTCTTCACAGATTTATAAAAAACAATCATAGAATTTGTCTGGAGTTATAAAAGATCTGTATGGCCAAAGCAATACTGCACAAGAAGAGTGGAGGAGTAGACATCTCACTCCCTGACTCCAAAATATATTACAAAGCTGTGATACTCAAAACAGCATGGTATTGGTACAAAAACAGGCATGTATACCAATGCAACAGAGTAGAGACCCCCAAAAAAAACCTCCAAAACATACACCCAACTAAATTTTGACAAAGGGCACCAGACAATCCAGTGGGGAAAAGAAAATCTCCTTAGCAAATGGTACTGGAAAAACTGGATATCCACCTGCAGAAAGAGGAAACTGGACCCCTGTCTCTCACCACTAAATAAAATCAACTTAAAATGGATCAAAGATCTAAACCTAAGACTTCAAACTATAAAACTACTGGTAGATAACACAGGGGAAACACTTGGACACATCCGAGTAAGCAAAGACTTCTTAAATAAGACCCCCAAAGCACATACAATAATCCCCCAAATAGACAAATGGTATCACATCAGGTTAAAAAGCTTCTGCACAACAAAATAAAAAATAGAGTGAATCAACAACCCTCAGAATGGGAGAATATATTTGCTAACTATACCTCAGATAAGAGACTGATAACTAGAATATACAGGGAACTCATGCAGTTTATTCCCCCCTCTCCCAAAATCAGCCCAATAAAGAGATGGGCAAATGGGCTCAATAGACAACTCTCTAAGGAAGATATACAAACAGACATAAAGCATATGAAAAAATGCTCAACATTCTTTATCATAAGGGAGATGCAAATCAAAAGCCACAATGAGATACCATCTAACCCCAGTCAGAATGGTTAAGATTTAAAAAATAAAGAATAAGTGCTGGCTAGACTGTGGTGAAAAGGGAACTCTGTATAAATTAGTACAGCCACTGTGGAGAACAATATGGATGTTCCTTGAAGACCTACAAATAGAACTACCATATGATCTAGTAGTTCCACTCCTGGTATCTACCCAAAGGATAGGAATAGACTCAGAAACTAATACTTACACATCCATGTTTATTGTGGCATTATAATTGCTAAGACATGGATCCAACCCACATGTCCACAGACAGATGAGTAGATTGAAAAAAGTATGGTACATATACACTATGAAATACTACTAAGCCATAAAAATTGAGACCCTGGCATTTGACAGAAAATGAATATGGAAGATTTACTGCTAAGTGAAGCAAGCCATACTACAAAAGAGAGGCATTATATGACCCCACCAAATGTCTGCACTCTGGCAGAAATTGAAAGGTCAGAAGGTATTAAAGCAACTGGAGATAGTGGAGGAGGAGGGTAGGAAATGGGGGAGGCCGAGAGGGAAGGAATCGAGGGGGAAAAAGAAACAAAACATTTAAGGGACACAAAAATGGAAAATTAATCTGTTAATGCATACAGTAATATCTTTGACTGGATTAATATACATTGTATTCATGCTAGGAAAATTCATTTTGTATGTTCAAATGATGTAATGTGGTTGAATATAAAAAATAATAAAAGATATTTATTATTTATATTTATTATTTATTTATATTTATTAAAGAAGGATCAGATCCTTTCACTTGTACTTGTTCCATTGAAGTCTTTTCTGAATACCTCAGACTGTATTCACTCATTATCAAAAGGTCTAGTAAATTGAAGTGTTTTCTAATTGATTGCTCTCCCAGATTATAAAGTTCCTTGAAGAACTATGCATTATTATTGTTTATTTCCCAGTGCTCAATAGAGTGCTATGTATATGTAAACATTTAACAAATAATTAAAACTACAGGATTAGTAGGTGGCATAGTGGTTAAGGTGGCTGGATCCCACATGGCTGACTGTGTGGTTCCTGTTCCATACCTGGTGGAGCTTGTGAAACACTCCAGGCATGTGCGCATGCCCAAAATCCAAAAGGAGAGTGAAATGGAGAAAATATGGTGATGTGACTATTACTCATATAAGGTCCTTCTCCCTCCCTCCACTCCTCCCTCTCTGTCCTTATTACTCCAGCATACATACACCCTCTGGCAATTTTTTTTTTAAGTCATTGACTTCCAAAACTACAAAACAAGCTTGCTAATAGAATGGTAATATAAATAAGCTATACCAAAAAAAGATTGTACTCATATGTATTCTTTAAAAAAAAGGAATAACACCAGGTAAGTGGCCCACATCTGTAATTCCAGCTACTCAAGGCTGAGGCAGGAAGTTCATGAGTTCAAGTCCAACCTAGGCAACATAGTGAGATCTTGTCTCTAAAATAATAATTTTTTAAATGTAATATTCTAAAAAACAACAGTTTTGAATATTTTGTTCCGTGTGGAGAACTTTCATTTGTTCCTATCTCTGTCCCCAACCACCTCTGTCCCCAGTCTTTTCACCTTCTGCTTTGCTTTTTCATCTCTTTTTAATGCTTTGGTATGCTTAGATTAAGAAAATACAGGGAACCAGCAGTTAGCATAATGGCTATGTCGCTGGACTCCCACGTAGTCGACTGCGGTTCACGTCCCGGACCCAGTGGCTTAAAACTCACGCCGGGCGCGTGTGCGTGCGTGCCCAAGATCCCGAGAGGAGAATGGAGGAGAAGGGATTGCGGCGTGACCATCCCCCCTGGGGGGTGATTTCTCGCTTTCTGTCTCTATATCTGTCTCTGTCTATCTGGCGAGTACACGCGCCCTATAGCAAAAACTTCTCTAAAAAAAAAAAAAAGAAAATACAAAATTCTGCCTGAAGTAAACATTCCCAAAACACATTTATAAGAGTATATGATCTGGGGACCAGCAGACAGTGTAATGGCTACGTTGCTGGACTCCCATGTAGTTGACCGCAGTTCGGGTCCTGGACCTGGTGGCTTAAACTCACACTGGGCATGTGTGTGTGCGTGCCCAAGATCCCAAGAGGAAGATAGAGGAGAAGGGATTGCGGTGTGGCATCCCCTCTAGGGGGTGATTTCTTGCTTTCTGTCTCTCTGTCTCTCTCTATCTTTCTGGCGAGTGCACATGCCCTATAGCAAAAACCTCTCCAAAATGAAAAAAAAAAAAAAGAGAGAGAATATGATCTGAGGTACTGTCTTTATTTTACATTGACTGTCTAACTTTCATAAAACTACTGATTTTTATTTGCTTATTTTTAATTCTTAACATAGGTTACTGTTCATTTTCATAGCAAGTTAAATAAACAAAAGCATCTTATTCATTAGCATAAAAGATAACTACAAATCCAAACTTTCAGAAATAACGTCAACTATTCATTTTAAGACCCAATGACTCTGTCTATAAATGATCCATTTAGCCCTTTACCTCCCCCCCTTCCACTCTTTAGATAACCAGATTAGCTGGTCAGTTTTTTACTCAGCACCTAAAGGTTCACTAAAGTAAAGAAATGGATCAGTTTTCACCTTGCAGCAAATTTGTCTTTTCTCTGCATTATTTTATTAGTTAGTTGGTGGTAAAGGAGGGAAGTCATTATATTTCCCATAAACTATACATCTAAGAAAAAATAACTTATTTTCTTGGAATGAGGAAAATAGAACATAGATATTTGATATACAAAACTGTATCCCCAGATGGCTTCAACAATGCAAAAATCTCTTTTTTCCAGTTGGTGTGGTGCTTGAGGGTTAGCTAAGATGTTGGAGATCATGTAAAGAGCTTAAAGAAATGAAGGCTTTTGGTAATCTTTCAGATGAGGACCTAAAACTATGCCTACTTTACTGTAGTGCCTAGTTTACAAGATATAACAATGCATAGTTTTTGCTCATTACTTGTAGAAATATAGTATACAAATAGTAATACCTCATTTATATAGCATTATAACTGACTCTTCAAATGAATATGCCCACCTCTATTTATTTTTTAAAAAAATATTTTAAGCTGGCCTTAACCATTTACATATTATATTTCTTAAAAACAATTCTTTGGTTGGTTGTTTTTTTGAATGTTCAATATATGCCTGGGATTGACCCATACTCTTTTTTTTTTATATTTTATTTAAATTTATTTATTTATTTATTCATTTGTTTATTTCAATTTGACCAGAGAGGGACAGAGTGAGAGAGAGAAAGAAAGTGAGAAAGCAAGCCACCAAGTCTAGGACTCCAACTGTGGTCAACCGTGTGGGAATCCAGCGCCCCCAACCATCACACCACCTGCCAGCCCCGAACCATACTCTTCATATACAGTACCTTATCTGATCTTTATAAGACCCAATGAAATAGTTACTTTTTCTAATTTTTTTTTAAGCTGTAGTGTGTATGTACTCATGGGAGAGAGACAAACTCACAGAGAGAGGGAGAAAGTAAGGAATCATCCCCTGGGGGATAGATATCCCACAGTCCCTTCTCCATTCTGCTATCAAGATTTTGGGCACATACACACACCTGGCATGTTTTTCAAGCCTCTAGGTCCAGGACTTGTATTGTGGTCAGCTATGAGGGATCCAGCCACCTTAATCTCCATACCATCTACTGTCTACTAGTTTCATTTTATGGTAACCGAAGTAAGGTTTAGAGAGATCAAGACTTTACTAAAGAATTAAGTAGGTAAGTGGTAAATTCAGACACTCCAACTCCAGAGCCTGAGCTTATAACCACTGTGGTTTAGAGCATGGTCCTCTTTTTCTTAAATATACTGAGCATAATCTAACCACTCTTGATAGCTTAGAGTCACCATCAACGACTGTGGTAATGTATTTGTTTTCTTTCATCCTTTGCTACCAGTAGTCAGCTCTGCTATCATTTACTGCCATTTAATCTGCAATGACTTAAGAAATGTGACAGTTATATTTGTTAAAATTGTTAATAAAACAGGACCAGCAGATCGCATAATGGCTACGTCACTGGATTTCTACATAGTTGACTGCAGTTCAAGTCCTGGACGCAGTGGCTTAAACTCATGCCAGGCATATGTGTCTGTGTACCCCAAATCTCGAGAGAAGAGACTGTGGCATGACCATATCCCCCAGGGGGGTGATTTCTTGCTTTCTGTCTCTCCATCTCTGTGTCTCTGGCAAGTGTACTTACCCTATAGCAAAAATCTCTCTTTAAAAAAAAAAAAAATTGTTGCTCCAAATGACTGTCTGAGACCATCTCTAGTAAAGTGTATGGACTTTTTGAAAAATATTTCAGTGTCTCAAAGACCTTTTTCCTTTCCTTTATTTTTGTAGTGTGATAAGTGAATGAGACTAAAAAAGACTGAGAAAATTGCTAAGTTCCTTATCAATGAAAATTTTCTGTATTATGAGTTTTTATATGTTAATATACTGTTTGCTTCCTAAAAACACAAAATACAGAAGCTGTGAGGAAAATCTGAGGCAGGAGGAAGTGTTTTTATTTATACGTGAATTTTATTAACCTGTGTTACCTTCCTTGTTGATTCTGACTGGTAAGAGTTAAGTAGTAAAACTCTGACCATATCATGGAAGAAAACACTGACCCAAGAGAAAAAACAATTTAATACATCATTTTAATCCCCACCACCACCACCCATTCCCGAACCTTACAAGCAAAGAAAGTATTTCTTACCTTACTGAACTGTCCAACCACATGCTTCAGAATATTGGGAGGTGCATCATACAGAAATGGCTCAAGTGCTGGTAGGTAGGTGCATTTTTGAAGGATATTCTTTATGGCTTTTTTACTCTATTGAAATACAAAGCAAAATGCAGGCATGAGTGAGTATATCAATGAAAATTTGAAAAGAATTCATGCCTCATGTTCCTGGAATTTGCAAATGAAATCAGTTTCCTAGTCTAATCTGTAGTCTTATTTTTAAAAACAGTTAACAGAGAACCCTTCTTTTTTTATTGGTTTATCATAGAATACTATAGTAGTTATCTTCATGTTTAACAAATATATGTGAAAATAATTTAGTTTATTGTAGAATCTCATTATCAAACATTCTATATTCTCCAGAAGATTTATGACTTATACACAGTCAGAAATGTCTACCATGTTCATTATTCAATGAACATTTGCAGATACACTCCTGTAGCTCATGGATAGAAATGTCCCCATTTACAATTATAAGCAAAACAGACAGGATCTACTCACCTATTGAAAAAAGTTCCTCTCAATGGTAGGAAGCGTATCATCCATAAGCAAAGAGGTATATACATCCCTTTGCCACTCCTCTGTGTTTCAAAGTGACATTATGTAGTACTGTCTCTCTGCCATAGCATGCCTCAAAAGAGCCCTGATGTGACTGTAGCACATTGTAGCAGTCAGCTCTAAGGCCATGGCTGGTTGACTTTCTATTAAAGGGTGGCACCTTCATATTGGAAAGCATCACAACAATTATTTGTCTACAAATATTTTCCACTATAATTCCACATTGGGTTGTATGTGGTTTTGTGTTCTAGACCAACCTTTACAGCCTTTTCTCTGTTTATGTATTCTCTCTCTGAGGTCTGGGATCATGATTTTACTCTTGAATGTTTAGTAATGCTCTTGAAATGTCAAGGAGAATTTTACTTTTGAAATCATAAATTTTATAATTGCTAAATGGATCCAGCAAAAATTTTCAACACATTTACATTATCTCTTTAAGATTTCCCAGAGACCTAGGCTGGCTAGTCTTATATAATCTCTCATTTCTTGACATATTCATTGCAACAATGTTTCATAAGGTAGATTAAATCGTTAAAGCACTGGATCCCACATGGTCCACTCCACAGTTGGAGTCTCAGACCTGGCAGCTTGAAAAACACACTGGACATGTATGTTATATGCCCAAAATCCTAAGAGAGAATGGATAAGAAAGGGATTGCACCGTGCTATCCCCCCTGAGGGGGTGATTTCCCACTTCCCCTCTCTCTTTCTCTGCTGTCTCTCTCTGGCCAGCGCATACACCCTATGGCAAAAATCTAAAAAAAAAAAGAATCTTTTGGGAAATATATGCTGTCTACATGGGCTGAACTGCAAAAAAAAACCCCAATAAAATAAAAACAACTAAATAAAGAATGTAAAGAATGCAGCTCAACTTTTTTTCTCAAGTGACATAACAAAAATTAGAATTAAATTCCCAACACACCTTGGTATACCTTTGTGAACCATCTTAAAATCATGGTGACCTTAGCAGGCCAACAAATTTAACCTGTTATCAGTGGCCAGGTCTACTAACCATATACCTGAAGTCATTATCCACTGTACCACTTAGATGGCCTTACTCTAATTCTAATAGTTCCAAATTGATGGTATACTGTCACATTGTTAATCAAGAACTGTAGGTGGGACCAGCAGTTAGCGTAATGGCTATGTTGCTGAACTCCCATGTAGCCAACCGCGGTTCAAGTCCCGGACCTGGTGGCTTAAAACACCAGGCGCGTGTGCGTGCGTGCTCAAGATCCCAAGAGGAGAAAGGAGGAGAAGGGATTTCAGTGTGGCCATCCTCCTGGGGGGGTGATTTCTTGCGCGCTCTCTCTCTCTCTGTCTCTCTGTCTCTCTGTCTTTCTGGTAAGCGCACGCACCCTATAGCAAAAAACTCCAAAATCATCATCATCATCATCATCATCATCATCATCATCATCAAGAACTGTAGAGGGCCAACTCTGTTGCCTGGTGGTCAAGGCAGCCAGATCCCACATATCCAACCACACAGTTCAAGTGATGGACCCAATGGCTTGAGAAACATGCCAGATGCAAAATAGATGTGTACCCAAAATCCCAAAAGGAAGGAGAGATGGAAGAGAAGGGATTATGGCATGCCCACGCCCCATAGAGAATGTTTTATCCCCTCTTTCTCTGGCAAGTGCACACACCCTCCAGCAAAAAGAAACAAACAAACAAAAACTCAAGGAAGGTATCTATAATGGTACTAAAAATTCACTGAGCTATTGAATATTTTTCTTCTGGAAGAAGTATACTCATATTTTCATTCTTGTTTTTAGCTATAGAACATGTGCACTTGGCCAAAGAGAGTGAGAAATCACCCATCAAGGGGGATAGCCATGCTGCAGATCCCTTTTTCATCTCTTGAGAACTGAGACATGCACATACACATTTTCAAGCCACAAGTTCAAGATTTGAACTGCAGTCAGCCATCTGCAAGTTCAGCACCTTAACAACCAAGCCACCTGCTGGTCCCTATATTCAACTTTTGACTATAGTTTTATATATAATAATGTATGTCATGATTAATAATCAGTTAGGGGGCAGGTGGGTGGCATAGTGGTTAAGAGTGCTAAACTCCCACATGGCTTACCACAGTTCAAGTCCCAGACCTGGTAGCTTGCTTTCTCACTTTCACTCTCAGTCCCTCTCTGGTCAAATTAAAATAAATAAATAAATAAAGTTAAATAAAGTAATTCAAAAAAAAATCAGTTGGATTATCCATCATAAAAGAAATATTAGTTAAGATTTTATTTATATTTTATTTTATTTATTTTTTTATATTTTTATTTATTATATTTTATTTATATTTCTATTTCTGAGATTGATATTTTAATAACTTTATTGAGATATAATTTATATACCACAAATTCACTCATTTCAGATATATCCTGTTATACTGTGCTTAGCTTTATTATACTTCATAGACAGTGCATTTTTTACAAATTCAAGGTTTCTGATCACCCTGCATTGAATGAGTCTATCAGTTCCTCTTTTTTTTTTTTTTTTTTTTACAATGTGCTTATTTCCTGTCTCTGTGTCACATTTAGGTAATTCTCTCAGTATTTCAAACTTTTTCATTATGGTTATATCTGTTATGGCAAGCTGTGATCAGTCTTCTTTGTAATTGTTTTGGGGTACCACAGACTATGAGCAAATGACTACAAACTTAATCCATCACTGTTGCGTGTATTTCACCTGCTCCACTAACCAGCCATTTCCCCATCTCTCTAGGCCTGTTTCCTCAGACACAACAATATTAAAGTTAGACCACTTAATTCTACAGTGGGCTCTAAGTGTTCAAATGAAAAGAAGAATCACACATCTCTCTTACTAGTATTAAGATTCTTATCAATGACGGTGAATGTAAAGGTAATAAAGACATATTCCTACTATTGTTAAATAGAAATCGCATGCTTTTAAAAAAAATTGCCAGAGGATATGTACACTTACTAAAAAGAGACAGAGAAGCAGAGAGAGAAAGCACTCCCCAGTGGAATGTAGTCGTACCATAATCCCTTCTCCTCTATTTTTTCATCTTATTGGGATTTAGGGCACACATGAACACATGCCTGGTGTATTTTTCAAGCTGCCAGACCCAGGATTCAAACTGCAGTTGGCCACATTAGATCTAACTCTCTTAACCACTAGGCTATTAGACACCAGCACCATATCTCACTTTAAATCGAAAGCAAGAAATGAGGCCAAGTTGTGAATACAAAGGAAATGTTCTTTAAGGGAATTAAAAATGCTACTCCAGTGAACACACAAATGACATGAAAGCAAAACAGCACTATTGCTGATATGGAAAGTTTTAGTGGTCTGGATAGATCAAACCAACCACAACATCCCCTTCAATCGAAACCTAATCTAAAGATGGCCCCTACTTCTCTTCATTTCCATGAGACTGAGGGAGGTAAGGAAGCTTCAGAATAAAGGTTTTAAGCTAGCAGAGCACAATTCATGAGGTTTAAGGCCAGAAACTCTCTCGATAATACAAAATTGCAAGGTGAAGCAGCAAGTGCTGGTGTAGAAGCTGCAGTAAGTTATCTGGAAGATCTAGCTAAGATCGTTGATGAATATGGCTACATGAAACGTTTTCAATGTAAATAGCCTTATTTTGGAAGAAGACCCCATATAGGACTTTCATAGCTGAAGAGAGGTCAATTTTGGCTTCAAAGCATCTAAAGACAGGCTAACTCTCATCTGGAGCTAGTAGCTGGTGAATTTAAGTTGAAGCCAATGCTCATTTTACCATTCCAAAAGCCTAGGGATCTTAAGAATTATGCTAAATCTACTCTTCCTTAGCTCTGTAAATGGAACAATAAATCCTGGATGATAGTACACTTGTTTACAGAATGGTTTACTGAATATTTTAAGCTCATTGTCAATACCTACTACTCAGAAAGAAAGATGCCTTTCAAAATATGACTGCTCATTCACAATATGCTTGGTCACCTAAAAGGTTTGATGGAGATATACAAAGAGATTCATCTTGTTTTCATGCCTGCTAACATAACATCCCTTCTGCAGCCCATGGATCAAACAGTAATTTCAACTTTCAAGTCTTATTATAATATTTAAGAAATATATTGTATGAGGCTATAGCTCCCATGTAGTTATTCCTTTGATGGACCTGGGCAAAGTAAATTAAAAGCCTTCTGAAAAGGATTTACCATTCTACATAGCATTAAGAACATTCATGGTTGGAGGTAAAAATATGCATATTAGCAGGAGTTTTCAAGAAGTTGATTATATCCATCATGGATGACTTCAAGGGTTTTAAGAATTTGGTGGAGAATATAATTGCAGATGTAATACAGATAGCAAGAGAGTAGAAGCAGACCCTTAAGATGTGACTGAATTGCTATAATCTCATAATAAAACATGGGGAGATCTCAGATTTGGGCTGGTACTCCCAGTACACACTAGGCACACAAGTATGTGCTTGTAATCTCTGCTGATGGGTGTTGGGGAGGAGTTGCAGCATGAATACCTGTTAGGGGTGCCTATCTCTCTCTCATTCTCTCTCCTTTTCTGTCTCTCTTTCATGGAAGAAATTGAAAAAGAAACACTTTTGGGGGGGATGAATGGATGAGCAAAGAAAGTAGTTTCTTGAGATGGAATCTACTCCTGGCGTAGATGCTGTGAACATTGTTGAAATGACAACAAAGGATTTAGAACATTACATAAACTTAGCTGATAAAGCAGGGACAGGGTTTGACAGGACTGACTCCATTTTTGAAAGAACATCTACTGTTGATAAAATGCTATCAAATAGCATAACCTGCTAGAGAAATCTTTCATGAATGGGAGAATCAACTGATATAGCAAACTTCATTGTTCTCTTACTTTAAGAAATTGTCACAATCACCCCAAACCTTCAGCAACCACTATCCTGATCTGTTAGCAGCTATCAACATCAAGGCAAAACCCTACAACCTCAAAAGGACTATAAGACTGACTGAAGGCTCAGATAATTCTTAGCATTTTTAATAAGTAAAGCATTTTTAACTAAGTTATGCACTTTTTTTTTTTTTGGAGAGATTTTCACTATAGGGCACGTGCGCTCGCCAGACAGAGAGAGACATAGAGACAGAAAGCGAGAAATCACCCCCCAGGGGGGATGGTCACGCCGCAATCCCTTCTCCATTCTCCTCTCAGGATCTTGGGCACGTATGCACACGCGCCCAGCGTGAGTTGTAAGCCACCGGGTCCGGGACGCGAACCGCGGTCGACTACGTGGGAGTCCAGCGACATAGCCATTACGCGAACTGCTGGTTCCAAGTTATGTACATTTTTTAGACAATGATATTGCACACTTAACAGAGTATAAATATAACTTTTATATGAACTGGGAAACGAAAAATCTGTGTAACTCACTTTATTGTGATACTTGCTTTACTGTGGTCATCTAAAACCAAATATACAATACCTCTGAGGTATGATTCAGTGCTTTTCATTAAATTTACAACTGTTATTAAATTTACAATCCTTTTCTCAACTGTCTCTACAGCCTAATTTTAGAACATGTTCATCATCCCCCCAAAATACCTCAGGCCCATTTGTAGTCACTCCCTGTTATCTCCTCCTACTTATTCCCACCTGCTCCAGACAACTACTAATATAATTTCTGTTTCTATAAATTTCACTTTTCTGGACAATTCAAATTAGTGAAATCATATAATGTGTGAACTTTTGTGCCTCACCTCTTTCACTTTGTGAAGGTTCATCATGTTGTATTATAGCATGTATTAGTACTTCATTCCTTTTCATTGTCAAATAGTATTCTGTTATACAAACTTATCACACTTGTTTATCCATTTGCAAGTTGATGGAAATTTGGGTTATTTCCACTTTTGGCTATTACAAATAACACTACTATGAATATTTGGACATAAATCTTTGTGGAAATACATGTTTTCCTTTATTTATTTATTATATTTATTTATCATTTTTAATTTGCTATAGGGCACATGTGCTCACCAGAGAGAGAGAGAGAGAGAGAGAGAGAGAGAGAGGAAAATAAACCACCAGGTCCAAGACTTGAACCATGGTCAGCCAAGTGGGAGTCCAGTGCCTTAACCACTGTACCACCTGCTGGCCCCATATAACCATATGATTTCATTTCTCTTGGATGAATACCTAGGAGTGGAGTTGGTTAATGATGATAAATTTATATTTAATATTCCAAGAAACTACCAAACTGTTTTCAACATGAGTGCAATATTTTATATCCCCACCAGTAATGTAGAAGGGTTCAAGTTTCTACACATTAATCATTAATATTTTAATTAATATTTTTCCATGCATATATAACAATTACCCCAGTATGTGGGAGGCTGCGCACCAGCGAGTCTGCCGAGGTTTCTCAGAGAGCAAACAATTACCATGATTGGCTCCCCTTCAAAAAACCTCACCTTCAACACCACACTCTGATTGGCCACTTCACATAGCAAATCGGTGAGCTTAGAATCCCTCAGATTTGCATATCCGGGTACCTCATGATTGGTCCACAAAGCAACCAATCATAACCTACCTTTTGCTATCCTTCATTCAACCAATCACTGCCCACCAATGTGTATATAAGCATGATCTCTGGCCCATAATCGACAGACGACCAGGAAGACGACAAGGACCAGGAAGACAACGACGACCAGGAAGAAGACGATGACTGAAGAGCCTGAAGAGCTGAAACACCGTGCAGTCTCCAGACAACCCTGAAGATCCTGAAGAGCTGACACTACATCGTCTTCAGACAACCTGGGAGACTCTGAAGAGTTGTAACACTACATGGTCTCCGGATGAGCCTGAAGAGTTGTGACACTGCATCGTCTCCGTGCTCCTCACGGTAGATGACACAACCCTTAAGAGCTGTGACACTGTGTCGTCTCTGTGCTGCTCATGGTAGACGACGCGACCCTTAAGAGCTGTGACACTGCATCGTCTCTGTGCTGTACCGTGCTGCCCACAATAAACGGACGACACTGTCATCTCCGTGCTGTAACACTACGCCGCTTGTCCCGGCTCTCACTCCTTCACTCAGGAAACCTGTTCGGCTGTCCCCCCGGGTTGGGACATCTGGCACCCGAACAGGGACGGGACACCAGTATGGTATGTTGAAAAGACTATTCTTTTCAAAGTAAATTGCCTTAGCATTTTTGTGAAAAATTAATGAACTTTATAAGAGTTTATTTCATATTTTCAATTTAATTCAATGATATTTAGATGATTCTCTGTAAGCAAGTAGTACACTATCTTAATGACTTTGGCTTTGTGGTATGTTTTGAAATTGGGGAATGTAAGTCCTTTTCTAAGGTGGTTTTTCTAGTCTGAGTCCTTTGCATTTCCACATGAATTTTAGGGTCAACGACTCAATTTCTGAGGGAAAAAAAAGAAACTAGCTTGGGTTTTTATAGAGAGTATATTGAATATACAAATTGTAGTATTGCCATTTTAGTAATAGGGAATTTTCCATTACATGAACATAGACTGTCTCTCCATTCATTTACATCTTCTTTAGTTTTTTTTTTTTTTTTAGCAGTGTTTTATACTTTCAGTGTACAAGTCTTATACTTCTTTCATTAAATTTATTCTCAAGTTTTTTGTTCTTTTTTTTGTTTTTTGGCATTTTTTAGAGAGTTTTTTTCTATAGGATATGTGCATTCACCAGAGAAACAGACAGACAGGAATCATCCCCCAGGGGGGATGGCCACACTGCAGTTCCTTCTCCACCAGTCTCTGCTCAGGATTTGGGGCACATATGCACACCCACCCTGCGAGAGTTTAAGCTACCAGGTCTGGGACTCAACTTGTGGTCAACTAAGTGGGAGTCCAGCAACATAACCATTACGCCACCTGTTGGTCCCAGTATTTTGTTATTTTTCATGCTATTTTGAATGAAATTATTATAATTTCATATTCAAATGGTTCAATCCTAGCATATGGAAATATAATTGGTTTTTATAAATTTATCTTGTATTCTGTGACATTGTTGAACTCTTATTTGTTCGTGTGTGTATGTGTGTGTGTGTGTGTGTGCACATGCTTGCATGTTTCTGAAGATTTTATGTATACAAGATCATGTCATATGTTAAGTTTTAAGATTTATTAGCTTTGAGGCCAGCAGGTGGCATGGTGGCTAAGGTGCTGAACTCCCTCATAGCCAACCATGGTTCTAGTCCCAGACCTGGCAGCTTGCTTTCTCACTTTCCCTCTCTCTTTTTATCTCTCTCTGGTGAGTGCATGTGCCCTATAGCAAATTAAATAATAATAATAATAATGGGTAAATAATTTCTTAGTTTTTAGAATATGTGCTTTCCAGCAAAAGACACAATAATTAGTGTGAATCAACAACCCTTGGAATGGGAGAATATTTTTGTACACTGTGCCTCAGATAAGGGACTGATAACCAGAATACACAGGAAACTTGAGCAGCTTACCTGGAAAAAAATAATTAACCCAGTTAAAAGATGGAAAAATTGGCTGAACAAAAAACTCTCTAAGGAAGACATAAACAGCCAAAAGGCGTATGAAAAAATGCTCAACATCCCTCATAAGGGAGATACAGATTAAAACCACAATGAGATACCTCCTAAACCCTGTCAGAATGGCAAGGATTAAAAATACAAAAATGATAAATGTTGGTGGAGTTGTGATGAAAAGGGAACTCTCCTATACTGTTGGTGGGTATGTAAATTGGTCTAGCCACTGTGGAAAACAATATGGAGGTTCCTCAAAGACCTACAAATAGAACTACCATAATATCCAGTAATTCCATCCCCGGGTATCTATCCAAAGGACAGGAGAACGCTCAGTCAGAAAAGTGTTTGCAGGGACCAGCAGTTAGCGTAATGGCTATGTCGCTGGACTCCCATGTAGTAGACCGCAGTTCAAGTCTTGGATTTGGTGGCTTAAACTCACGCCGGGCGCGTGTGTATGCGTGCCCAAGATCCCGAGAGGAGAATGGAGGAGAAGGGATTGTGGCGTGGCCATCCCTCCCTGGGGGGGGGTGTGATTTCTCGCTTTCTGTCTCTCTGTCTCTTTCTTTCTAGTGAGCGCACAGCGCTATAGCAAAAACTTCTCCAAAAAAAAAAAAAGAAAGAAAGAAAAAGAAAAGTGCTTGCACACCTATGTTTATTCATGATTTCTAAGACATGGAACCAACCCAAATTTCCACAAACAGATGAATGAATTGAAAAAGTGTGGCACATAGACTCCATAGAATACTATTTAGCCATAAAAAAAACATGACCCTTACATTTGATAGAAAGTAGATGAATATGGATTTATTGCTGAGTGAAGCAAGTAAGGCTATGAAAGAGAGACATTGCATGTCTCCACTTAACATATATAGACTATCTGCACCCTATGGTAGAGACTGAAAGATTGGAGGGCATAAAAGCATTGAAAATAGGAACACTGGAGACAGTGTGGAAGGAGGGTGGGAAAGGGGAAGAGTGTATGGAAGGAAATTAGGGAGAAAAATAAAGAAGTAAGACATTTGTGGGATACAGAAATAGTTTATTACCTGCTGATGATAATGTGTATTGTATTCTCAAAGTCTGGACTGGTCTAAGGTATATTTTATGTTGGGTAAATTCTCTCTACAAGCTAAATGATGTATAGCAATTGAATATATAAGAAATAATAATGATAATAAATAAATAATATATGCTTTCTATTTGATTATTTATGACTTTCTTCAGATTTATACAGAAATTTTATGAGGTCAACAAACATTTTTCTTTACTTAATTCAGTAAATCAAGTAATATCTTTCAACTAACAGATTATAAATAACAAATTACAAATTTTGCTAATTGTCACTATATTAGTAGCTAGTATTTATATTTAGATACAAAATATGATGGAAGTCAAGGACTCCTGGGCTGTTAACTGGGTACATTCTGAGAGTCTAAGCTAGGTTTTCCTATGCATTAGCATAGCATCTACAGTTCTAAATTTATTTTTTTTTCTATACTTTCTAAAAACTGGCTTTATCTACACTGATTAGGCCTATTATAAAGATCACAGAGGGGCTGGGAGGGGGGGGGGGGGGTTAAGGAGTTAAGGGCACTGGACTCCCACATGACCACCTGTGGTTCAAGTCCCAGACCTGGCAGCTTGCTTTCTCACTTACTTTCTCTCTCTCTCCCCAACTCTCTAGTCAAAGTCAAATAAATAAATAAAGTTAAATAAAATAATTATTTTTTTTAAATCACAGAAAATGACAATGTTATTTTTTACCTCTTAACAGTTCATGTAGAAGTGGCAATTAACAGGCCTAGCCACAGTGGCACATGCTGCTAATGTGCTGTGCTCTACAGGCTGGGACCAAATGGGAAATCTGGGTTTGATTCTTGGTCCAACCTAAGGGTTGGGCATTGTGAAATGCACATATAATCCCAGAGACAAGGGAAACTGAAAGAGGAAGATAACAAGCTCAAGTCTGGTTTGGGCAACATGGTGAGACCATGTTTGGAGAAGAGCTGGGCGTGGTGGTCTGTACCTATAGTCCTAGCCTAGAAACTGAGGCAAGAGAATTGCACCAGCAAGACCCTGTCTTTAAAAGAAAATTGTCAATATTATGCAAATGTTTCACTTCAACTGTTTCTTTTGCATGAGAGGAATAACAAAAATACTACTCATTAATGTGTGTTCTTTTAAAAAAGTACTTAAAATTTTTTTAAAAATATTTATCAGAAAGCTAAGTTTGTTCTGAAAGATTCTAGACCAAAAAATTACAGTTATTAAAATGAAGAGGGAACATAGGACTAAATCATGAACCTTTGGTTAGGTGAAGCCTTTTCATATATGAAAACGAAAGCACAGACAACAACAACAAACTGAATTTTATTAAAATCTAAAACCTCTGGGCCAACCTTGTAGCATACTGGTTAAGTGGATTCTGTAAGGCCAAACACGGTTCAAATCCCAGCCCCCACAGCAACACTAGGGCATGAGTACACACATGTCCAGGATTCTGACAGGATGGAGAAATGAATGAAAAAATATTGCCCATTATGGGGTGCTCCCTCCTATCTCTTGTGTGTGTGCATACACCCTCTGGTATTAAAGAAATCTAAAACTTTAGTGAGGCAAACAATATTGTCAAGACATAATACGAGAAGCCACAGAATGGGAGAAAATATTTGTAAATCATTCATCTGATAAGAACTTGTATACTTGTATACAGAATATGTAAAAAGCCCTTATGATTCAATAATTAAAACACAACCCAATTTTAAAATGAGCAAAGGATCTAAATAGACATTTCTCCAAAGAACATATATGAATATCTAATAAATACATGAAAAGATTTTCTTCTGGTTTTTTTTTTTTTTTTTTTTTTTTGAGAGAGAGAGATTTTTGTTATAGGGAATGTGCACTCACCTGAAACACAAATAGAAAGTAAGAAATCACCCCCCAGAGGGTATGTTACACTGCAACTCCTTTTCCTCCATTCTCCTCTCAGGATCTTGGGCATGCACACACACACATTTTTAGTGTGAGGTTTAAGCTGCCAGGTCTGGGACCCAAACCATGATCAACTACGTGGGAGTTCAACAACATAACCATCATGTCATCTGCTGGTCCAACATATGAAAACATTTTTAACACCCCTAGCCATTAGGCAAATGGAAATCAAAATCACAGAGATGTCAGTTCACACCCAACAGGGATACATACAAATTAGATGCCTTATACACTGCTAGTGGGAATGTAAAATGGTGCAACCATATTGGAAAACAGTTTGGTAGTTCCTCAAGATGTTTAACAGAGTAAATGATGACTCAGCAATTCCACTGTTAGGAAGAAATGAAAACCCAGAAGAAATGAAAACCTATGTCCACCTAAAAATGTGTACAATGATGGGACCAGTAGATGGTGTAACAGTCACTGGACTCTCATGTGGTTGACCAGGGTTTGAGTCCCAGACCCGATGGCTTAAAACTCATGCTGGGCGCATATGCATACATGCCCAAGATCCTGAGAGGAGAATAGAGCAGAAGGGATTGCAGCGTAGCCATCCCCTCTGGGGGTTGATTTCTTGCTTTCTATCTCTCTGTCTCTTCAGTGAGCACACACACCCTATAGCAAAAATCTCTAAAAAAAAAAAAAAAAAGTATAAAATGATATTTATACAAAATTATTCATAGTAGTCAAAGAGTGGAAATAATTCAATGTCTATCAACTGGTAAAAAGATAAACATAGTATATTTGTACAATAGAATATTATTTGGTAACAAAAAGAAACAAAATGTTGATATATATTACAACATAAAGGAACCTTGGAACTCAGACTAAGTGGTAGACCACATATACTTTGTGATTCCATTTAAATGAAATGTCTATAAGAGGCAAGTCCACAGAAAGTAAATCAGTGACTGCCTGGACCATGCAGAGAGGCCATGGAGTGACTTCTAATAAGTAAAGAGCACCTTTTGTAAAGAATAAAAAGTTCTAAAATTAGATTGTGATGACAGTTTCACGATTTTATAAATATCCTAAAAAAAATTGGATTGTATACTTTAAATGGGTAAATTATATGGCATGTGACTTATATCTCAACAAAGCTGCTTAAAAAAGAACAATTTAATTATCTTAGTAACAGTTCCATAATTAAATAAAATGAACTGATCCAAATGCCAAAATAAAATAGAAATTTCAATATGATTCCTCTAAATCAAAACAAAAGTGTAATTGCCTTAATATTTTTACAATATAAGTAGGTTAGATAAAAGATACATATTTTAAAATTTTTATTAAAGTACTTGGAACAATAGAGGAACAGGTAAATGATAGGGCTATGTGAAAATATGAGAAAAATTCCAAGAGGCTGTTGATTGGTTCTCAGGTCAGAACCAATTAGACAATGCTAACAGAAGCTGACATGCCTTTGAGCCCAAATGAACTTCACCAGGGCCTTATAATTTGAAAGCTGCCATAGAGTAAAAAGTGGAAAATACCATTAGACAGTTCCTTATTCTCTTAGATACACTTTTCCCTACTCAGGTAGTGTCAAAACAGACTCTTGAATGGACTTTCCTTCTAAAGCTGTTAAAACAACAATTGAGAAATAAAGAGACTTAGAGGGATAAAAAAGAATAATTGGGACAGCACCATGTCCTTGTGGTTAAGGGAGCTGGATCCCACATGACTGATCCCATGGTTCAAATCCAGGCCCTGACAGATTGAAAAACATGCCAGGAACATGTGCATGGGTGCCCCAAATCCCAAAAAGATGTAGAAATGAAATTGTGAAATGACCTTGCCCCATTAGGGGAGTGATCTCTCCCTCTTCTTCTCTCTGTCTCTCTAGTAAGCACATGTGCACTCTGGCAATTTTTTTTTTAAAAAAGAAAAGAATAAGATCCCTACAATAAGATATTCAGATGGACTTAAGGCCTTGGCAAAACTGCTGACACATTATTATTTTAAATTTAATATCCAGTGGGGGCTGGCAAGTGGCATGATGGTTGGGGGCAGTGGATTCCCACATGGCCAATCCCACAGTTCAAGTCAAAGACCTTGCAGATTTCTCTCTCTCTCATTCTGTCCCTCTCTAGTCAAATTAAAATAAAGTTAAATAAAATAGTTTTTTAAAAATTTAATATCCAGTCTGTTTCCTGAAAGTAAATACTATAGAAGGGGTCTTCAAAGCTTCATATAAAATATATGTTATGAAAAAAATTATGCATGGATTTCAAAATTATATATCAAAATAAACTCATACTTCAATTCCATTTTCTTGAAAACTGTCCAATCTCTTGATAGGTTAAAATTACATATATAGGGGCCAGCAGGTGGCATAGTAGTTAAAGTGCTGGATCCTACATGGCCAACCATGGTTCAAGTCTCAGTCATGGCAGCTTGAAACTCATGCCAGGCATGTGTGTGTACATGCCCAAAATCCCAAGAGGAGAATGGAGAAGGGATTGTGGCATGGCCATCCCCCCTCTCTGTCTCTGTCTCTCCAGTGAGTGTATGTGCCCTGTGGCAAAAAAAAAAAAACTAAAATAAAATTAGGTATGTGTAAATCAGTTGTGGTTGTACAATTCAAAATTGGAAATGGAATTGTGGTTTCTTACCAGAAAGTCAAAGAGTCAAAGATCTGTTAAATTAAAAAAAAAAAACCTAAGGAAGAAAACTAGTAATCTTTTTCTCTACCAAAAAATGCACTCAACATTGGAGATATGTGAGAGGGCCTAAATCTATTAAATCATTGCTTTGATATAGAAAGTCTTATAAAAACTGGGGGAAAATGTTAATTTTACAAATCAACTTCATACAATGAATTTGTAGATAAATAGCATGTAAAATAACCAAATAAACATGAATTCATGGGACCAGCAGTTAGTGTAATGGCTATGTCGCTGGACTCACATGTAGTCGACTGTGGTTCAAGTCCCGGACCCGGCAGCTTAAACTCACTTCGGGGGTGGGTGTGTGTGTGTGCGCGTGTGTGTGTGTGTGTGCCCAAGATCCTGAAAGAAGAAAGGAAGAGAAGTGAATGTAGTGTGACCATCTCTCTGGCTCTCTCTGTCTTTCTGGTGAGCACCTGTCTGGGTGGTGCGCCGAAAAAAAAAAAAAAAAAACCCTCTCCAAAAATAAGAAAGAAAGAAAGAAATAAACATGAATTCACTTTTATAAAATTTATAAGTAAAATAAATGATTCACTATTCATAACTTTCAGAGTCCCAACAATACAAGTCAAATAAACTTCTTGCCTCACTGTATCATCTAAAGGTATATTTTAGCAGATAGGTTTTCCTATTTCTTAACTTACTGTTTTAATTAAAATTTAAATGCAATTTAATATATTATTGTTACTTTAAGTTATTGTCTTTTCTGTGAACTTCCCTCAATCCAAGTTAATTCTGCAAGCTGCTTCCAAAAAGTTACATGTTTTCCTAATAGGAATTATGCTGGAAAACATTTTTCTTTCTTTGGAATTTCAAAATTATTATGCAAAAGGGACCAGCAGTTAGTGTAATGGCCATGTTGCTGAACTCCCATGTAGTCAACTGTGGTTCAAGTCCCGGACCTGGTGGCTTAAACTTACGCCGGGCGCGTGTGTGCATGCCCAAGATTCCAAGAGGAGAATGGAGGAGAAGGGATTGAGGCATGGTCATACCCGCTGGGGGGTGATTTCTCGCTTTCTATTTCTCTGTCTCTGTCTTTCTGGCGAGCGCACGCACCCTATAGCAAAAACCTCTCAAAAAAAAAAAAGTTATGCAATACGTCTCGCTTTATAGTCATGTCTTGTGAATCGTTACAGTAACTAGTAATGTTTCAAAAACTTGCCTTTTCAAAAAATGCACTTAAAAATGTTTAATTCAATGAATCTTATAAACTTTTTTTTTTTTTTAAATACAAGACCTCATTAAAAGATCGGGCAGCGTAGAACAGAAGTAAATTATGGCTTCAAGAATACTCTCCTGGGGCCAGCAAGTGACGTGGTGGTTAGAGCACTGGACTCCCACGTGGCCAACCATTGTTCTAGTCCCAGACCCCGTGGCTTCAAAATCACACTAGACACGTGTGCACTTCCTAAAATCCCAGGAGGAGAGTGAAAGAGAAGGGACTGAGGCATGGCCTTCCTCCCAGAGGGTGATTTCTCAGTTTCTCTCTGTCTCTCTGGTGAGAGCACATGCCCTAAGAAAAAAACCTTCAAAAAAAAAATGGAAAGAAAATTAACCTCATTTTTTTCTTTGATACATCTGTATTTCTTGGCCCAGCCATGGTGGCACATGCTGTTAAGATGCTGCTGCTCTGCAAACTGAGACACATAAGTGGCCTGGGTTAGATTCCTGACCCACCCTGAAGGTGAGGCACAGAGGCACATGCCTATTGTCCTAGCTACTTGGGAGGCTGAGGCAGAAAGATAGCAATATAACAAGACCTAGTCTTTAGAAACAATTTTTAAAATTTATTGACTCAAGCAATATTGTCCATAAGAAAATTAAAATACTCTATCATTTTAAAAAATGAGTCAAGATCCAACAAATCTTCAAAAAATAATTTAGAATTAAGCACTTACTTTTACTTGAAGATCCTCAGAACTTTCTGTCGACATGTACAAGGAAAGCAGAACTGGCAAAGTATTGGTGACCGCGACAGCCCGTGCGTGCTCTGGAGTGTGTCTCCCAATCTGTCCTAAGGCCCAAGCAGCAGCAGCCTTAATATGATCTTCTGGTTCTTCCGACAAGCAGACTGACAACTGGGGTACACCCTGCAGCGTTGATCAAAAGAGCAAGTATTATGAATCCAGAGCAGGATTAAAGAATCTTCTATGTCTCTCAAACATTAGAAGAAATCATTTCAGCCTTGATCCTTTTTTTCTTAAATCCTTCAATAAATGAGCACATCACAGGGGCTGTCATTTCTTAAGTCAATAAAATGACTAGAACTAAATTACCTTAATTATCTGTAACAATCCAACTAAACTAAAAAGAACTCTACTAGCTTTTACCTCCCAAATAGAGAGGCATTTAACCAAACAGCAGATGCCACACACTAGAAAATGGGCAAAACTAGATTCCACTGTGACAAACTAAAAATATTTAGAGTTTTAAAACCTTTCATTTTTCTGTTTAAATGTTAATTTAGAATCTTTAAAGAAGTAGTCTTTTCACCAAGTATAATAAATGTGAGACAAAATTACTACAGATTCAAAATCAAATGAATAATAATAAATGAGAATTGTAAGTGCCTTTTAGATGAAATATATTCACTAATACCTTTCCTGAAATAGTTCATAAATGATTTTTTAATCATTTTGTTTTGGGGGAACAGCAGTTGGCGTAACAGTTATGTCACTGGACTCCCATGTAGTTGCCTGCGGTTCAAGTCCTGGACCCGGTGGCTTAAGCTCATGTTGGACGCGTGTGCATGCATTCCCAAGATCCTGAGAGGAGAATGGAGGAGAAGGGATTGTGGTGTGGCCATCCCCCTGGGGGGGTGATTTCTCACTTTCTGTCTCTGTCTCTCTCTTATGGTGAGCACACACATCTTATAGCAAAAACCTCGCTAAAAAAGAAATAATAATAATAATAATGTTGTTCTGGGGCCGGTAGGTGGCATGGAGGTTAAGGTGTTGGACTCACACATGGCTAACCATGATTTGAGTCCCAGTTCTGGTGGCTTGTTTTCTCACTCTCCCTTTCTCTTGTCTGTCACTCTCTAGTAAAAATTTAAAAATAATAATAGATTAAAATAAATCTTTTAAAAATAATTTTGTTCTATAAAAAATAATAATAGATTAAAATAAATAAATCTTTTAAAAATAATTTTGTTCTATGTTTTATAGGTTTACCCATTTAAAAATTTTTGAATACTGGGGCCAGCAGGTGGCATGATGGTTAAGGTGCTGGATTCCCACATGCCCAACTGCGGTTCAAGTCCCAGATGTGGTGGCTTACTTCCTCACTTTCTCTCTCTCTCTCTGGTCAAATTTAAAAATAATAATGAATAAAAATTAAATAAACAATTATTTTTAAAAATATTATTGAATGTCGAAGTAGAAATGATTACTTATGTATATAAGCACATGCTTATACAAATAGCATATGCTTACATTTTGCATAGCAGACTTCAATTTTCATCTAAATAATAAAAACAATTAACTAACGGGCCCCTACTATATCACAGTTTATATACTCAAGGAAGAATCAGATAACCAAATAAAATTCTAATTCCAAGTTCTGTATAGGCATAATTGTCTAATTTGAGACTATAGCAATCACTTTACATTAAATTTAGTACTACAAAAGCCATATCACACAGTCATACTACCATAATAAAGGCCAAAATCAGCATACTTTTTTTTCTTCATCTTTTAATTTGGTTATTAAGACTGATTTCCTGGGACCAGCAGTTAGCGTAATAGCTATGTCGCTGAACTCTCACGTAGTCGACCGCGATTCGAGTCCCGGACCTGGTGGCTTAAACTCATGCCGGGCGCGTGTGCATGCGTGCCCAAGATCCCGAGAGGAGAATGGAGAAGGGATTGTGGCATGGCCATCCTCCCTGGAGGGTGATTTCCTGCTCTCGCTCTCTCTCTCTCTCTCTCTCTCTCTCTGTCTGGTGAGCACACGCACCC
>NW_006159518.1:3178346-3209332 GCF_000334495.1 Tupaia belangeri chinensis | reverse complement strand
GCCCCCGATAGCAAAACCCCCCCCAAAAAAAAAAAAAAAAGACTGGTTTCCTGAAGAGACTTGCCATATTTCTTCTATTGGCTTCTTTCCTACAACTAAACATGTATGTCTGCCGATACAAAGGTCAGACCTGTCTTCAGAATTAAACAACTTTCCAGAAAGTCCATACTTGTGAGATGTAACAAGACTGAAGAAGCAGGAGGAAAAAGAAGACAGTCCCTCTACCCCGTCCCCAAAGCTCTGATGTACTGGTTTCAGTTGTTATGAATAGCAAGTAAGATAAGGAATATGAATATGCTTCAGAAACTATAAAATATGTAAATGGAAGGTAATGATTAGTCCTTATCATGCTGCATTGGAATGGAGAGAATGGTACAGTTCTGTGTGGTTTGTCTCAAACTGCTTCTGCCACCTTGATCTTCAACTAGCTGAAAAGCAAACCAGGTGGGAGAGACTAGCCACAACCCTAGACCAAAGAAGGGGAGAGCCTTCTGGTTAGTTTGAAGAAGACAAATAGGGGGCACTGGCAGGTGGCATGTTAGTTAAGAGTGCTGGACTCCCACATGGCCAACTGTGATTCAAGTCCTGGACCTGGTGGCTTGCTTTCTCACTTTCCCTCTCTCTTTCTCTCACTCACTTGTTTACTCACTTTGTCCCTCTCTGGTCAATTTAATAAATAAATAAATAAATAAATAATGATAATAGAAGAACAAAAAGAAAAGAGCAGGATAAGAGGGAGTAAAGCAAAAAAAATATTGTGGAATAGGTCGGAAATAAAGATCCGAGGCTCCTTTTAATGCTGGGGATTAGCAACGGATTTTAAAAAATCCACATTTCTGTTTAACACAGCAGCAGGTTTTCTATGCTGATAAGAAACCCACACCCTAGAGGGTTGCCTCACACACTCCAAGAGCATAGCCCTTGATGCATTCTTCAGATCAATATTTATCAGCACATATTTTGTGAGCACTTACTATATACCAGGGCTGTACTATATGGTGGATTCATACAAAGTTGTGAATTGAGATAGGACAAAATTCTAGAACAAGAAAACAAAAGCACTGCTGCCTGACATACTCTGAACTGCCTACATCTAAGAAGAGAAATTAGTTCATGAAAGCTGAAGGAGAGAAAGTGGGTAAAAAGGGATGCCCTAGCCATTGTTATTAATATCTCCTACCTAGATGACAAGAAAAGGAGGAATGTACATACCTCTGATGATAATAAAAATTACTGCTGGGCATGTAATTTATGGTAGTTGCTTTTAATCAAAGTATGTCTTACATATTTGTAAATTAAGATTTCCCCCAACCCCAATCCATGGTTTTACTTTTTGTAGTTACTGTTACCTGCAGTCAACCAGGGTCCAAAAATACTAAATGGAAAATGCCAGAAATAAACACGTTGTATGTTTTCAATTGTACACCATTCTGAGTAGTATGATGAAATCTCACGTCATCCTGCTCTGTCCTACCCAGGACATGAATCATCCCTTTGTCCAGCAAATCCATGCTGTACATGCTTCCCACCCATTAGTCACTTAGTAGCTGTCTCAGTTACTAGGTTGAAAAAGCATAATATATATAGGGCTTGGTACTATCTACGATTTCAGGTGTCAACTAGGAGTCCTAAAATATATCCCCTGTGGATAAGGGGGAACTACTATATGTATAACTAAATACAAATGCGCTTAATATTCAAATACAAATAATACTAATACTCAGAACAGTTGCTATACAGTTGACATTTAACACTTAGTAAAATTTTAAATTTCCATCATCTAAACCTGACCTCAAGGATTGCTTTGGGAAACTTACTATTGAAAATAAGCATTGAAATAATTGAAAATTTATTCAGGAAATTCTAGTCAGGTATATTTTCTGCTCTGTGGCTCTCTCTTAGAATATTCTTACTGCACTAACTAGAAGAAGAATGAACAAACCTTGGAAATGATCACTGCCATCGCTAGGTTCTCGGAGTGAGCTGCCACGTAACCAAGCATCATGATGCCAGGCAGCCTGATGTTCCCTTTGCAGGAGCCAATACAATCAATCACAGCAGCAACTCCTCCGGCGTTAACTATCAGCTGTGAAAGCTGAGGGAAGAGAATGAGAGCTACGTAGCAGGGGCTGTAAAGCACAAAATCTTTGAATATTAGTTTAGTGTTGCCACAATTTATTTAGGACCTAAAAACAACGGATATGATTGAAATATCATTTGGTGAAATTACTACATTTATTCAAGAAACATACAAGTCTAATAATCCTGCTATTTCGAATGCACAGAAATACTCACTGTGAGGAGCTTTACTCTGTGATTCAATTTTTCATGCGTTGATGGCACAACTTTTATCCCTATTATAATGGATGTCAAAATTCTTCACCCAGACACTGAGCCTAGGGCTAGTTCATAACTAGCTAACTATTGAAACCCCCAATCACAACGTGTGAGTATGAAGCAGATTAATCACTGAATGCCGAAAGATAATGTCAGACTTGAAATATTCTAACATAATTATCCTCCCTTTGCTGGTAATGATTATTAGCTTAATGCATTTCAGTTTGGAAAAATTCAACCAAATAAAGATGTTAGGTGAAATAAAGAACAAGGACTTTAAATTTTAATCAAATGAAAACTGACTAGTCAAAATATACACAAAAAGAGTACTTTGGAATCAGCACAAGCTTGCTTCTTCTCTACTTCTTTCACATCTAATTACTCAGAGCAGAAAAATTGCTATGTAAGTGCAACTATTATTAGAGTGATCACATTAGGCCAGGGGAATTCTGTGGTGCCTCCCAACCTGGAGGTACATCATTCTCACTATTCCCAGCACTGACCTAAAATGATAAGGATGACAAAGGCCCACAGTCACCACACTTTAGAAATGGAAAGCTGGAAATGATTAGAAACTGAGATTTCAAACTCAAACTCCATTAGTATAACCCAGTGGTTATCAACTGGGAGCAGTTTTGCCCCTTGAGGAACATTTGGCAATGTTTACAGAGACATTTTTGATTGTCATCACTTGGGGGGAGGGGAGCTACTGGCATCTAGTGGGCAGAGGCCAAGGATTGCTGCTAACCATCCTTGTACCACGCACAGGACAGCTCACCACAACAAAGGACTTACCTGGTCCAGAATATTAATAGTGCTGCCCTAACTATATCATGGAACAAGACCTCAGACCCTGAAACAAATTGATGTTTTATTTAAAAACTGAAACTAATTCTAGATTATTGCATTTAGAAGCCTTTTTTTTCTTTTTCTTTTTACCTCAGGTGTATGTTTTGCAATCTCTCTAATTAAAGTAGAAGCATTTTTCTTCACGTATTCATCTTTGTCCTTCAGACAGGTAAGTACAACTGGAAAAATCTCAGCTTCAACAACCATTTCTGCCAGATCCACAGAATGTTTTGCAACCTGACTGAGAGCAGAAAGGACCTGACGCTGTTAAGACAGAAAAAAAAAATTACGTAGAGTGCCTACAGAATTCAGATGTAATTTAAACATATATATATATACATATACATATATATCCAAATTCCTTTATAAAAAGAAGAGAGGAAATTATACATCTAACATAACCTAGGATTTCTGAGTTTTGAGACATTCACATCCTAGTCTCAATTTTTAAAAGTTCCCTGATTTGCAGGTTAATTCCCTACTGACCCTCTTAAAACACTTACCTAAAAACAAAACAAAACAAAAAAGCACTTATTCATTACAGATGATTAAAGAATATGACCTTTGGATGAATAGCATTTCTTAATTATGCAATTCTTTCATTGTTGATTTATGATATATATGGTAATTTAACATAAAAATGATCATGCAGAACATTTTGGCATAATGCTAATACTATGTCAGATAACTTTGCACATTTTAGTTAATAATAATAATTTTAAAACCTTATAGAATGTAACTTAGTATATAAAATTGGTGGCTATTAACAGGAAAAATCAGAGAAAATCATTAAAAAAGACTAATTTAAATATTGCAATTTTCATAAAAACTTAAATATTATTGTGGTAGGTTAGGAAACTTTTAGATCCTTTCCAACCCTGAAATTCAGTCATCATGTGATTGCTTACCTTACTCATTAATGTTAACACTGATGTTACTTTAAATTTTTAACATGTACATAGTTTTACCAATCACACTTCATTGCTTAATCCTTACAGCATTATTTTCATTTATTAAAAGACCAAAACATTATATATTCATATCTCATAATGATAACTATTTTCAGATCTACCATATTAATCTGTACACATTTCCATTTTCTTCCATTTTAAGAAGCCTCATTTGTTTGTTATTTTAACCTTACTTTTAAGTACCTTCAATTTAGCATCGGGGTTGAGGATCATCTGGGCTAAGTGAGCAATAGCTCCTGCGTCCACTACTGTCTGTGCTAACTCTGGAGAATGCTTTGAAATGTCACTGAGGGCCGAAGCAGCAATCCTTTTCAAAGCAATTTCTGGCTCCTGGATACAAAGTACTAAAAGAGGAACAGCTCCCGCATCCACCACAGCTTGTGACAGTTCTGTGGGTCCAAGAAAAGTAATTAAGTGAGTATGGGTGACTGACCCTTGTGCAAGCCATTTTTCACCCTGACAGATACAGCAAAGAAAAAAGGGGAGGGTGTACTTCACTCTCTCGACATCTGCATTTCAAATCAGCCTTCCTGGTTTTATAAACCATGTGGACCAATCCTGAGCTGAAAAGAATACAGGTCAATAGATGGACCTCCATTTACATGAACACATTTGAGGTAGATTAGGCTGAAATGGCTTGTTATTCTTTTTTTTTTTTTTTTTTTAAGAGAGTAAGCAGATGTCAGCTGTTTAAGCTCTGACAATTCTGCACTTCTCAATAGGCAAGCATTTTATGCATGGTTTACAATAACAGAGAAAATTAAAGTACCAAAAATTTACCAACCACACTAATTAGGCAGTATTTTGTGCTATTTACGTGAGTAAACATTAACATGAATCTTGTGCCAATAAAGTTGATTTTTAAATTCCTTTCATTTTGTAGTACTTTTAAAAGACTAAAAAACTGTGAAAATAAAAAACATTCTTATTGTACATGTAAAAATACTTTCAAAAATAAGATCAACATACTTTTAAATATAAACATTAGTGTTTAAAGGAATAAGTTTATCCTAATCATGTTACATGTCAGAAATCAAGTAAATATCTTTTAAATATACAGCATGTTGATTTATTTGTATGTCTAAGAATAAGAACCATAATATAACACATTAAATTAGGCAAGAGGAGAGGGCAAACAGATCCATATGAAACATATGTAGAAAATGTCTTTTGAGAAGTACAAAGCACAATATATGTTTACTCTCATTGTATTCATATCTTCTGAATCACATATACCCAATTTCCTGTAATCTCTTCAAATTGTTTTTATTTTCCAAAATTCATAGTACGTTAGCAATATATAATGTTAATTGTCAATATATCTGTTCAGCATTTCACTTAAAGTCTTTGATTTGAAGAAAATAGTGTTTAAATTTTTAAGATTGGTAATATCACATTTTCTGAAAATGTGAACTTCCAATATTTGTTTTTCTTAAATTATTGTAATTATCATAGAAGTCTTAACAGTGTATACATGATTCATTCATTCTTTCATTAAACCAGGCCCATTCAACTCTGGTGCCAGTGACATACTTCTGCGAATTCATACTACATCCAATATATGTTTCCATTTTTAAAAATCTGGTATGAAATATGGTTCTGCGAATTCATACTACATTCAATATGTTTCCATTTTTAAAAATCTGGTATGAAATATGGTATATAATGAGCAGTTCATATGCAATCTCAAGAATTAGAGGTAAATAAGGGAAAATTTTTTTTAAGAAAAAGAAGATAATAATAGCAACATACTAAGATATCAACCCAGCAAGTAATAGAACAGATTTCTCAGAAGAATCTCTGGGATGCTACTGCTGTAGCCCAAATACCAACAAGACAGCAGGTGAAACAAATGATTGCTGTTTGTCTCCCCCTCATCACTCCCACACTCACCCAAGGGAAATAGGAAGTAAATATAAAGTGTTGTATGTAATTTCTAAGTATACTCATATTTTGTGTTAATTATTAACATGTTACCCATGTTATTCAATTAAATCCAAATTTTACAAATGTCATTATGGTTATTATCAACTACATATGTACAAGTGGACTTCAAAAAGTTGGTGGAAAAGAGACCTGTGGACTAATGGAATAGAATAGAGACCCCAGAAATAACCCCCAAAGCTTACAGCCAACTGAATTTTTGACAAAAGATATCAGTCAATCCATTTGGAAAAGGAAAACCTTTTTAGTAAGTAGTGCTGGAAAAACTGGGTATCCACCTGCAGAAAGATGAAACTGAACCCCCAATCTTTTACCATTAGCAAAAGTCAACTCAAAATGGATCAAAGATCTGAACCTAAGACTTCAAACAATAAAACTATTGACAGAAAATGCTGGGAAACTCTGGGAGATATTGGAGTAGGCAAAGACTTCTTAAATAAGACTCCCAAAGCACAGGCAATAATCCCTAAAATAGACAAGTGGGACTATATCACTAAGAAGTTTCTGCACAGCAAAGGATATTGTAACAAGTATGAAGCGACAACCCTCAGAATGGGGCAATATTTTTGTAAAATATGCCTCAGACAAGGGACTGATAACCAGAATACACAGGGAACTCAAGCACCTTATGTGAAAAAACAAAAAATGATTAACCCAATTAAAAGATGGGAAAATGAGCTGAACAAAAATCTATCTAAGGAAGACACACGAACTGCCAAAAAGCATATGAAGAAATGCTCAACATCCCTAATTATAAGGGAGATGCAAATAAAAACCACAATGAGATACCACCTATCCCCTGTCAAAATGACAAAGATTAAACAAACAAACAATAAAAGGGACCAGCAGTTAACGTAATGGCTATATGGCTGAACTCCCATGTAGCCAACTGCAGTTGGAGTCCCGGACCTGGTGGCTTAAACTCATGCTGGGCATGTGCGTGTGTGTGCCCAAGATCCCAAGAGGAGAATGGAAGAGAAGGGACTGCAGCATGGCCATCTCCCCTGGGGAGTGATTTCTCACTTTCTATCTCTCTGTCTCTGTCTTTTGGGCGAGCACATGCACCCTATAGCAAAAACCTCTCCAAAAAAAGAGAAAGAATGGCGAAGATTAAAAATATAAAACTGATGTGTTGGCAGGGATGTGGTGAAAAGGGAACTCTCCTACACTGTTGGTGGGAATGTAAACTGGTTCAGCCACTGTGGAGAACAATATGGAGGTTCCTCTAAGATCTACAAATAGAACTACCATTTGATTCAGCAGTCCCACTTCTAGGTATCTTCCCAAAGGACAAGAGAATGCTCAGTCAGAAAAGTACTTGTACATTAAAGTTTATTGCAGCACTATTCACGATCACCAAGACATGGAACCAACCCAAATGTCCACAAACAGATGATTGAAAATGTGTGGCACATATATTCTATAGAATACTATTCAGTCATAAAAAACAAGACTTTGGCATTTGATAGTGGTCGGATATGGAGGATCTATTGCTGAATGAAGTAAGCCAAGATATGAAAAAAAGATATTGTATGCATCCACTTAATATATACCAAATATCCACACTCTATGGTAGAGATCAAAATATTGGAGGGCATAAAAGCAGTGAAAATAGTTAATGATGATAAGATAGTATGGAATGGGGCGGGAGAAGAGAAGAGGATAGAGAAAGATAGCAAGAGAACAAATAGGCATGACATTAGTGGGACACAGATATGGTTTATTACCTGTTGATGATGACGTGTATCACATGACTGACCACAGTTCAAGTCCCGGACCTGGTGGCTTGCTTTCTCACTTTCTGTCTGTCTGTCTCTCTCTTTCTCTCCTTCTCTGGTCAAATTAAAAATAAATAAATGAATAAATAAAGTTAAATAAAATATTTTAAAAATTTGGAATAATAATTGGGGAAAAATGAAAAGCTATTGGATGATGAAAATGGGGATTTTAATGACTCTGTATTGACTGATATGCATGGTATTCCTTCTGGAAAAAGAAATGTAATACACTGTAAAGTTATACATGGTTCAATGTAATATAAAAAAGATTATGATAATAAAAATAAGTTGGTGGAAAAGTAAAATTAAACTACAAGTTCATTTTGATGCAAAAAAAATTTTTTAATCCATATATAGATTTTCCATAAGATGCATTTTCCATGAACTTTTTGAGAGACGCCCCCCTTACCTGTTTAAGCATACCTGGAATATAGCAAATGGGTTGAACAATTTGTTTCAAGACAGTATAAGGAGTAGTTTATCTACTCATGTAGAAAGAGAGAGAAAAAAATTTCTCCTACCATGGAGCCTGGTCATGCTACAATCATTTCTCCTCTAATTTGCCATCTCATCCCATGCACTGTTTTTCAAGCTAGTGAGGCCAGGACTCAAACCCTGTTCAGCCATGTAGCGTATGGCTTCCTCTGCACAGCACTTACCTACTGCAATATGGGCTGGCCCTGTTTTCACTTTTATGCAAATACTAAGAATAAAAAACACGCAGTGAAACACAATTGTTTAAAGTGCTGTTAATAACAATTCAAGGTTCTTTTTTTAAGACAGCTATTATTTATAACTCCCATACATTTTTTCCTTTCCTAGAATAGAGTGGCCTATCATGTTTCCCTTGAATATAAAAGGTCTTCAAAAAGTTCATGGAAAACGCAAATTATACCAAAAAAAACTATAATGTACATACTGCAAACTATTCATTTCATCCTACCTCTGTCACTGCTCTTTACTATGGCGTATCATTCCCATTTTCTTTATTATTGGTTCCTTTAGTGTTTCTGTGCCAATCACTATTGTTGTCTACCCAGTAGCCCTTGTTAGGCAGGGCATAGGCTTGTGAACCAATCCTGGCCAATGAGACCTGAGTGGAACTCAGCTAGAAGCATTTGTGAACAGTTTTCCTCTGTAATACTGCCTCTTCTTTGTTGGACATGGTCATGTCTGTAGATGACATCTGGAACTCCTACATCCATCTTACAACTATAACAGAAGAAATCACCAGTATGCTGAGGAGGCTGAGTATAGACATGGAAAGCATCTGGATCTTCTATGACACTGTTCAGCTGTATAACCAATCTGGGAACTGCCCTGACTCTGAACTTTGTGTCATGTTAAATAAAAAAGTGTCTGTATTGTTTAAGCCACTTTGTAATTGATATTCTATAACCTACAGCTTAAAATGTCCTGATACAATTCTTTCCTCTCTAAAATTTGGCTATATACATATTTTCCTTTTTCTTCAGTCATCAAATGTTCATTAAGAACTCCCTATGGGGGCTGGTAGGTGGCATAGTGATAAAGGGCACTGGATTTCCACATGGCCAACCTCAGTTAGAGTCCCAGACCTGGTGGCTTGCTTTCTCACTTTCTCTCTCTCTCCTGCTCTCGCTCTTACTCTGACCCTCTCTGGTCAAATTAAAATTGAATAAATAAATAAAGTTAAAATAAAATAATTTTTTAAAAAAGAGAGAGAGAGAGAATAAAACTCACTATGGGGACCAGCAGATGGCATAATGTTTATGTTGCTGGACTCTCATGTAGTTGACCACAGTTTGAGTCCCAGACTCAGCCGCTTAAAACTCAAACCAGGCACGTGTGCGTACATGCCCAAAATCCCAAGAGAAGAATGGAGAAGAAGGGATTGTGACATGGCTATCTCCCATGGAAGGTGATTTCATGCTTTCTGTCTCTATCTCTCCAGTGACAGCATGAGGCCTATAGCAAGTCTCTCCAAAATAATAAATAAATAAATAAACTTTAATTTGGAAATGAGTTTTTATGTGTTCAATTAATCATCGTAGTTATGAAATAAAAAATTGGTATGAACGGACTTCGATGTTTATAAGAGATTAGGGAAAAAATCAATATGCCAATAAATTTATCTTCAGTATCTAAAAATATCTTAGCCTCTTAGTCTCATTTTAATGCTAAGTAAATCTTCAAAATTATTATTATTATTTTTAAATTTCTTTATTTCTTTCATAGGACAGAGAGAGAAAGGAGAGCAGCCCCCTCTACAAGGTCTGCATAGTCCTTGTAGTCCTTCTGGTCTTGCAGCCAGCCAGAACCCACAGGTATGCCTGCATGCTGTGGCTGGGCCTTCAAAATTAATTGTTTTTAATTGTCAGGGGATACGTGCACTCACCAGGGAGAAACAGAGAGATGGGGTAGGAGCAGAGACAGAGCACTCCCCAGTGCGGTGCAGTCATGTTGAAATTCCTTCTCCTTCATTTCTCTGTCCTGCTGGGATCTGGAACACACTTGCTGACATACCTGGTTTGTTTATCAAGTTGCTAGGGCCAAGATTTGAACCACAATCAACCACGTTGATCCAGCTCCCTTAACCATGAGGCTACAGAGTCAGTCCTCAAAATTAATTTTTTAAAAAATATGTCTTTTGTTATGTAATAATATATGACATAATCATATACTGTTAGATAATATTAAAAAGTGGCTATAACTATGTTTAAAATGCAAGAAAAAAAGCTACATTTTACATCAACATAGCATTTACACTGGGTTAATGGTACTTTTAGTGATATATTTTTCTTCTCTATTTGCCAAATTTTCTTCAATGTGGTTATTTTTTAAAAATAAAGAAATACAAACATATCTTCCATTTACACATATAGCTACTGCTGGGGCTAACTGTACTAACATCACTGTGGTAAGTACAAATCTAATAGAAGGATGTTCAAAAAGTTCATGGAAAGTACACATTATGGGAAAAAATGCATGGATTTCAAAATTTTTGCACCAAAATTAATGAATTCCACTTTCCATAAACTTTATTGGCCTCATCATATGAAAGTCTTAGCTTCCTTCTCCTTATAGCAAAGTTTCTTATTAGAAAATAGTGGAATATATGTTTCCTATAAATAAAATATTAGGAAAGAATGTGTATTTATTCTTCTTTAAAGACTTACTAATGTGTAAGATAAATATTAATCATTTCCTGTTTCATACTTTCCCTCATGCCTTAATTCATGCCCTTACTACATTTGAGTTAATGTATTATAGCTTGAGACTAGTAGGTTGCATAATGGTTAAGGCACTAGACTCCCACATGACCAACCATGGTTCAAGTTGCAGACCTGGTGGCTTGAAACTCATGCTGGATTCATGTGCATGTGTGCTCAAAATCCTAAAAGGAGAATGGAAGAGAAGGGATTGCAGTGTGTCCATCCACCTTGGAAGGTGATTTCTCCCTTTCTCTCTCTCCATCTCTCTCTGCTCTCTGTCTCTCTGGTGAGCACACACTCTCTGTATTAAAAAACCTCTCCTCCTGGGACCAGCAGTTAGCGTAATGGCTATATCGCTGGACTCCCATGTAGTTGACCGCAGTTCAAGTCCCAGACCCAGTAGCTTAAACTCACGCCGGGCATGTGTGCGTGTGTGCCCAAGATCCCAAGAGGAGAATGGAGGAGAAGGAATTGCGGCATGGCCATCCTCCCTGGGGGGTGATTTCTCGCTTTCTGTCTCTCTGTCTTTCTGGCGAGCGCACGTGCCCTATAGCAATAGAAGCATTTGTGAACAGTTTTCCTCTGTAATACTGCCTCTTCTTTGTTGGACATGGTCATGTCTGTAGATGACATCTGGAACTCCTACATCCATCTTACAACTATAACAGAAGAAATCACCAGTATGCTGAGGAGGCTGAGTATAGACATGGAAAGCATCTGGATCTTCTATGACACTGTTCAGCTGTATAACCAATCTGGGAACTGCCCTGACTCTGAACTTTGTGTCATGTTAAATAAAAAAGTGTCTGTATTGTTTAAGCCACTTTGTAATTGATATTCTATAACCTACAGCTTAAAATGTCCTGATACAATTCTTTCCTCTCTAAAATTTGGCTATATACATATTTTCCTTTTTCTTCAGTCATCAAATGTTCATTAAGAACTCCCTATGGGGGCTGGTAGGTGGCATAGTGATAAAGGGCACTGGATTTCCACATGGCCAACCTCAGTTAGAGTCCCAGACCTGGTGGCTTGCTTTCTCACTTTCTCTCTCTCTCCTGCTCTCGCTCTTACTCTGACCCTCTCTGGTCAAATTAAAATTGAATAAATAAATAAAGTTAAAATAAAATAATTTTTTAAAAAAGAGAGAGAGAGAGAATAAAACTCACTATGGGGACCAGCAGATGACATAATGTTTATGTTGCTGGACTCTCATGTAGTTGACCACAGTTTGAGTCCCAGACTCAGCAGCTTAAAACTCAAATCAGGCACGTGTGCGTACATGCCCAAAATCCCAAGAGAAGAATGGAGAAGAAGGGATTGTGACATGGCTATCTCCCATGGAAGGTGATTTCATGCTTTCTGTCTCTATCTCTCCAGTGACAGCATGAGGCCTATAGCAAGTCTCTCCAAAATAATAAATAAATAAATAAACTTTAATTTGGAAATGAGTTTTTATGTGTTCAATTAATCATCGTAGTTATGAAATAAAAAATTGGTATGAACGGACTTCGATGTTTATAAGAGATTAGGGAAAAAATCAATATGCCAATAAATTTATCTTCAGTATCTAAAAATATCTTAGCCTCTTAGTCTCATTTTAATGCTAAGTAAATCTTCAAAATTATTATTATTATTTTTAAATTTCTTTATTTCTTTCATAGGACAGAGAGAGAAAGGAGAGCAGCCCCCTCTACAAGGTCTGCATAGTCCTTGTAGTCCTTCTGGTCTTGCAGCCAGCCAGAACCCACAGGTATGCCTGCATGCTGTGGCTGGGCCTTCAAAATTAATTGTTTTTAATTGTCAGGGGATACGTGCACTCACCAGGGAGAAACAGAGAGATGGGGTAGGAGCAGAGACAGAGCACTCCCCAGTGCGGTGCAGTCATGTTGAAATTCCTTCTCCTTCATTTCTCTGTCCTGCTGGGATCTGGAACACACTTGCTGACATACCTGGTTTGTTTATCAAGTTGCTAGGGCCAAGATTTGAACCACAATCAACCACGTTGATCCAGCTCCCTTAACCATGAGGCTACAGAGTCAGTCCTCAAAATTAATTTTTTAAAAAATATGTCTTTTGTTATGTAATAATATATGACATAATCATATACTGTTAGATAATATTAAAAAGTGGCTATAACTATGTTTAAAATGCAAGAAAAAAAGCTACATTTTACATCAACATAGCATTTACACTGGGTTAATGGTACTTTTAGTGATATATTTTTCTTCTCTATTTGCCAAATTTTCTTCAATGTGGTTATTTTTTAAAAATAAAGAAATACAAACATATCTTCCATTTACACATATAGCTACTGCTGGGGCTAACTGTACTAACATCACTGTGGTAAGTACAAATCTAATAGAAGGATGTTCAAAAAGTTCATGGAAAGTACACATTATGGGAAAAAATGCATGGATTTCAAAATTTTTGCACCAAAATTAATGAATTCCACTTTCCATAAACTTTATTGGCCTCATCATATGAAAGTCTTAGCTTCCTTCTCCTTATAGCAAAGTTTCTTATTAGAAAATAGTGGAATATATGTTTCCTATAAATAAAATATTAGGAAAGAATGTGTATTTATTCTTCTTTAAAGACTTACTAATGTGTAAGATAAATATTAATCATTTCCTGTTTCATACTTTCCCTCATGCCTTAATTCATGCCCTTACTACATTTGAGTTAATGTATTATAGCTTGAGACTAGTAGGTTGCATAATGGTTAAGGCACTAGACTCCCACATGACCAACCATGGTTCAAGTTGCAGACCTGGTGGCTTGAAACTCATGCTGGATTCATGTGCATGTGTGCTCAAAATCCTAAAAGGAGAATGGAAGAGAAGGGATTGCAGTGTGTCCATCCACCTTGGAAGGTGATTTCTCCCTTTCTCTCTCTCCATCTCTCTCTGCTCTCTGTCTCTCTGGTGAGCACACACTCTCTGTATTAAAAAACCTCTCCTCCTGGGACCAGCAGTTAGCGTAATGGCTATATCGCTGGACTCCCATGTAGTTGACCGCAGTTCAAGTCCCAGACCCAGTAGCTTAAACTCACGCCGGGCATGTGTGCGTGTGTGCCCAAGATCCCAAGAGGAGAATGGAGGAGAAGGAATTGCGGCATGGCCATCCTCCCTGGGGGGTGATTTCTCGCTTTCTGTCTCTCTGTCTTTCTGGCGAGCGCACGTGCCCTATAGCAATGAATTTCAAACATATTTTTTACCAAAATAAACTCATATTTCAATTTCATTCATCCATAAACATGAAGTCCTCTCATATATACACACATAAGTAAATAAGTGTGTGTGTGTGTGTGTGTGTGTATCACAACTTTAAAAGTTAAGGGTTTTTTTTTTTAAGAATTTATTTTAATTTATTTATCATCATTATCATTCTTCGGTTTGCTACAGGGCATGTGCACTCACCAGTGAGAGAGGGAGAGAGAGGAAAAGTGGGAAAGCAAGCTGCCAGGTCCAGGACTTGAACCACAGATGGCCATGTGGGAGTCCAGCACCTTAACCACCATGCCACCAGCTGGTCCTGGGTTATTAGTTCTTATCATTGTTTTTTATACTGTACATTGTCAAACGGAAAAATTATTTCATAGCACCTTTCTTTTTTGTCTTTTTCTTTTTTTTTTTTTTTCTGTCTTTTTCTGCCAGAGGGTACCTATGCTCACCATAAGAGAGCCATAGGAGAAAGAAAGGGTGAGGGATAAAATACCTCCATGGAATATGGTCATGCCACAATCCCTTCTTCTCTCCCTCCATTTGGGATTTGGAAGCATGCATACACACATACCTGCTGTGCTTCTCAAGTGGTTGGGGCCAGGATTCTAACTGTGATCATTCGGCTACGTGGAACCCAGTTCCCTTAGCCACTAGGCTAGAGGACTGGCCCCACACCACCTTCCTTATTCACAAATAATAAAGTTTCTTATTACATTCATGTACACAACTGAATATACATTCTCCACATCTGATGGTCATCTGTTTTAAGTAAAGAAACAGCTAGTTCTATTCAGCCTCATAAAATTGTTGACTGAAGAAACCAACGCAGCCTCCGCTATGCGACTGTGACAGGGAAGGATATTTTATCACACTTCTCTGCCTCTCTCAGTTTTTCTATAATTGTTTATAACAAGAGAGGTTTATGTACATACGACTTTGAACAATGAAAATTTCGGGTGACAAATCTTTGTTTCTCACACAATTGCATTTTCTTAGGAATTTCCTTTTACGTTCTTAGGACCTGTGTTGTTTGGTTTGTTGTCGTGGTGGCGTTTTTTCCTAATTAAATAAAGGCTGGACTTGCATTGATCTCTCAGTGAAGATGTAAAGTGTTGTACTTTAAATGGCTCAAAATACTCAACATATAACCAAAGGACTCAATATAACTTTAAAACAAAAAGAGAACACAGAAGAAAAGGCGGACTTTTCAAATCAATGACACTCATAACTCCAGTGCTATCAAAAGCTGGATGGATGGAACGTTAGAAATGACTCCATGTTGACTGTAAGGGAAGAAAGCAGACAGGAGTGCCCATTAGCATAGAGCAGGCATGGCTGTTACAAGAAAACTAGGTAAATGAGGCAAAAGTTTGCTTCAGTAGCGTTCGCCATAGCCTCAACCCCTCTCCTTAATTATGCCACGGCTAGTTGTCTGTTTAGATCAGAAGTGGTAAACTCAAATGCCACAAGCCCAGGCAAGTAAATAAAACAAGTGAAGTCTGAGGAAGTAAGAAAAACAGGGAGTCTGAGGACAGCAGTGAAGTGGAAAAGTCAGACAAGTCTATATAAGGGGCAGTAGCTACTAGTTTCAGCCCTGTGCCACCACATAGGAATATAGACCTGCTGTAGTCAGGCCTCTTTTTTAATGTGAAATTTCTGGTTTTTAAGTGTTGGCAACTTTAAAAAACAAACAAAAAATCAGTGTATGTGACAATATAATGCAAGCCAAATAAAACACATTTGTCTGTGGATCAGCTACAGCATGAACCGCATTTTATATACTAAATACTACACTTTTTTTTTTTTTTTGAGAGAGAGGTTTTTGCTATGGGGCACGTGCACTCACCAGAAAGACAGAGAGAGACAGACAGAAAGCGAGAAATCACCCCCCAGGGGGGATGGCCACGCCACAATCCCTTCTCTTCCATTCTCCTCTCGGGATCCTGGGCACACACGCACACGCACAGGGCATGAGTTTAATTAAGCCACCGGGTCCGGGACTCGAACCGCGGTCGACTACATGGGAGTCCAGTGACATAGCCATTATGCTAACTGCTGGTCCCAATACTACACTTTCTAAAATGACCTGTAGACATGGAAAGGTGATGTTCTTTTTTACTTTAAATTCTTGAAGTCATGTTTTAAGGTCATAAGGGAAGAACTACTATAGTGCTTATATAAGAAAATTCAGAGGAAAATTCCAAAAAAATTGATAAAAAACTGAAAAAATTGGACAGTAAATAGATTATTTAATCATACATGATACTCAATTTTCTCTTTCTATTTTTAGAGAGATTTTTGGTATAGGATGTGTGTACTCGCTGGACAAAGAAAAACAGAGAGACAGAAAGCAAGAAATCACCCCCTTAGGAGGGATGGCCATGCCACAGTCCGTTCTCCTCCATTCTCCTCTCAGGATTTTGGATATGCACGCAGATGCACCTAGCATGAGTTTGAAGCCATTGGGTCCAGGACTTGAATCATGTTCTGCCATGTAGGAGTCCAGCATGTAACCATTACACCATCTACTGGACCTGATACTCACTTTTCTACTCATAATAAAGATGGAGAGAATAATTTGAGCAAAAATTAAGTGATCATGAGAACTCATAAGGAAAAACTCAAAATAAAAAGATTCCAAAAAGAAAAAAGAAGAGGAAAGAAATATATATGTATCTATAACACTAATTTAAAAACTCTTCTAGGGGGCCAGCAAGTGGTGTAGTGGTTAAGGAACTGGACTCCCACATGGCTGACTATGGTTTGGAGTTCTGAACCTGGTGACTTGAAAATCATACCAGGTGCATGTGCATATGTGCCCAAAATCCCAAGAGGACAATGGAGGAGAAGGGATTGTGGGATGGCCATCCCACTTGAAGGGTGATTTCTCATTTTCTCTTTCTCTTTCTTCAGTGAGCATCCGTGCCCTATGACAAAGAAAAACAAAACAAAAAGTACTCTTCTGGAACTCTTCATTTATTTTAAATTTATTGCTTTTAATGTATTTTTTTAAAATATAGTTTTTAACTCTGTTTCTAAGCCCTATAATTGTTACATTTATTGCTTCATTTGAAAAATAAGAAAGGAATGAGGCAAGCATTTCTTTGCACTTAGGCAGCCCTATATATCAGTTTAAAGATGGGCTGTTTTTTACATCTGGGCATAAAATTATTTAGCTGTGTCACTTCAAAACTTTTTTGAAATAAAACAGGTTTAAAAATACATTTAAAATTTGTTTCTTACTTACAATGTTTAATCTTAGGTTACTCAGTCATCCCATTCAACCAAATTTTTCATGGTTGGGTGAAATTATAATAAAAACAAATATATTGCTGAAACTACCAAAGCTGGTTATTTACTGACCATATTCCAGTGTGATTTTAGTAAAAGCACTTCTAAAGTAAATTTGTTTGGTTTTCAGTCTAACCCAGCTGTTTACAACTGGTTTAGTTTTCCACTGCTATGTAACAAATCATGCTGAATTTAGCAGCTTAGAATAGCGTTTATTTATCATCTCATAATTTCTGTAGGTCAGGAATCTGGGAGAAGTTTAGGGGAGTGGTTCAAGCTCCAGACCTCTTCCTAGGCTACAGTCCAGGAGTCAGCTGGGGCTACAGTCATTTCTGACTCTGCTTCCAAGCATACTCGTGGGAGTGTTAGGAAGAGGCTTTAGTTTCTTGCCATGTGGGGAGACTGCTCATCATGAAGCTTCCCCCAAAGAGAGTGATCCAAAAGAGAGAACCCAGGACAAAGCTGCAGTCTCTCAAATCTACCCTTGGAAGTGGCATGCCATCACTTCTACTGTATTTTCTTACAACAGTGAAAGAGTGGACCACCCAAGGATGTGAATAATAGGAGGCGGACATCATTAGGGACCATCATGGAGGCTGCCTGTTACAAAAACCTTTGTTCTTCACCAACGCATCTGAGGCAACATCCTTCCAGAGGTAACAATAACTCGTTATAGCTATCTTTCTTAGCTGAGAGATTGCTATCTCCAATTGCAGGTAGAAGTGAAAAAAGCATGGAGAGGGAATTTCCAAATTATTAAGAAAAGGTCTCATATGTGATTTCTCCCACTACATAAAATTGTCATTTGTCCTACTCATTATTTCTACTCTGTTTCCCAGTACTCAAACTCAGGGCCATTGGTTTAACCCTAACACATGGATTGAGTGTTTGAGAGTTGAAGAGTTAACATGCATTTGCTTTGAAGATTAATTCTGGCTCCTTTACAAAGTCAAGTGAATCAAATAAGTCATTTATCGGGAGTTAATGAGGCTTTAGTAAGAAATTGCAAATTTCACAAATTACACTTTTGGAATCCAGAAGCTTTTTTCATTTTAGACTTGCTTTATATAACATTGCAACCATACTTGTGTTTTTCACTACCTACAATTTTGCATTCTGCTTTAAAACAAAAAAAGCAAACAAACTTAACATATAAAATGCATATTTTGTTATTCAAACTTTATTGGTGTTCATGCTTTGCCCCAGTCTAGTGCTAGTTAAGAGGGCCCTGCTTTTCAAGGAGCTCAGTGTACAGGCTGGACAGTGAGAAAATATAGGTACTCTGATGGAATTCTCCATAAGAACAGGCAGAGGAGGGAGGAAACAGAAAAGGAACCAAAACTAAAACATTGAAAGGATAGAAAGTATTCATCATGGTTTTATGAAAGTGTTCCCTGGTCAGCAGTTGTGTGACTCCCCTTAAGAGGTTCCTGGAAGGCTTCCACTGTCTACTTTATTCCTTACTACGGAGCTAACCCACTTTTAACAGTTGGCTAATACTGCCCTGAACTACATTATACTGTAATTTACTAAACCAATCTCCCACTTTATGACACGTAATTGTTTTTTGGTTTGGTTTTGTTGTTTGCTATTATAAAATGTAGTATAATGAACATCTTTTGCAATCAGATTACATATTATCTATCTATTGTTATGTAACAAATAACCCAAAACTTAGCAGTTTAAAACATCACATATTGAGTCAGCAGGTGGCATGGTGGTTAAGGGCACTGGACTCCCACATGGCCAAACACAGTTTAAGTCCTGGACCTGGCAGCTTGCTTTCTCACTTTCTCTCTTTCTCACTCTGTCCCTCTCTGGTTAAATTTAAATAAATAAATGGATAAATAAAATTAAATAACATAATTCTTTTTTTAAAATTACTTATTATCTCATAGTTTCTGTAGTTCAGGGATCCAGGAGCAGTTTTGTCGAGTGGTTTGGGTTCAGAATTGCTAAGTTGCTATCAAATTGTCGGTTGAAATTGTACTCATCTGAAGGCCAGCTGGGAGACATCTGCTTCAAGCTCTCTTCTACAGTTGGGAAGCGTCAATTCTTTACCATGTGGGACATTCCATAGACTAAATATCCTCATGACATGGCAGCTGGCTTTCTCTACACCAAGTGACCCAAGAGAGACAGAGTGCCCAACACGGAAGCTCTGGTCTTTCATAACTTGTTCTCAGAAGTAATACCATGACTTCTGCTAGTCATGCAGACCAGCCCTGGTATAATGTGGTTGGGAACTACACAGGGTGTGAATACTAAGACATAAGATCTTGGGGGCTGGCCACTACAGGTTGTACAAACGTACAGATGGATCTCCACAGCTTATACATACCTACAAATATGTGTGTGTGCATGGGGAGAGAAAGAATTTACTGAGGCTACAGGCCTAGAAACGAAATTAATGAGGGGAAGGGTATTGACATTTTTCAAGTTCTTAATACTTAATTAAACCATGTGAAATTACTGCTTGGTACTTGAAACCAACAAAATATAGAAAATTTCATATAGGCAAGCTAATATACTGCAATATTGTTTTCTAAAGGAATCATATCAGTATGTATCTCCTTTGACAATATATGAGGTAAGACTGGCAGTTTGGCCACATATCTTAAATTGTTACTCTTACATCAAGTAATTGCTTACTACAAGATGAATAATGTACTTTACCCTAAATGGTATTTTATTTCCATATTCCTTAACTTACTCCATTACTTTAGTTACACTGATCAGTATATGTGACTATCATATATGGCTTTTTTAAAAAAAAGAATTACTTTATTGAACTTTACTTCATTAATTTATTCATTCATTCATTCATTCATTCATTCATTCATTTTAATTTGACCAGAGAAGGGAGAGAGAGAAAGAAAGTGAGAAGCTAACAGGTCAGGGACTTGAACCATGGCTGACCATGTGGGAGGTCCAGTGCCCTTAACCACCCTGCCACCTGCTGGGTCCTATATATGGCTTTTTGAAATGACAGTATTACTACTACCTTGTCTTTAATAAATACCCACAAAGCATAGGCACAGTAACCCTAAATCAGTGCTGACCAACAGAAATGAGAACTACATACTATAATTTAAAATTTTTAAGTAGCCACCTTTAAAAAATGAAAAGAAATAGGTGGCATTAGTTTTAATATACTTTAATAAAATGTATCTGAAATATAATTGCAACATGTAGGACCAGTCTGTGGCCTGTTGGTTAAGTGAGCTGGATCCCACATGGCCAACTGTGTGATTTAAGTCCCAGACCCAGTGACTTGAAAAACATGCTGGCAGATGCACATGCATGCCCCAAACCCCTAAACTAGAGAGAAATGGAGAAGAAGCGATTACAGCATGACCACTTCCTTTAGGGTATGCTTTCTTGCTTTCTCCGTCTCTCTCTGGTAAGTACACATGTTCTCTGCAAATTAAAAAAAAAAAAATTTAATTTTAAAAGGAGAGCTAATGCTTTTAAAAATATGTTTTAACATGCAATCAATATTTTATATATTAATGAAATAGCTCACATTCTTTTTTCACACTAAGTCTTGAAATTCAGCATGTATTTTACACTTGCATGTCTCAGTTCCACTGCTAAATTTTCATTAGAAATGTTCCATCTTTATTTAGATATCAGAAAGTTTACAGTTGAAAAGGTAACTATAGGGGGTCAACAGGTGGTGTGGTTGTTGGGGCCCTAGACTCCCACATGACTGGTTGGTTCGAGTCCTGAACCTGGTGACTTCCTTTCTCACTTTTCCTCTCTCTCTCTCTCTCTCACTCTGTCCCTCTCTGATCAAAATAAAATAAATTTTAAAAGTTAAATAAAATAATTTTTTAAAAAGTAGATTTACATTCCCAAATTGTTCTAATCATACCTAAAAATTTTTCCAGTAACTAAACTGAGTTAATTTTTCAATTTAAATTTAAAATTTAGCTCCTCAGATGCACTGGCCATATATCAAGTACATAGTAGTCACATGTAGCCACCTTATTGGTAAAACTACAGTGTGAAGTCAAAGGAGATACAGAGCAATGTTTGTATCTAGTTACAACATTATGATACAGACAGTTAAGTCACTGCACCTAACTAACCTTTTCCAAGCCAAAGGTCCTATCTTGAGTAAAATGGTTTGACAGAATGAACTTTACAGTTTTAGAGCTCTGGTTCATGCATCTACTGTGTGATTTAAGTCCCAGACCCAGTGACTTGAAAAACATGCTGGCAGATGCACATGCATGCCCCAAACCCCTAAACTAGAGAGAAATGGAGAAGAAGCGATTACAGCATGACCACTTCCTTTAGGGTATGCTTTCTTGCTTTCTCCGTCTCTCTCTGGTAAGTACACATGTTCTCTGCAAATTAAAAAAAAAAAAATTTAATTTTAAAAGGAGAGCTAATGCTTTTAAAAATATGTTTTAACATGCAATCAATATTTTATATATTAATGAAATAGCTCACATTCTTTTTTCACACTAAGTCTTGAAATTCAGCATGTATTTTACACTTGCATGTCTCAGTTCCACTGCTAAATTTTCATTAGAAATGTTCCATCTTTATTTAGATATCAGAAAGTTTACAGTTGAAAAGGTAACTATAGGGGGTCAACAGGTGGTGTGGTTGTTGGGGCCCTAGACTCCCACATGACTGGTTGGTTCGAGTCCTGAACCTGGTGACTTCCTTTCTCACTTTTCCTCTCTCTCTCTCTCTCTCACTCTGTCCCTCTCTGATCAAAATAAAATAAATTTTAAAAGTTAAATAAAATAATTTTTTAAAAAGTAGATTTACATTCCCAAATTGTTCTAATCATACCTAAAAATTTTTCCAGTAACTAAACTGAGTTAATTTTTCAATTTAAATTTAAAATTTAGCTCCTCAGATGCACTGGCCATATATCAAGTACATAGTAGTCACATGTAGCCACCTTATTGGTAAAACTACAGTGTGAAGTCAAAGGAGATACAGAGCAATGTTTGTATCTAGTTACAACATTATGATACAGACAGTTAAGTCACTGCACCTAACTAACCTTTTCCAAGCCAAAGGTCCTATCTTGAGTAAAATGGTTTGACAGAATGAACTTTACAGTTTTAGAGCTCTGGTTCATGCATCTAAAACCACAAAACAGAACAAAATAGTTCTGAATTAACTACAGAATCAGTCAGTTAACGCAGTAATAACAACACAGATCCCTGGTGGGACTACCTCAAAGAACTCATGTCTCACCATCTGGCCCCTTGAATACATTTGGATAATTACCATGATTGTGATGTTCCTGAAGAAACTGATCATTAGCCTTATACATAAAGTTAGAGGCCTAGGGCCAGCCTTGTAATGCAGCAGTTAAGGGCTATGTAGAGGGAGCTACTTCCCACCTGGCCTACTGTGGTTTGCATCTTGGCCCCAGCAGCTTGAAAAACCAGGCAGGATATGTGTGTGAGGACCCAGGATCCTAACCAAATGGAGAAAAAAAGGATTGCAGGTGATTAGGCCCTGCCGGGGTGTGCATGCGCTCTCCTGTACTCTCTTGCTCTCTCCTGTGCACATGTGCCATTTGGAAAAAATAAAAAACTTCAAGGCCTGAGTGATTTAGGAATCTTTGGAACAAATTTGCTATTTCATATTCTAAATTCTTAAGAAAAAGGAAAATACTAAAACAAAATTTCAGAAATTTTACTGAGTTTCAAACTAAAAAACTGTAAGATACAAAACCAAAAGAATCAAAAAGTTTTTGCCAACACAAAACCTGAACCTTGAAAATGACCAACAATTAGATAACCACTGAATAAAAGAAGTTATATAATTGTTATTTTGCCCTTATGCCCAAATACCATAGATGAGACATTTATTTTTCACATTATCCTTTTTTTCAGTAACATCTAAATAAATAGAAGTATGAAAATAAGTTAGAGTCGGGACCAGCAGTTAGCGTAATGGCTATGTCGCCGGACTCCCACGTAGTCAACCACAGTTTGAGTCCCGGACCCAGTGGCTTAAACTCACGCCGGGTACGTGTGCGTGCATGCCCAAGATCTCAAGAGGAGAATGGAAGAGAAGGGATTGCGGTGTGGCCATTTCCCCTGGGGGGTGATTTCTTGCTTTCTGTCTCTCTGTCTCTCTCTGTCTGGCGAGCTCACGCACCCTATAGCAAAAACCTCTCCAAAAAAAAAAAGGTTAGAGTCAAAATAGACATGATGGGGTCAGCAAGTGGTATGGTGGTTAAAGGCAGTGGACTCCCACATGGCTGACTATGGTTTGAGTCACTCTGGCACTCTCTGGTCAAGATTAAAAATAAACAAGTAAATAAAGTTAAATAATTCTTTTTAAAAAAATAGATGTGATATACACTGGGTAGACCAAATAATATGTATAATCCCATATACCTCACTTGCTGGTATGTTTATGAATTCCTCAACCACTCCAAAATAAAAGAAGCAGGGGTCAACAGGTGGTATAATGGTTACATTGCTGGACTCCCATGTAGTAGACTGCAGTTTGAGTCCCAGACCTGGCGACAAAACTTGCGCCAAGCATGTGTGCATGCATGTCCCCAAGATCCAGAAAGGATAATGGAGAAGGGGATTTTGGCATGTCCATCACCCCAGGGAGTGATTTCTCACTTTCTGTCTCTCTGTCTCTATTTCTCCGGTGAGCAAACATGCCCTATAATGAAAATCTCTCTCTAAAAAAAAAAAAAAATGAGTAAAAAATATTTGAGTTTTAAAAAGTTTTTCAAAAGTTAATTACTGGAGTCCCAGGTGACATGGTGGATAAGGAGCTGGACTCCTACATGGCTGACATGTAGTTCAAGTCTCAGACTTAAAGGTGCTTTCTCATCTTCCTTCTCACTCTCTCTGTCTCTGGTCAAATTAAAATAATAATAATCAATACAATAATTATTTTTTAAAAGTATAAAATGTTTTTTTAAAAAAGCTAATTACTTTTAAAATTGCTAAGAGAGCAGATTTTAAGTGTTCTAGTCATAGATAAATTTGTGAGATTAAAAAAAAACTCAGTTATGGGGCCAGCAGGTGGCATAATGGTTAGGGGCACTGGACTCCCACATGGTCGGCCGACTGTGGATCAAAGCCCTGACCGAGTGGCTTGCTTTCTCACTTTCCCTCTTTCTCCCTCTCTCCCTTGCTCTGTCCCCCTCTGGTCGAATTAAAATAAATAAATAAAGTTAAATAAAATAATTCTTAAAAAAAAAAAAATCAACTACTGGGACCAGCGGGTGGCGTGGTGGTTAAGGCGCTGGACACTCCCACATGGCCAGCCAAGGGTCAAGTCCTGAATCTGGTGGCTTGCTTTCTCACTTCATCTCTCTCTCACTCTCACCCTCTGTGTCTCTCTGGTCAAATTTTAAAAATCAATACATGAATAAATAAAATAAAATAAATAAATTTTTTAAAAAATCAACTACTTGGGGCCAGCAGTTAACATAATGGCTATGTCGCTGGACTCCCATGTAGTCGACCGTGGTTCGAGTCCTGAACCCAGTGGCTTATACTCATGCCAGGCACGTGTGTGTGTGTGCCCAAGATCCCAAGAGGAGAATGGAGGAGAAGGGATTGTGGCATGGCCATCCCCCCTGGGGGATGATTTCTCGCTTTCTGTCTCTCTGTCTCTTTCTGTCTCTCTGGCGAGCACACGAACCCTGTAGCAAAAATCTCTCAAAACAAACAAACAAACAAAATCAACTACTACTTCCTAAGCCTATTTTACACTATTTAGATTATTGATAGTAGGTTATTTACAAAAATTCTGAATTTTAAAATCTATTCTCCTTTTATTATTTTAGCATTTGATAAAAGATAGAAAACAATCAGGCTGGCCAGCTCTGTCTGATTCCTTTCTTACATCATCTGTTTAGTAAATAGGATATTATCTACTAAATGTGTCTGTAGTCTTCACATCAGTCAGTCCCTGTGAGCACTGCTCACCACCACTCACCTCTGCCTGCAGCAAGCTCATCTCCTAACTGCTGCTAAGCTGGATGTAAATCAAGTCTATGAGAGGCTGCACAGTGGCATAGCAGTGAAAACAATGCTCTGCAAGGCTGACCCTTATGAAAGGGTTCGAGGTTCACATCCAGAGACCTTCTGGAGTATGCCAGTCATGTGTACCCATGATGCAGGAGTAGCTGGGGATGGATCATGGTTATCACTCCATGTCAGGAGTGCTGTGTCTCTACCTCTCTGTCTCTCATTCATAAAATAACTTTTAAAAAATCAGGTCTATAATGGGGAAAATAGTCATCCATTTAGAAACCAGCCATCAGATACCAAACAGAGGTATCTGATAAGACTTTCAGATATTACAAGATGCTTAAAAACAGTAAGATCCTATATACTTTCCTTTCTCATGCTTAGACAAGGAAAAATCGGGACCAGCAGTTAGCACAATGGCTATGTCGCTGGACTCTCATGTAGTCAACTGCGGTTCGAGTCCTGGACCCGGCGGCTTAAATTCATGCTGGGCATGTGTGTGCATGTGCTCAAGATCCCAAAAGGAGAATGGAGGAGAAGGGATTGCAGAGTGGCCATCCCCCCCGGGGGTTATTTCTCACTTTCTGTCTCTCTGTCTCTCTTTGTGTCTCTCTGTCTTTCTGGTGAGCACACACGCCCTATAGCAAAAACCTCTCCAAAAAAAGAAAAGAAAAAAAGGAAAAATCAAAGTTTTGAATAATTGCCAAGCAATTCCATCATAAACTGCTGTGTGACCAATCTATTTCATTTTCCTCATAAGTAATGACAATTATATCAATAATTTTAAAGTTACAGAATATTTAATCAAATATATTCCTCTTTGCCAGGCTTGAAAATAGGCAAAGTTTACTACCAAAAAGATAGCTTTTTTTTAGCTAAAGATCCCAAAATAAACAATTAAAACTTATTTTTGAGCCCACACATGGAAGACTAATCACACAGAACACTTAGAAATTTCCTTCTCTTTTACCCTCCCACCAGCCAGTTGCTCTTCCCTCAGTCCCAAGTACTCTCACTGCCATACTCTACAGAAGGCTGTGGGAAGTGCTCTGCCCAGAGCTTCTGGGCTACAAACCTAGTCACAAGGCCTGAGGGAGGCCGCCCAGCAGTAGAGGAGACCTGGAGCCTTCTCTTTTTTTTTTTTTTTTTTTTTTTTTAAGAAGAAAAAGAGAAAAAACCAGGACATTGTATCTCTTACCCCCATGACCCTAACCCACAACCCCAGCTTCCACACTGCAATCCCTTCTCCTCCATTCTCCTCTCGGGATCTTGGGCACGCACGCACTGGGTGTGAGTTTTAAGCCACTGGGTCTGGGACTTGAACCGCGGTTGACTACATGGGAGTCCAGCAATATAGCCATTACGCTAACTGCTGGTCCCTAGACTTGGAGCCTTCTTAATCATCCCTTCTCACCCCACACTGTGGCCAGCCCCCAGCAGCTGTGCTAGCCCCTGAGGAAACAAGGTGACTGCAGAACCTCACTGTCCCTTCAGCTCACCCCTCACACTTCCAGCCAACACAGACTCCTCAGATACCCTTCTTTGTAAGAGCAAGACTATTCCTTGGAAAGGGTGAGAGATTTGGCATTAGTTAACTAAATATATACGTTAATAGAGTAATTCTGAAGAATGGGAAAGGGAGCAAGAAGAAAGAAGAAAAATAACAATCTGAGAAAAATTCTACCTCAGATAATGCCTGTTGCATTCTCTCTTTTATTAAGTTTATTTTCTTTTGTGTTCTATACTCAAAACTTTTTTCTTCTACTGTCCTTAAAGGTATACTTTTCTTTAGCAACTCCATTTAAGGTTTATATGTCTTAAATTGTCTAATCAAGCATTTATCATTAATACTAAAAAGAAAATATCAAAGGACCAGCACGTGGCGTGGTGGTTAAGGGCACTGGACTCCCATATGGCCTACTGCAATTTGAGTCCCAGACCTGGCAGCTTGCTCTGTCACTTTCTTTCTTTCTCTTTCTCTCTTACTCTGTTCCTTTCTGGTCAAATTAAAAAATAAATGACTAAGGGAGGCAACTCATTAATGACACAAAGAGGTGGAGGCTACTCATTAATGACACAAAGAGGTGTGGTATTATCTGTTGAAGATATTTCATAGTTTTATCAACTGTACTAGGGAGAAATGTTCACCTGTTGAAATATCCATTTTGTAAGATAAATAATAATGGGATAGAATATATGGAAGAAAGTGAAATTTAAAAAAATGTTGATTATGAGGTAAAAACATTTAAACATGTAAATAATTTGTTTAAAATTAATGAATTAATTAAAAATTTACAAATAAAAAATAGATAAATAAATAAAGTTAAATAAATAAGTCTTAAAAAAAAGAAAGAAAACATCAAATGTCTTCCCATTAATCTCATTATACTCCATTTTTATGATGTCATTGAGAAAAGGAGTCAGGTTATTTGCAGGTAAATTCTCTATTTTTCACTGATAGGATGTGAATGATGACTTCTATTGTTTACTAAATAACAATTCCCTTCCCTTCTGAGAAATCTATGCTGTAATATCTCCTGGGAGTTTCTGGGTCCCAGGCCCCTAACTACTGTGAAATATTGAAATTACAGTGGGAATTCCATGTGGGAGCCAGATTATAGCAAGAAATTGGAATAGGATCCCTAAGACAGATTCTATTTATGAACTATAATCATTTTGCTCCAGACTTAACAAAAGGGAGAGCTGGAAAGACTGTCTATGGGCACTGGCCCTAGAGTATCTGCACAGTTGTCCCTCGGAGCTCTTCGCACCACTCTGAAATACTCGTGGTACAATCTGTACTATGTCTCTCTCACAACAAAAGCTTACTAAATATATTCACGTAGTTTCCCATAAGAACCAGTTTCAGGCTTAAAACACTGCCTTAGCTTTCCCAATTAACATGTACTAAACAACAGTCTTTAGATGAACCTATCTGAAGAACCAAACTCTAGATATTAAGGAAATAATTTTAATATAATAATTCTGAATCATTCTAAGTATGACAATAGTTTTCTTTCGCACCTTACTTTTACACTGTTTCACTTCTATTTCATCTCTAATAATATCACCAGTTTAAGAACCAAATTAAACATAACCATAGAAAAGCCTCTACCTGTTTCTGTGTTTAAGTTTGTCTTCCTATTCTTTTGGAAAATATTTAGTGAAGCCCATGTGGCACATGATTAATGTGACATTTGGAGTCAGACAGACTTAGACTCAAGTTTATGTTCTACCATGAACAACTTTGGGTACCCTCTCCCAGCTTGTTTAACACGGACAGTAATAACTACCCAGAGGTAGCTGCAATCCAAATGCGGGCATGGGTCTGAAGCACACTGCAGAGAGCCAACATGTGGCAATTACTCAATACACAGTAGCTAGTATTTTACACACCCACACGTAGACTGAAAAATCCAGAAAATGAAAAAAATCATTCTACCATCTTAGTAATACAAATAAGCAAATACGTATTTCTTTGTCATATTTGTCTACAGAAAAATGTATGTTATATCATTATAATATACAAGCTTATCCTTTTAAACATTATCATCTCTTTTCTATGTTACCATTTGGATTCATAGTTGTGTTTTTAGTTTGCTGCATGAGATTCTATTAAGTAAACTACCAATTTAGCCATTAAATTTCTATTAATATGTGAGGTGCTTGATATTATAAGGAATGTTATAATAACATTTTCATGAATATGGGTTTTTTCATTCTGTGGCATTCTATCCTTTGGATGAATTCCCAGAGCAAGCTTTTTAGGGTAAGCATGAATTACCCTAAACGAGTACATTACTTTTGTCAAATTGCTTTCTACAATTGGCAGTTCCTCCCACCAATGTGCATAAATGACATAATATCCTCTCTAACCTTCAGTGTTAATGCTAGTATCTTACATTTACTGAGTATTTACCACAGCCAAGCACTGGTCTAAGTGCCTTACATATATTAGTTCATCATCTTCACAGAATTCCCCAAAATGACTACTATAAGTTATCCTCTTCTGCAGATGAAAAGGCTAAGACTCAGAAAATTTAAAAGCCATGTCTACAGTCACACAGCAACTAAGTGGAGTGAATGCGTATTTGAGGTGTTTTGATATTATAAGTAATGCCTAATACTATAGTGCTTTAACCACTTAGCTGCTTTACTCCCTCTCTCCTCCAAAAATATAATGATAATTATAATAATAAGAGGTATAAAGGACCAGCAGTTAGCGTAATGGCTATGTTGCTGGACTCCCACATAGTCGACAGCGGTTCGTGTCCCGGACCCAGTGGCTTAAAACTCACACCAGGAGCGTGCGTGCCCAAGATCCCGAGAGGAGAATGGAGGAGAAGGGATTGCAGCGTGGCCATCCCCCGTGGGGGGGTGATTTCTCGCTTTCTGTCTCTCTGTCTCTCTCTGTCTGTCTGGCGAGCGCACGCGCCCTATAGCGAAAAAAAAAAAACCTCTCCAAAAAAAAGAGGTATAAAATATATTTTCATTGTTATTTTAATACATAGTTTATTAATTACTAGCTAAATCAATCATTTTTACATATTTGTTTAAAAGCTGTACTTCTTTTTTGTTTTGTTTGTTTTGCTAATTGTTTTAAAACCACAACAAACTAATACAGAGAATGCCCTGTGTAAAACACAATAAATTTTCAAAGATTGAGGTGTTGCCTTAGCAAGGCTGAAGATTTCAGTCTCTAGTATTTGGAATTTAGGCTGCAGTCCTTGTTTTTGGATGGATCACTGGGTGTGTGGCACAGCCTATACTTTTTTTTTCCTTTTCTTTTTTTGGAGGGTTTTTGCTATAGGGCGCATGTGCTCGCCAGAAAGACAAGAGAGAGACAGAGACAGAGAGCGAGAAATCATCCCCCCAGGGAGGATGGCCATGCCACAATCCCTTCTCCTCCATTCTCCTCTTGGGATCTTGGGCACGCACGCACACACATGTGCCCAGCATGAGTTTAAGCCACTGGGTCCCGGACTCAAACCGCGGTTGACTACATGGGAGTTCAGCGACATAGTTCTGCACAATCCATGCTTTTGACCAGATTTGAACAGAAGAATGGTCAAGTGAGTTCTAAGTCACCAGGTCCAGGATGCAAACCACGGTCGACTACGTAGAGTCCAGTGACATAGCCATTACGCTAACTGCTGGTTCCCTTTTTTCTTTTTTTTTGGAGAGGTTTTTGCTATAGGGCACGTGTGCTCGCCAGACAGACAGAGACTGTGGGAAGCTGCACACCAGCGAGTCTGCCGAGGTTTCTCAGAGAGCAAACAATTACCATGATTGGTTCCCTTCCAAAAACCTGACCTTCGAAACCTTGCTCTGATTGGCCACTAGAATCCCTCAAATTTGCATATCCGGCACCTCATGATTGGTCCAAAAGCAACCAATCATAACCCAC
>NW_006159518.1:3143953-3178239 GCF_000334495.1 Tupaia belangeri chinensis | reverse complement strand
TGGCCGTTACTAGGAGGTTTTTTTTTTTTGGGGGGGGGAGGATTTTGCTATGGGGCACATGTGCTCACCTGAATGACAGAGAGCGAGAGACAGAGAGACAGAAAGCAAGAAATCACCCCCTAGGGGGGATGGTCATGCCACAATCCCTTCTTCTCCATTCTCCTGTCAGAGGACAAGAGACAGAGAGACACAAGCCCGGCGTGAATTTAAGCCACCGGGTCCGGGACTCGAACCGTGGTCAACTACGTGGGAGTCCAGCGACATAGCCATTACGCTAACTGCTGGTCCCCAAACTCCTTCTTGATATGGGCCGCAATGTCCTTTTCTATGTTATATTTCTCCAACGCCTGAGTCACGCTCTCCACTCAGTCCTCTTGCATCTCTTCTGACATGTCCGCGTTTTTGATCACGGCCTTTCTGTCTCACATGGTTACCGTGTAACGGGCTCACTGACAGCAACGGTCTCCTGAGGGAGGTGCTAGTACAGCTCAGGCCCGACGGGAACTCTGGTTGCTACCGAATCCATGGCACATCTCTAAAAGCTGTACTTTCTTCTTACAACATTTGCTCATAAGCAACTTGCATAGATTGGTGGCAATTCTGTTCCCTATGCACTGTTTACTAGTTGAGTGTGTCAGGACAACTTTCGTTTTTTTTTTAAGAGTTAATTTTTATACTTTAACTTCATTCATTCATTTTAATTTGACCAGAGAGGGACAGAGTAAGAGAGAGAGAGAGGGAAAGTGAGAAAGTGACCTGCCAGGTCCAGGACTTGACCAGTGGTCAGCCATGTGGGAGTCCAGCACCCTTAACCACCACACCACCTGCCGACCCTAGCACAACCTTCTTACAAGAGGCCCAGGTTCCTTTTTTGCTCTTTCTCTCTTTATTTTTTAATTGCTAGAGGATTCATTCATATGCTCAATAGAAACAGACAGAGGGAGAGAGTACCAGTGAGGTATGGTCACACCTCAATCCTTTCTCATCTCTCTGTCCTGCTGAGATGTTGGACACAGACACACATGTGCTCAATGTGTTTTTCAAGCTGCTAAGGATGGGATTCAAATCTCAGTCAGCCATGTGGGATCCAGCTCCCTTAACCACTGGGTACAATCTCTTCTTGATGAATTCACTAAACTGTCAGTTTATAGGAGAAGGTGCTGCTGCTTCTTCCTGTCCAGTATGAATTGAATACAAATGTTTTCTAGAAAGTTATGTCCGTATCTTTCTCAGCATCACTTGTTCATGTGATATGGCTCCTGACTGGATTAAAAATGACCGATTATAATGACCCAATCACCTCAATAACCCCCTGAAAGTTGACAAACTAAAATAATCTTTTTAACTAAACCAATTTATCAAACCCTTTGAGAATCAATCCCCTACCCTTTGGCATCCCTTTTCCTTTCACCCTCTCTTCAAATTTTTCACCTGCCAACCAAGATAAAGACTGAAATGCATAGATTTTTTTGTGACTATATAATCTATACAACTCAGCCATCACTCAACATTTATTTATCAGAAAGTAAGGAAATACCGTTAAAACCCCATCTATGGCTTACTAACCAAAACCAGATTTGCCTAATAAATCTAAACTTTAAAAATCCTATTTTAAAATATGCTTCTTTACCTGCATTATGTCTTGCAATATATCCAAGTGCCCAGGCTGCAGCCTCCTTGACTCCAGGGTCAAAATCTTCCAGGCATATCACCAGAGTATCCAGTGCTCCACAATCAACGATTGCCTGAGCTAGCTGAGGAGAGTGTTTACCAACTGCTCGTAACACAAAGGCAGCTGCTTTCTTGTAAAAACGCTACAAGGATACAATACAAAATCCAAAATAGATTAAGCACTTACATAACCAAAATCTAAAATAGAAAAAGCCACTATAAAAATAACATTAATATAAACTAAACATCTTTTGAATACAAAAGATGAACATCCTACAAAATCATTTTGATTATTCAATGTTCCCCCATTCCTTTTGTTCAATAACTAAGTTGTAAACAAGTTATAAGTTATTATTTTATTTTATAGGTTTTTTTAGAGAGATTTTTGCTATAGGGCATGTATGCTTGCCAGAAAGATAGAGACAGAGAGACAGAAAGAGAGAAATTACCCTCTGGGGGGATGACCACAGCTCTGTCCCTTCTTCTCCATTCTCCTCTCGGTATCTTGGGCACACACACACACACATGCCCAACATGAGTTTTAAGCCGCTGGGTCTGGAATTTAAACCGCAAAAGACTGTGGGACTCCAGCAACATAACCATTATACCATCTGCTGGTCCCAAGTTTTAAATTATTACATTTTAAATGTTCTGCTCTGAACCAAGCATTTGAAAATTACATAAAAATAAACATATTTTCTACAAATTCATAAAATAATGGGATTTTATGTATCTATATTACACTGAGAGGTATTGTTTGACCCATGGGAACCCTTATATTGTTAGCATATGCAACTAAACTGTCAACTGACTAATTCATTCCCTTTACTTGCCCCCAGTCTCTAAGCACCGTAGGCTTTTCATGAACTCAACTAATCTTTCTGTGTCCCAAGCTATCCTGAAATAACAACCGTGTTTCAAGATGCACTTCCCAACTAGTAAATAAACATAAAAGCAAAACATCCATGATGTTTTAATTTTTTCCTGGCAAATAAATAACCAAACAATGGGATAGTAAGTAAGTTATTCATCCCCTCTAGAAGTGCTTTCTTAAAAAGCTAAAAGCAAACAGTATGTGAATTTTAAGTATATTGCTTCATGTTTATATTTTCTTTATATAATGTTCATCTGGTTAAGAATGATGAAATGAAATTAAAACAGAAGACTAATATTTCTCTTCATATGACTAAAAAAGTTCATTGTACAGGAAATATTTGTCAGTGATGCTGTTGTTTTATCATTAGCATAATGACCCAGTGATGCTCTCCTGACTTTTCCCTTATTATTAAAACCCAGATAATCCCCTATTTATGTTCTAAGTTTCTTTTTCTGTACAGCAGCTACTAAAAAGTGACTAGGTGACTTTAATTTCTTTTTTTAAATATTTACTTCTTGGGCTAAAATATTGATACAATGGGACCAGCAGGTGGCATGGTGGTTAAGGTGCTAGATTCCCATATGGCCAACTGCAGTTCGAGTCCTATACCCGGTGACTTGCTTTCTCACTTTCCCTATTTTTCTCTCTCTGTCTCTGTCTTTGGTGAATGCATGTACCCTATAGCAAATTAAAAATAATAATAATAATAATAATTTAAAAATTAAATAAGTTTTTCAAATTTTATACAATAATGGAGCCAGCAGGTAGCATGTGGTTAAAGTGCTGGGTTTCTACATGGTTGAACACAGTTTGAGTCCCAGATCCAGCAGCTTGAACATCACACTGGGCATATGTGTGGGTAATTCCCAGAATTCCAAGAAGAGAATGAAGGAGAAGGGATTACAACATAGTTATCCCCCAGGGTATGATTTCTCACTTTCTTCTCTGGCTCTCTCTGGCAAGTGCATAGGCTCTATAACAGGCATTAGTAAATGATTCTCCAGTCTATAAAATAAGGTAAATTTCTGTACAATTAGGATTAATTTTTTATTCACATAAAACATATAAAATTTACCATTTTAACCATTTTAAGGTGTACAATTAAGGGGCATTTAAAGCATTTGCAATGTTGTGCAACCATTACCACTATCTATGTGGTTCCAGAATTTTTCTTTTTAAAGAATTATTTTATGGGACCAGCAGGTGGCATGGTGATTAAGGGCACTGGATTCCCACATGGCCGACTGTAGTTCGAGTCCTAGACCTGGCAGCTTGCTTTCTCGCTTTCCCTTTCTCTCTCTCTCTCTCTGGTCAAATTAAAAATAATAATAAGGTACCAGCAGTTGGCGTAATGTCTATGTCGCTGGACTTCCATGTGGTCGACCACGGTTTGAGTCCCGGATCTGGTGGCTTAAACTCACGCTGGGCACATGTGCATGCATGCCCAAGATCCCAAGAGGAGAATGGAGGAGAAGGGATTGCGGCATGGCCATACCCCTGGGGATGATTTCTTGCTTTCTGTCTCTGTCTCGCTCTGTCTTTCTGTACATACGCCCTATAGCAAAACCCTCTCCAAAAATTTTTTTTGAAAAATAATAATAAATGGAATTAAATAAATAAATATTTTTAAATAATTATTTTATTTAACTTTATTTATTTCAATTTGACCAGAGAGTGACAAAGTGAGACAGAGAGAGAAAGGAAAAGTGAGAAAGCAAGCCACTAGGTCTGGGACTCGAACCGTGGTGGGCAATGTGGGAGTCCAGTACCCTTAACTACCATGCCACCTGCCAGCCTCGGTTCCAGAATATTTTTATTACCCCATCAAGAAATTCCTTACAGGTTGGGAACCAGCAGTTAGCATAATGGCTATGTCGCTGGACTCCCACGTAGTCGACCGCGGTTCGTGTCCCGGACCCGGTGGCTTAAAACTCACGCCGGGCGCATGTGCGTGCGTGCCCAAGATCCCGAGAGGAGAATGGAGGAGAAGGGATTGTGGCGTGACCATCCCCCCTGGGGGGTGATTTCTCGCTTTCTGTCTCTATGTCTCTCTCTGTCTGTCTGGCGAGCGCACGCGCCCTACAGTGAAAATCTCTCCAAAAAAAAAAAAAAAGAAAAAGAAATTCCTTACAGTTAAAGCAGTCACTTCCCATACCTCCCCCTCAAGCCTTTTGTAACCATTAACCTGCTTCTCTTTCTATGGATTTGCATTTTATCTATATGAACTAACTATTCTAGATAGTTCATATAGATAAAATCATACAATTGATGGCCTTTGTGTCTAGCTTCTTTAGCTTGGCAGATATATCACTTTACATTTCACTGAGCAAGAAATGAGGGTTCTGATTTCTCCACATCCTTGCCAACACTTGTTATCCACCCCCCTTTATTTTCTTTTTTATTATGACTGTCCCAGTAGGTATTAAATGATAGCTCATTGTGGGTTTGATTTGTATTTTCTAATAACTGAATTATTTTATTTTATTTTATTTTATTTTGACCAGAAAGAGAGGGAAAGTGAGCAAGCAAACCACCAGGTCTGGGACTCGAACCTTGATCAGCCAAGTAAGAGTCCAGCACCTTAACTACCATGCCACCTGCTGGCCCCTGAATCTTTTTTCATATGTTCGCCATTTATAGATATTATTTGGGGAAATATCTATTCAAGTTATTAGCCCATTTTTCACTTGGGTTGTTTCTTTTTGTTACACAAATAGGGATTTAGTCTCAAATACATGTCAAGAAAGACACATCCCTGAGTTACGATAAACTAGCAGAATGGAATGAACAGTCTGTGACCCTACCTACAGTAGGCCCATAACTACTGTGGAACCAAAAAGACAACACTGTATAGAAATACAGAATGGCACCAAATAGGAAGGGAGAAATTGGAGCATTTTTAGAGAGTGCTTCTGACATGCTTGTATACTTGGTACATAACGCTTTATCAAGCCTTCCATTGTACACATCCTCTTCCTCATTTTGGTTGTCTTTTATCCCTTGCTTCAAGGCTTTCTGTCACTGTTCCCCACTAACCAGATTTCACCTGCATATAAGGATTGTTGAAAGCAACTATTATTGGGTCATTGGAAAAGTCATGATATATTTTTCTATGTTGTTCTATGCAAAAATGCATCATGCCTTTTATGAAAAGTCAATGTTTGCCTATATAATGTTGCAGATCCTATAGCTTTGTTTAAAGCACCCATATATAGAAATACTGCTTTATATATAATTCCCCCCAAAAAAAGTTTAAATCTATTTTCACCTTGTATTAACAATAATGGAGAAAAGCTGCATATCAGCCCCAAAGCAAAATACTCTAAAGGTATTATAATGGGCAGTTCTGAAAACTGAATGTTAGTTAATACACCCTAATAATTTTAATGCCTAAGCTTACAACTATATGCAAACTATCAGAATTTTTAAAATCTAAAACAAAAACACATGATTATTATTTCTTAAAAATCTTACATTCTGTTCTGCCAAGGAATAAACAAGCTGTGGAAGAATGTCACCCTTCACCACAGCTTCAGCTAGGTCATCGTTATAATTGGCCAGTCTCCCAAGAGCCAAAGCAGCAGTCTGTTGAATTGTTGGGACCACATCCAGAAGAAGAGGCCTCAGCAAGGACATTACACCTGAGTTAAATTATGAAAGAACAAAATCAGCAAAATTCAGGTTAGAAAGAAAGCACAATTCAGCATACATCCAAACAGTAAAATTAAGGAAATAATCATAAAAACCAGATTATCTACTAAAAGCCAATGGGTTATTTAAAAGTATCTTGGCCAAGGCACAGGGTAATACAAGCTGTGATTATTAAACAAGCAGCATAGCATGGAAATAAGAACGGCTTTGGAGTTAGGCAAGTACTAGCTACTGACCTGTTCAGAAAAAGGTTGTAGTATATATAGTATAATGCCCAGTACATGGTAGGAAGGAAAGGGGGAAAATTAAAAGTAGGCTTCTCCTCTCAGCCTTTGCAAATCTTCTTTCAAGGCTCATTTCAGGTCCTTTCTTCTCAACGAAGTCTTCCATTTGGTCTTTTCTCTTGTTCCATACAGTTCATTACAGAAATGTTATCAAAATCTATCTATGAGTGGGACCAGCAGGTGGTAGAGTAGTTAAGGTGCTGGACACTCCCACATGGCTGACCATGGTTTGAGTCCTGGACCTGATGGCTTGCTTTCTCACTTTCTGTTTCTCTCTCTGTTATCAAATTAAATAAATGAATGAATAAATCAAATTAAATAATTATAAAAAAATAATTAAATAAAAAGAATCTATCGCTGAGCCAAAGGAGCTAGGAGGGCCATTTGGCTAAGGTCTCACATTCACAAAAGATCCATATTACCTCTAAATACTTCCTTTAAGATAACTCAGGTAAGCAGGTGGCATAGTGGTTAAGGCAATGGACTCCCACATGGTCGACCACAGTTCGAGTCCTGGACCCAGTGGCTTGAATCTCATGCTGGGAGGATGTGCATGCATGCCTAAAATCCCGAGAGGAGAATGCAGAAGATACTGTGGCATGACCAAACCCTCTGGGGGGTGATTACTTGCTCCCTGTCTGTTTCTCCAGTGAGTGCATGTGTCCTATAGCAAAAATCTCTCTCAAGGAAAAAAAAAAAAAAAAAGATAATTCAGGTGATGTGTGGTTAAGGAACTGGACTCCCACATGGCTGACTGCAGTTTGACTCCCAGACCTGGAGGCTTGTCTTCTCACTCTTCTCACTTTCCCTTGTCTCTCTCTGTCTCTCTCTCTCTCTGGTAAGCACATGTGCCCTATAGCAAATTAAAAAGTAGTAACAACAAATAAAATTGAATTCTTAAAAACTCATAATATTCATCCTAGGGTTGAATAAGTGATGGGTATATCATCATAACCACAACAACAATAATAAAAGAGGCTTATATTTACTAAACACTTGAGATGCAAGCAGTGTTCTACAGACATTTTTCCATATCAAATCACTTAACTCTCATAACTTATGATGTACTATTGTTATGTTTTCTTACAGTTAAGGAAATTGAGGCTGAGAAAAAATTGTCACACAATTAGACAAGATTAGAATTCAGATATTCTTGGGGCTGGCAGGTGGCATGATGGTTAAGGGCACTGTACTTCTCCATGGCCGACCATGGTTCAAGTCTTGGACCTGGCAGCTTGCTTTCTCACTTTGCCTTTCTCTCTCTCTCTCACTCTGACCCTCTCTAGTCAAATTAAAATAAACAAATAAAGCTAAATAAAATCATTCTTGGGACCAGCAGGTGGCGTGGTGGTTAAGGTGCTGGATACTCCACAGCCAACTGCGGTTTGAGTCCTGGACCTGGTGGCTTCCTTTCTCACTTTCTGTTTCTCTCTATATCTCTCTCTCTCTCTGGTCAAATAAAAAAAATAATAATAAATGAATAAATAAATAAAATTAAATAATTATTTTAAAAATAGTAATTCTTAAAAAAATAATTGATATTCTTTACTGATAATTTTCAAATGAAAAATACACATTGAAAATTGAGGAGGGGGAAGGGAAGAATAATAATGGCATTTTGATCATTTTCCTGATTATCTCAACTCTTATATTAACTTTGTCATTCTGTAAAGTCTACAAAATAGTTAACTACTGTTTCTACTTTAACGATATTGGTTTAAGGACCAGCAGTTGACATAATGGCTATGTTGCTGGACTCCCATGTAGTCAACCGCGGCTCAAGCCTCGGACCTGGTGGCTTAAAACTCATGCTGGGCACATGTGTGTGCGTGCCCAAGATCCTGAGAGAATGGAGATGGGAATGCGGTGTAGCCATCCCTGCAGGGGGATGATTTCTCACTTTCTGTCTCTCTGTCTCTCTTTGTCTGTCTGGTGAGCACACGTGCCCTATAGCAAAAATCCCTCCAAAAACATAAAAAATGATACTGGTTTAGTCTAAGATTACAAAAAAGGAGATGATACTATTCAAACAGAAACAAAGTGTCCCTTGACTTTCTAAACTTTAATTTACAGCAGACAGTTCAATTTGATGTCATTACAACCTTTCTCTTAAAAAAAAGCCCCAGTAACACATAAATATTACCAGTATGATTTTATAATGTTATATCTATAAACATATAAAACAGAATAAAAAAATATATTTAACAATACTTAAGGTTAGACCAAAATAAGAGAAATAATACTACCAAATAACATAGGCAGAGAATGCACACTAAATGTGTTTAGTTTTCCATGTTTCTAGTTTCATTTAGTCATCAGCTCTATGCCTGAGTTAGGCAGACTTGATCCTTCTGTAAGGGCACAGCTGCAATGTGCATCCCCATGCGCAGTGGTTAACTCTGCAGGCACTGAGGGCTCATAGTGCAGCAGTTAATAGTCCTGCCTAGGAAGCCGAATCCCAAATGGCCAACCACAGTTAAAGTCCCAGCCGGGTCACTTGAAAAACAAACTGGGTGTGTTTTTCTCCAGCCTTAACAGGATGAAAAAAATGGGAGAAAAGGATTATAGCAGGGCTACATCCGACTGGGAGGGGTTCTCTCTCTCTCTCTCTCTCTTTCTCTCTCTTTCTCTCTCTCTCTCTTTCTCTCTCTCTCTCTCACACACACACACAGAGACAGACACAGAAAGCAAGAAATCACCCCCACAGAGGGTGGGGGTCATGCTACCATCCCTTCTCCTCTCTTCTCCTCTTGGGATCTTAGGCACACACACACGCACATGCCCAGCATGAGTTTGAAGCCACTGAGTCTGGGACTCGAATGGCAGTTGGCCATGTGAGAGTCTCACAATGTATCAATTATGCCATCCGCAGGCCCCCATTAACTAACAACACTCTCAATCCCCCCAAGTTTCTGGTAACTTCTATTCTACTTTCCTTTTCTATGATGTTACCTATTAAGTACTTCAGATAAGTGGAATCATATGCTATATGTTCTTCTTTTGGCTGGCTTAGTTCACTTAGTATGTTTTCAAGATTTATTCATGTTGTAGTGAGTATCAGCATTCCATTACTTTTTAAGGCTGAAAATATTCTACTGTATATATACAGTACATTTTCTTTATGCAGCTATTGATGGAGACTTACATTGTTTCTGCCTTTTGACTGTAGTAAATTTTGCTGCCATGAACACTGATGTGCAAGTATTCATTTTGTATGCAGTGCTTCTGGGTATATGTCTAGGAATGGAATTTCTGGATCAAATGGCAATTCAATATTTAACTTTTTGAGGAATTACCGAACTGTTTTCTACAGTAATTTTATATTCCTGACAGCAAAGCACAAGGATTCCAATTTCCATCCTCATCAACACTTACAATTTTGGGGGTTGTTGTTTAGACAAGGTCTGGCTATGCTCTGATCCTCCTGCCTCAACCTCCCCAAAAACTGGTACTATACACATGTGACACTGTGTCTGGCTTTTAGGATGGGCTAGAAATAAAACTTGGGCCTCCATGTGATCTCAGCCTACCAAGTAGCCCTGTCAACTAGCATGCTCTACCTCAGCTGGGCCAAGTACATCGTAACTTTTCCAATGATCCAATATTTTATAGTAGACTTACTAATGGATTTAATTCAGTGATATTTCATTGTGGTTTTGATTAGCATTTTCCTAATGACTAGTGATATTGAGCATCTTTTCATATGCTTATTGGCCATTTGTATATTTTTCTTGGAGAAATATAATCTATTTAAGTCCTTTGCCTATTTCTGAATTGGATTGTTTTATTGTTGTAAGAGTTCTTTATATGTTCTGGATATTAATCTCTTATCAGAGCTATGCTTTGCAAATATTTTCTCCCATTCTGTGGGTTGTCTTTACACTTTCTCAATAATGTCCTTTGATGTCCTTCTTTGTTTTCGTAGATTTAAAATTAAGTTATTTCTACCATTTTTTTTTTTACTTTCCAATTCTACTAGAAAAATTATCACATGCTTATAACATATATTACACATGTTACTGTAAATTTTACAAAATTTTAAAAATTCAAAATCCAATGTATTTTAATCTAAAGCTACATTCTGTGTAACCATTTACTATGAAACTTTTACTATAGTTTATTCAACTTTTAGAAGAAGTGGTTTTTGTATACAGTTAACAAGTTACATAGTAAAATGTTCATCTTTAACTGTCATTGCTATTATCTGCCTCAGAGGTCCAGTAAGAACACAATAGAAACTTCATGCTTTAGAAATGGAGGAATTTCTTGCCCTGCTTGTTACATGCCTCCCTATATTATAGGCAACAGGGTAAGGAGACTAAAAGCATACACAGAGAGGGACTGTTGGGGCTTATACACACACACACACACACACACACATATTTATATATATACACACATACACATACATACATACATACATGTTAAATATATATATATATTAAATATGAGATGTGATTATGGGGCCAGCAGGTGGCTGTGGACTTCCCACATGGCCAACTGCAGTTCAAGTGACAGACCTGGCAGCTTGCTTTCTCACTCTCCCTCTTTATCTTTGGCAAACTCATGTGAAAAAGTAATAATAAATTAATTAAATAAATAATTATTTTAGAAAAATAAATAAAGGGGTTATGAGAGAAAATTCCAGCACATGATATGTGTGACTTAGGAGAAGTAGAGGATGCTCTGGAAACCCACAACAGAGCTTCTGACCCAGGCTTTAGGGGACATGAGGAAACCAGAGACAGTGTTATCAGAATTGAGACTTGAGGCTCCCAAGCAAACTACCTACTGAAAAAAATTGAAGAGAGTGGAGGGGGGGGAAATTGGACTGTATTCCAATCAGAAGGAATTGTAAAGACAAAGTTCAGAAGCAAAACTAATCTGGTATGTTGACAATCTTAGAATGTAATATGACTGTTAGTGGCAGAGGGAAGGCAGATTAGAGAAAAAAGGTTAGGAGATAAACAGAGCCAGAAGTCCTGAAGTGTACAATAAACCGCTTTAAGTATTTTTAATTTTACCTAGGCAGTAGTATCAGTGCAGTGATGGGAACAAATTTTCCCATTTGTAAAGGAAGATCACTCTGATTATAGTGGGAAGAAAAGATGACAAGGGGTAAGATGGAAGGCAGGAAGACCACTTAGGAAGCTATTGTAGGAACTGAGCCAATATAAAGATAGTCTGGAATAAGTAAGGGCAAAAGAGAAGGAAAAAAGTGTAAGGTCAAGAAGACATTTAGAAAACAAACTGATTACTCCAAGTAAAAAAGAGGGATTAGTGATATTTCTAAGTTTCTGTTTTAGACAAAGGATACATGATTGGTGCAAACATTGAAGAAGCCTTTAATCAATTCCTATTAGCCTGAAACATAAAGTGGGAGGGATAAAGACAAGAGGTAAAACTAAAAATATTGGTTGGGGCCAGAGCAATTTTGAATATAGGCCAAATCAAGATTTTGTGATTTTATCCTGGGTGGAATGGGAAGCCATTGGAGAGCTTTCCTGTTTGCCCTACTTAGGCTCTCAGGGAGGTGAATAGATGAAAATGAAGACTAACTGATTCCCAGGTCTACCACGAGTGGCTCTGCAGACTGCACAGCACAAATCCAAGAGATATTATTCACATAGATATCATGCATGATGTAAATAACTTCCCTGAAGTTGACAGATAAATAAATATTGATAGATAAAAGCTAAATATCTTATTTCCTTACTAAAATATTAAAGACCTCTAGAGCACAGCTTATGTTTTAAGCTTCTGTCCTATTCCTCAGATTACCTAGAATAATTCTGAATATACAGATAGCCCTTACTTAAACGCTTGTGATCTCAGGCCTAGAAACTGCCATCCACTTCAGTTTTACTACTCTAAACATTACATATTCTCTTATTACAGTATAACTCTACTCACATCTATCAACCTTACTGTAATAGTTTTTTAAATTTTTTTATTTCTATAAGTTGTTGCATTTACATGACTGTATTTTTACTGTAACAAGTTTCTCTTTTTTGGAGAGGTCTTGGCTATAGGGCGGTGTGCACTTACCAGAAAGACAAAGAGAAACAGAGAGACAGAAAGTGAGAAATCACCCCCTAAAGGGGATGGCCATGCCACAATCCCTTCTCCTCCATCCTCTTCTCAGGATCTTGGGCATGCATGCATATGTGCCAGGCATGAGTTTAAGCCACTGGGTCTGGGACTCAAACCGCAGTAGACCATGTGGGATTCCAGCAACATAGCCATTACGCCAACTGCTGATCCTAACTGTAACAAGTTTCACAACACTGATGACTTTTTCTTTTCTTTTCTTTTTCTTTTCTTTTCTTTTTTTAAATTTTATTTATTTATTTATTTATTTTATTGCTATAGGGCACATACACTCCACAGAGAGACAGAAACCAAGAAATCACCCCCCAGGGGTGATTGCCATACCACAGTCCCTTCTCCTTCATTTTGTTCTTGAGATTTTGGGCACACATGTGCCCAGTGTGAGTTTAAGCCACCGGGTCCGGGACTTGAACCACGGTTGACTATGTGGGAGTCCAGTGACATAACCACTATACCATCTGCTGGTCCCTCAATGTGATTTTCAAGCCACCAGGTCCAAGACTTAAACCTTGGTTCGCCATGTGGGAGTCCAGCACCTTACCCACTATCCCACCTGCTGGTCCCCCTTCACTTGTAATTTTTTACTTGAAAGTATTTTTGTTCCTCTCTTGCCTTTTTTAGAATGAGTATTTTCAGGCCTTGATTTTATTTCTTTTAGCCTCTATAATTATATACTTCTTGACACTATTCCTGCATTTGATTAAGAAATCAAAAATTTCATATACCTTCCTTGTTTTCTGTAAATATTTTAAAGAATTATTTAATTCCATTTGTTGTTACTAGTTTTTAATTTAACCAGAGGGAGAGAGAAAAGGAAAGGGAGAAAGCAAGCTACCAGGTCCTAGACTCAAACCACCATTAGCCATGTAAGAATCTAGTGACTTTAACCACCATGCCACCTGCCAGCCCCTCTGTAAAATTTTTTTTCACTGCCATAATTATAAAGTCAATTATGGTTTAAGATGTTATATCCTTACATCAGGGGTCACCAACTCCCAGGCTGCAGACTGGTCCCAGTCAGTGGTCTATTGGGCTCCTCCCTCCTCTCTCCCTAGGCCATGCAGTGTGAGTAGCAGGTGAGTGAATGAGATTTTGCCTGTGTTTGCAGCTGCTCTGCATTGCTTATTACTGCCTGGGCTCTGCCTCCTATTGAATCAGCAGAGGTATAGAATTCTCATGGGAACACAGACCCTATTGTCATGTGATTGTTTCACTGTATATTGTAATATGGTGGTGTGAAAATGGGTTGCACGGTGGATATGGTATGCACCATCCCAGGACCAAGCCCCCACACTGCAGGCCATGGAGGGATTTTCTTCCACAGGGCTGAAGACAAAAGGTTGGAGACTGCTGTTTCATAACACATAGTCTTAAAATTTATTTAAAGGGTCAGAATGAATCACAAAAGTTGGGACCAGCAGTTAGCGTAATGGCTATGTCGCTGAACTTCCACGTAGCCAACCATGGTTTGAGTCCCAGACCCAGTAGCTTCAACTCACGCTGGGCGCATGTGTACGTACCCAAGATCCAGAGAGGAGAATGGAGGAGAAGGGATTGTGGCATGGCCATCCCCCCTGGGGGGGTGATTTCTTGCTTTCTGTCTCTGGCTGGCTGGCGAGCGCACACGCCCTATGGCTAAAAAAAACAAAAAACAAAAAAACTTTCCCCCCCAAAAAAATAGTAATTCATGAAATCATTATAAGCAAGAGCAATCTATTTTCTCCTTTTAGATTTATTCTCATTAGTTACAGTATTTTCTGAGTTTTGTTTGATGATTCAGTATTAATTCAGCTGGTTGTGAGTGAAAGACTACCAAACTTTATATGTCCTTGTGGAGTGGGAAGGGGTGAGAGTAAGATTGGGCAGTTTAGCAACTCTTCTAAGTCAGCAAGGAAGCACATTACACATTTATTTACTTACTTTACACAAACTTATATAGTATTTTCCATGTGCCAATCACTTCCTCAAAAGATTTACAAATATTGGGGCCAGCAGTTAGTGTAATGGCTATGTCACTGGACTCCCATGTAGTCGACTGCAGTTCGAGTCCCAGACCTGGTGGCTTAATACTCATGCCGGGCGCGTGTGCATGTGTGCCCAAGATCTCGAGAGGAGAATGGAGGAGAAGGGATTGCATTGCAGCATGGTCATCCCCGCTGGGGGTTGATTTCTCATTTTCTGTCTCTCTGTCTCTTTCTGTCTTTCTGGCGAGTGCACATACCCTATAGCAAAAACCTCTCAAAAAAAAATTACAAATATTAACCCATTTAATTCTCATTACAGTCTTATGAGGTAAATGCTATTTTTTTATGATTTGCTATTTACATTCAGTTATTATGCATCTTTATAGCACACAATTTTTTTTTTTTTAAAAAGGACTTTTGCTATAGGGCACATGCACTTGCCAGAGAGACAGAAAATAAGAAAGTTCCCCCCGGGGGGGATGGCCACAACACAATCCCTTGAGGCACACATGCACACATGCCTAGTGCGAGTTTTAAGCCACTGGGTCTGGGATTCGAATTGCAGTTGACTATGTGGGAGTCCAACAACGGAACCATTACATCATCTACTGAACCCACACAATGTGTTTTTCAAGATATGCATGCAGTATGCAATAATCAAATCAAGGATATTACCATAAGTATAATTTTAAACAGAGAACTTTAGACTCTTGTATCTTATAAGTTTTATCCCTGAACCTCTTCTATTTACCCTCTGTTACCAACTCCCTTTCTATGCAATTTCTGGTTATCTACACTTGTCCTCCCTACCATCATATCTTTGGATCTTTCAATTTCTTCCATATACAGTGATTTCTTTCATAATCTGGCTTTCTTCACTTAGCATCAAATCTTCTAAACTGAGGTAGCTACAATTTATAGCTCTATGATTTATACTTTCCTGTTTCTCCTTCTTGCTATCAACCCACTTACTAGTGAAAAGTGTCCTATGTTCCAGGTTTAGGAAGCACACCAAAGAGGAGACCACCAGATAGCATAATGGTTACGTCACTGGACTCCCACGTAGTCGACTGTGGTTCAATTCCCAGACCTGGTGGCTTAAAACTCACACACATGTGCATGTGTGCCCAAGATCCCAAAAGAAGAATGGAGGAGAAGGGATTATGGTGTGACCATCTCTCCAGGGAGTGATTTCTTGTTTTCTGTCTCTCTGGTGGGCACACATGCTCTATAACAAAAATCTCTCTCAAAAAGAGAAAGCATACCAAAGGGTATAATCTGTTGAATTCACATTTTTCTAACGTTAAAATTACTATAGTTATCCTCTGTGGTTATTGTATTATACCAAAATTCCATTCATTTTTCCAGCACAATTGTCTGACTTTTGACTAGGTCACAACCACCACTATTTGTCAGATTTTAAACTGGTGAGAATATAGAGCATACCAGTTACAGCAAGTTCAGCTTACATTATACTCTAGGTAAAATGACAGGAGCTTACATGTTCATAATTATGAGGAAATACAAAATGGGATTTTAATATAGTTTTCAGGGGCCGGCAAGTAGTGTGGTAGTTAAGGTGCTGGACTCCCACATGGCCAACCCTGGTTTGAGTCCCAGACCTGACAGCTTGCTTTCTCACTTTCTCTCTGTCTCTGGACAAATTGAAATAATAATAATAAATAAATAAATAGAATTAAATAACATAATTATTTTTTAAATATTGGCATGTGGTGTGGTGGTTAAGGGTGCTGGACTCCCACATGACTGGCCATAGTTTGAGTCCCAGACCTGGCAGCTTGCTTTCTCACTGTCTCTCTCTGTCTCTCTCTCTCTCTCCCCTCACTCTCATTCTATCCCTCTCTGGTCAAATTAAAATAAATAAATAAATTTAAATAAATGATTTCAAAATAAAAATATAATATTAATGGTTTTCAAAGGTGCACATAAGTTCTATATATCTAAACCTCTTCTCCCAGCTAAGATCTATCTCCTGAGCTCCAATCCTCTATATCCAAACTGCTTACAGAGTCACTGACTTGTGAATATCCCACACACTCTTCAACCTCAACAATGTTAAAGTGCTAAAGCATTTCTCTCCATTTTTTGTATCCCCCTTTTTCTGTTAATGAATGGCAGTATTATGTCCAAGTGACCAGAAGCCCAAGAAATCATCTTGAACTCATCTCTCTCATCTGCCCCTGACCCTTCTCCTACTTCACTAAATCCTGCAGCCTTTCTCTCTTATCCAATATGTCTATAGCAAAAAATGGACTCCAGTCCTGATCTGGTCTTAACCCCCTCCATTCTGTTTTCCACACTACTGCTAAAACTCATCTCTCTAAAACACAAAACAGATCCCATCCTTCCTCTAATTAAAACCCTTCAATAGCTTTCCACCAATTTCAGGAGGAACCCAAACTTCAGATGAGGTCCTTCATAATCAGCCTGTTTTCCTCTCTAGCCACAACTCCTTTGGCCTCTGTCCCCAGGCTCCAGCGTGGAGCCTACACTTTGGCATTTTCCATCCAGGATTGCCTTTTCTCTTGCCTTTGTGCCTTTACACATAATGTTCCCTCTACCTGAATGCAGTTCTGCCTGATTACTCCTTGGGAGTTCAACACAGATAACACCCTGCCCTTGATGTGTCCTTTGAACATTACCTTTCATCCCCAAATCTTGAGTTAGGTGCCCATCAAACAAATAGTAATTTGTTTATATTTCTATTAGCAAATAAGCCCCTTTAGGGAAAAGACTATACCTATTTTTGCATGGTCAGCATCTGAGCATCTGTCTGGCTCTTGGACACGCAATAAATGTTCATTGACTGATGAATGAACCAACTGTGAAAATTACTCTGCAATTTTCTCTCTTTTCAGTTTTTAATTAAAAACAAAATGGATAATATTCTGTTCAGTTACTTTCTTTTTAGGTACAAGAAGTGAGGTACATGAATGGCATTATTATAAATTCATGAAGCTTTAAGGAACTCAGATGGGTAATTTAAACGATTTCCTCACCTATACCTGGCAGCTTGCTTTCTCACTGTCTCTCTCTGTCTCTCTCTCTCTCTCCCCTCACTCTCATTCTATCCCTCTCTGGTCAAATTAAAATAAATAAATAAATTTAAATAAATGATTTCAAAATAAAAATATAATATTAATGGTTTTCAAAGGTGCACATAAGTTCTATATATCTAAACCTCTTCTCCCAGCTAAGATCTATCTCCTGAGCTCCAATCCTCTATATCCAAACTGCTTACAGAGTCACTGACTTGTGAATATCCCACACACTCTTCAACCTCAACAATGTTAAAGTGCTAAAGCATTTCTCTCCATTTTTTGTATCCCCCTTTTTCTGTTAATGAATGGCAGTATTATGTCCAAGTGACCAGAAGCCCAAGAAATCATCTTGAACTCATCTCTCTCATCTGCCCCTGACCCTTCTCCTACTTCACTAAATCCTGCAGCCTTTCTCTCTTATCCAATATGTCTATAGCAAAAAATGGACTCCAGTCCTGATCTGGTCTTAACCCCCTCCATTCTGTTTTCCACACTACTGCTAAAACTCATCTCTCTAAAACACAAAACAGATCCCATCCTTCCTCTAATTAAAACCCTTCAATAGCTTTCCACCAATTTCAGGAGGAACCCAAACTTCAGATGAGGTCCTTCATAATCAGCCTGTTTTCCTCTCTAGCCACAACTCCTTTGGCCTCTGTCCCCAGGCTCCAGCGTGGAGCCTACACTTTGGCATTTTCCATCCAGGATTGCCTTTTCTCTTGCCTTTGTGCCTTTACACATAATGTTCCCTCTACCTGAATGCAGTTCTGCCTGATTACTCCTTGGGAGTTCAACACAGATAACACCCTGCCCTTGATGTGTCCTTTGAACATTACCTTTCATCCCCAAATCTTGAGTTAGGTGCCCATCAAACAAATAGTAATTTGTTTATATTTCTATTAGCAAATAAGCCCCTTTAGGGAAAAGACTATACCTATTTTTGCATGGTCAGCATCTGAGCATCTGTCTGGCTCTTGGACACGCAATAAATGTTCATTGACTGATGAATGAACCAACTGTGAAAATTACTCTGCAATTTTCTCTCTTTTCAGTTTTTAATTAAAAACAAAATGGATAATATTCTGTTCAGTTACTTTCTTTTTAGGTACAAGAAGTGAGGTACATGAATGGCATTATTATAAATTCATGAAGCTTTAAGGAACTCAGATGGGTAATTTAAACGATTTCCTCAACTATAGTCACCCCACATAGACATGATTCTGTTTAAATTTGAAAATCACCTAGAGCGCTGCAGATCTTCAATTAGTACTATCTTCTTTTACTAATGTGTTTCATCTTTTACAATATATACTTTTATGTATATCCATCTGTCTCTACAAGATTGAATGTCTAGAAACGGGGCAGCATCCTAAAAGGATTATCTGCTCCAGAAGGTTTCATGGGTAATATCTGAAGGGAAACTATTTGGAAAGCAATCAGTTCAAAAATCCATCCTCAGAATTCACTTGTCTTTTATTCATACTTTAAGATTTTCAAGGGGCTGGACAGTTGTGCAGTGGTAAAATGCCAGTGCTCTATGAGGCTGCCCCATATGACATGGTTCCACTTTTGCATCTGGAGACCACCCTGAGTATACAGGGTGTTTGTGTGCCCCTAATCTGGGCGGGCTAAGACCAGGAGTGGACTGTAGTATCAAAGCCCTGTTGGGATTCTTTTTTTTTTTTCTTTTTTCTTTTTTGTCTTTCTGTCTTCCTCTTTCTCTCTCAATCATGGAATAAATAAATAAACTTAAAAAACTTTCTGAGTGGGACCAGCAGGTGGCATGGTGGTTAAGGCACTAGACTCCTACATGGCCAATTGCTGTTCAAGTCCAAACCTAGTGGCTTGCTTTCTCTCTTGCTCTCTCTCTCTCTCTCTCGTGTGTGTGGACATGTTTTGAGTCCTGGACCTAGTGACTTTGTCTCTCTCTCTCTGGGGAGCATATATGCCCTATAGCAAATTAAATAATAGTAATTAATTTTTTATAGTATTCTTATCTTATTTATTGAGTGAGAAAGAGAAGCAGCCTTGACAGGACCTCACTATGTCATGATTTTCCCCCATAACCTGCCACCAAGACAGGATCATGGGTATACACAAGTTTGCCCGACATGTTCAGGTCAACCTGGCATCCAAACCTGGGTGTGCCATATAGTTCCAGTATCATGCAGTGTTTTACCACTTGCCTGCACCACTGTAGCTGGGCCCACAGATTTTTTTTTCGTATTATTATTATTATTTTAAACATTTGATTGCTATACATTATTTGGCTAGTAAAGAGAATTTACCCAACATAAAATACTTCTCAGACCAGTTCAGTTGCGAATACTACACGTTTTCATTAAAAGGTAATAGACCATTTCTGTGTCCCACAAATGCCATGCCTCTCTATTTTTTCTCCTGATTTCATTCTCTATACTCTTTCCTTCTCCCCCACTCACATTCCACACTGTCTTCAGCTTCCATAACTATTTTCATTGCTTTTATGTCCTCCAATATTTCAATCTCTACCACAGAGTGCAGATAGTTGGTATATATTAAATAGATACATACAATATCTTTCTTTCATAGCCTGGCTTGCTTCACTCAGCAATAAATCTTCCATATTCAACTACTTTCTATCAAATACCAGGGTCTTGTTTTTTATGGCTGAATAGTATTCTATAGAGTATATGTGCTACACTTTTTCAACCCATTCATCTGTTTGTGAATGTTTGGATTGGTTCCACGTCTTAGCGATAGTAAATAAGACTGCAATAAACATTGATGTGCAAGTGCTTTTCTGACTGAGCATCCTCCTGTCCTTTGGGTAGATATCCAAGAGTGGGATTGCTGGATCATATGGTAGTTCTATTTGTAAATCTTTGAGGAACCTCCATATTGTTTTCCACAATGGCTGGACCAATTTACATTCCCACCAACAGCATAGGAGTGTTCCCCTTTCACCACAACCTTGCCAACACATATCATTTTTTGCATTTTTTATCTTCGCCATTGTAACAGGAGTTAGGTGGTATCTCATTGTGGTTTCAATTTGCATCTCCCTTATGATGAGGGATGTTGAGCATTTCCTCATATACTTTTTTGGCAAAAATATGGAATGCTTCACGAATTTGAATGTTGTTCTTGTGCAGGGGCCATGCTAATCTTCCCTGTATCATTCCAATTTTAGTATATGTGCTGCTGAAGCAACATAAATTAAATAATTCTAAAAAAAATTTCTGAGATATTACTCTAAAAGATATGTAAACAAAGTTAATAAATAACAGGTAGTGAGGAAGGAGACTGATAATTTTAGCAGAAATATAGGTAAAGGATAGTTGTTGCTACTGAGCTCTAAATATAGCAGTGAGTTTCCTAACAGCGAAAAGAAAAAGGAAAACACCTTATAAAATAAAAGGAAGCAGGAGTGGACCAGCAGGTGGCATGGTGGTTAAGGTGCTAGACTCCTTCATGGCATAGTCAAATTTTTCCTGGAATTTCATATCTAAACCTAGCTTGATATATAAGAATATCAAGTTAATAAATACTTATTGAATAAATAAGTGTACCTTCATTTAAAAAAAATTAACAAGGGGCCAGCTGGTGGCATGGTAGTTACGGCACTGGACTCCCACCTGGCCAATTGTAGTTCGAGTCCAGGATCTGGTGGTTTGCTTGCTTGCGCGTGTTCTCTTGCTCTCTCTCTCTCTCTAGTGAGTTAAAGTACCCTATAGCAAATCTTTAAAAATAATAATAAATAAAAATAATTCTTTTTAAAAATTTAACAAGATAGATGATATCTTCATTGATTTTTCAAAAGCTATGGGGAAATCTAAGCATCTTTTTCAACATAACCCTCAACTTTAAAAAAAAAAAAAGGGTGGGGAACCAGCAGTTAGCGTAATGGCTATGTCGCTGGACTCCCACGTAGTCGACCGCGGTTCGTGTCCTGGACCCGGTGGCTTAAAACTCACGCCGGGCGCGTGTGCGTGCGTGCCCAAGATCCCGAGAGGAGAATGGAGGAGAAGGGATTGCGGCGTGACCATCCCCCCTGGAGGGTGATTTCTCACTTTCTGTCTCTATGTCTCTCTCTGTCTGTCTGGCAAGTGCATGCGCCCTACAGTGAAAATCTCTCCAAAAAAAAAAAAGGGTGGGGGGGAGAGAGCTAGCAGGTGTTTATGGTGCCTGACTTATGCATGGCTGACCACAGTTCAATTCCCAGACCTGACAGCTTGAAATTCATGCTGGGTACTTTTGCATGTATGTCCAAAACTACATGAGAAGAATGGATTACAGCATGTCCTCTTCCCCTCTGCACCCCCTCCCCTGGGGGCATGATTTCTCCCTTTCCCTCTCACAGTCTCTCTCCACAATGAGCAAACACAACCTATGGCAAAAACCTTAAAATAAAAAAAAAAAAATTTAAAGGGAGGAGGCATAATATTAATCTAAGTTTGCAAGACATTTCTATGGGAAACCAATATGACCCAGTTTATGCACATACTCTAACAGTGACTCTGGATTCAGGTGGCATGGTGGTTGAAGGCACTGGACTCCCACATGGCCGACTGCAGTTTGAGTCCTGGACCTGGTGGCTTGCTTTCTTTCTTTTTTTTTATTTTATTTTTACAGGTTTTTTTTTTTTTTTTGAGAGAGGTTTTCGCTATAGGGCGTGTGCACTCGCCAGACAGACAGAGAGAGACATAGAGGCGCCGCAATCCCTTCTCTTCTCGGGATCTTGGGCATGCATGCACATGCGCCCAGCGTGAATTCTGAGCCACAGGGTCCGGGACGCGAACCGCAGTCGAATACGTGGGAGTCCAGCAACATAGCCATTATGCCAACTGTTGGTCCCCTGGTGGCTTGCTCGCTCGCTCTCTCTCTCTCTCTCTCTCTCTGGTCAAATTAAAATAAACCAAGTTAAATAAAATAATTCTTAAAAAAATAATGATTCTAACTTGACACAGGTATAAAACATAAAAGCAGATAGAAGTCACTTCTTTTGGAGACACACACATGCATGCATATATGGGCACAAATACTGCTTGTTTTAAGTTAGACTTTTAACAGAACTGAATAAACAATAAATTTTAAATTGAGCTGTCCTTATGATAGGATCATCGAGGATATGTCAAAATCAATAATATTTCACTTTGAAAATTTGGTAAGTTTGACTGATATTCAGGCAGGCTCTCCTATGGACTATAAGGCAAGGCCAAAATTAGAATTTTGGCCAATCATGTGGGATTCAGCACCCCTAACCACTAGACAACAGGGCTAGCCCAAGAATCTAACTTTTTTAGGAGAGATTTTTGTTATAGGGTACATGCACTCACCAGAGAAGAACAGAGAGACACAAAGTGCGAAATCACACCCCCCCCAAGGGGAATGGCCACGCCAAAATTCCTTCTCCTCTATTCTCCTCTTGGGATCTTGGACACACATACACACACACACACACACACACACACACACACGAGTCCAGCATGAGTTTTAAGCTGCCAGATCTGGGATGTGAACCATGATCAACTACATGGGAGTCCAGCAATGTAACCATTATGCCACCAACTGGCCCCCCAAGAATCTCATTTTCTAAGAGAAGTGAAAATACTCAGAAAAAAACAATGGCTCATGGAGCCAACAGGTGGCATGGTGGTTAAGGCCCTGGACTAACACGTAGCTGTCCGTGGCTCAAGTCTCAAAACTGGCAGCTTGAAACTCATGCTAGGCACATGTGTGGGCATGCCCAAAATCCCAGGAGGAGAATGAAGGGGAAAGTATTGTGGCATGGCCATTCCCCCCTTGGGGGGAGGATTTCTCAGTTTCCTTCTCATTGGCTCTGTGTCTCTGTCTCTCTCCAGCAAATGCACATGCCTTATGGCAAAAACCTTTTAAATAAAAAGTTTCATCAGTAACATTAAAATTTAACCTACAGGGGCTGGCAGGTGGGGTGGTGATTAAAGGCACTGTACTCCCACATGACTGACCACGGTTCGAGTATGAGATCTGGTGGCTTGCTCTCTCACTTTCTCTCTCTCTCACTCTGTCCCTCTCTGGTCAAATAAATAAATAAATGAAGTTAAAATAATTCTTTTTAAAAAATTTAACCTACAAAAGTTGCCATTTCTTTTTCTTAATTATTTAATTTTATTCATCATTATTATTTTTTTAATTTGCTACAGGGCATGTGTGCTCACCAGAGAAAGGCAAAGAGAGAGAGCAAGGAAAAGTGAGAAAGCAAGCTGCCTGGTCTGGGTTCAAACTATGGTCAGCCATGTGGGAGTCCAGCACTTTAACCACCATGCCACCTGTTGGTCCCCAAATGTTGCCATTTCTAACATTACCTATAATATGATTTATTTTAATTGTCCAAGTTTTCCTTAGAAAATAATGAGACTAATCTTTCCTCTAGTATATATCAATGCTTAGACAATAAAACAGATAAATGTTCATGGAAGAACAGTGTTTTAGAACACAGAATAAAATTCTAAATAATCATTTATTTTTAGGATACATTGTTAGATGAGTGTACAAGTTCAGAATTTTTATAGCTCCCTGGCATAGTTTCCACTTAAACATATATAAAATATCTCTCCATCCCTATCTTTTAAAAACAAAGTGGGAACCAGCAGTTGGCATAATGGCTATGTTGCTGGACTGCCATGTAGTCGACCATGGTTCGAGTCCTGGACCCAGTGGCTTAGACTCAGACCGGTTACGTTTGCGTATGTGGCCAAGATCCCAAGAGGAGAATGGAGGAGAAGGGAAAGCGGTGTGGCCATCCCCCCTGGGGGTGATTTCTTGCTTTCTGTCTGTCTTTCTGGCGAGTGCACACACCCTATAGCAAAAACTTCTCCAAAAAAAGAAAAAACAAAGTCAGTGCTTTGAGTTAATTTTATCAATTACAAGACTTATTTTAAGTTGACTAAATATATCAAACTTAAATAGCATGACTGATTTAGATTTTTGAAGCTGCTCTGCTAATTTTCTTTCCAGTTTCAATATCCTTTGGAACAGTAAGTTTTCTAAGAGAATTGTGGTACATGTACATTATCTAGATATGTTTTAAATACATTATAAATGCTTACTAGGGGCTCTTCCCTCTCATAGCATATTGGGGTAGTAGAGAGCTAAGCTTAAGATTCTTATCTTTGGGGCCAGTGAGTGGCCTGGTAGTTAAGGGTTGGACCCCACATGGCCAACCACAGTTCAAACCCTGGACCTGGAATCTAGGTTTCTCACTTTCCCTCTTTCTCTGGTCAAATTAAAAAATTATAATAGTTATAAATAAAATTAAACAAAAAATGTTTTGAAAAAAGATTGTTACCCTTCTTCAGACACACGTAATTTTTTTTTAGAGGTTTTTGCTATAGGGCATGTGTGCTCGCCAGAAAGACAGAGAGACAGAAAGTGAGAAATTACCCTCTGGGGGGATGGCCATGCCACAGTCCCTTCTCCTCCATTCTCCTCTTGAGATCTTGGGCATGCACGTACACATGCCTGGCATGAGTTTAAGCCACCAGGTCTGGGACTTGAACCACGGTTGACTACATGGAAGTCCAGCGACACAGCCATTACGCCAACTGCTGGTCCCAAAACATGTTTCTTATGCTCTTTAACTAACCATTCACATCCAGTTGCTGAAATTATACAATGGGTACAAGTAACAACATATGATCTCCACTATGATAGTCATGTATTACCGATCATTCAGAGAGGGGAAGTATCAAAATTAATTTTTAAATAACTACAAGATGTAATGGTTCAAACATTACAAGGTTTGAAAGTACATAAAGAGATTTTATAACAAACATTAAGCTTTTTACTTTTTAAAAATATCTTTTATTGGGTATATTTGAAGTCTACAAAATGTTATGATAGAGATAAATATAGCTACATACAGATTAACATAAGTTTTTTCATTTGTGTGGTAAAAGGAGCTAAAATCTGTTCTACAAAAACTTAACAAACATTAAACTTTGTAATATTTTCATGTGTTCTTTTGATTTAGAAGGAATAAAAACAAACAAACAAACAAACAAAAACCCAACATCACACTTTCTACACAGTTCTCTTCTAAGTTTTCAGATTTATTTATTTGGACCAGCAGATGGCATAATGATTACATCATTGGACTCCCACATAGGTGACCACAGTTCGAGCCCTGGATCCTGTGGCTTAAAACTCATCCTGGGCGCATGTGTGTGCATGCCCAAAATCTTGACAGGAGAATGGAGGAGAAGGGATTCAGTGTGGACATTCCCCCTTGGGGGTGATTACTCACTCTCTGTCTTTCTGTCTCTGTCTCTCCAGCAAGTGCAAGTCCCCTCTAGTGCAAAAAATAAATAAAATAGGGACCAGCAGTTAGCGTAATGGCTATGTCGCTGAACTCCCATATAGTCGACCGCAGTTCAAGTCCCGACCCGGTGGCTTAAACTCATGCCGGGCGGGCGTATGTGTGTGTGTTCCCAAGATCTCAAGAGGAAAATGGAGGAGAAGGGATTGTGGCGTGGCCATCCCCCTAGGGGATGATTTCTTGCTTTCTATCTCTCTGTCTCTCTCTGTCTTTCTGGCAAGCGCACGCGCCCTATAGCAAAAACCTCTCAAAAAAAAAAGAGAGAATAAAATAAATAAAACACCTCTCTAGATGTATTTATTTCATGAGAGACAGAGAAAGAGAGAGAAAGGCACCCTTAACAGGGTCTCATGTCATAGTCTTCCCTCTCCAGCCAGGGAAGGTGATTTGTTATGTACAAATCAACTCCAGGAATCAAACCCCAATCTTCCATATGGCTTCCTGCATTGTACATATTATTGCATTACCACTACCATGGGTGGATACATAGTTCTTTCTAGTAATAATTTTGATTACAAATCAAATGTATTTTTTCCTAAATACTCTGAAGAGATCTTGCAACACTCGTTTGCTTTGGTGATTACTTTGGTAATTACTTTGGACATAGTTAACAAGGTAGCTTCTTGGGGCCGACAGGTGACCTGGTGGATAAGGGCACTGGACTCCCACATGGTTGACCACAGTTCGAGTCTTGGACCTGGTGGCTTGCTTTCTCACTTTTCCCTCTCACTCTCTCCCTCTCTCTGTCTTTCTGGTCAAATTAAAACCAATAAATTAGTTAAATGAATGCATAAATAAAATTAAATAAATAATTCTTTAAAAAAGCAACAACAAAAACCAAGGTAACTTCTCTTATTATTAGTACAACAAAAACACAATGAAAAAGATTCAAGACTTAAAATGAAATAAAATTCCATGGATAATTTTCACCTTTAATATTCTTTTCACATAGAATTAAAAAATTCTTAAAGGAACTACTGATTGATCATGACGCATATATGAAAAATGTTTTCTACATTATCTTGAGTCTATGATACATATTTACTTAAACAGTACATAAGTAGGGTGAGGGGAGTGATAAAACAAAATCTTCTCAGAGATGTGGATAGTATATCAAAGTCAGGAGTAAAGTCACTGGTATTTTAAATGAAGGCACTGACTAAAAAATGTAAAACTGACATATATATATATGTATATATATATATTCATTCAAAAGGATTTTTAAATGCATGGTGATTTAAAAAAATGTTTGAGTGATTAAGTTGACTTAAAAATTTTCATGACAAAGCTTACAGTTTGTTTTTTAATTAAAATAACATATTGTAATATTCATGATCTATTTATAATTACTGATGGAATGCTTAAATTGAATTTAAATAACAAAATATATTAAAATGAGTTTCTCAGGAAAAAGAAAAACATTAAGTGTCCCATTGAGATATTAGTCAAGTACAAGTCATTTCAAAGCATTCAGTTATATTCCTTTTGTTGTCCATTCCTTCATGAGCCAGACTTTGAGTGCTGAATGTACATAAACCACTTACACTTTGGTGATCACTTAGTCTGCCTGTTTGGATTAAATTCCATTAAAAATCTAATTGCTTTCTTATTTTCTCATTTTAGAAATAAAGTTTTAGTTTGGCTATATACATTGTATTTAGAAGTAAATTTTTATAAATAGTGTCTATTTTCAAAGGCCATTGAGTACACTGAAAGAAAGAAAAAAAACTTAAAAAGTAACTACATTTTTAAAATGTGCTATACTCTGGTAAACTTCAGTCTGTATATATGGAACACTGTGTGCCCAATGTTGTTCTAGGAACTTTGAATATGAGCACATACACACAGACACACATATGTACATGTATGTGGAATTAAGTAAATTAATCTACATGAAAAAACTACAGAACAAAAGATTATCAATTTGAAATGATTACAGGACAAAAGATTACCAATTCTGAAATGACAAAATTTTTAAATGGAGAATAATTAGTGGTGGCCCAGGCTTCAGGAGAGCAGCTGAATGTGGATGTAAAAGAGCATCACAAGGGAAATCTGATGATGATAAAAGCATTCTCTATTTGAGTGTGATCGTGGTGCATACAAATGAGATACAATTGTATAGAACAAAACACAAACATAAGTACCAGTAAAACTGGGGAAACCTGAACTAGATGGATTTTTATCAATGTCAACATCCTCGTTGGGACCTTGGACCTCAGTTTTGTAAGATGTTGCCACTGGGGGAAATAGGAAAAGTGTATCTGAACTCTGTGTATTATTCCTTACAACTGCAGTGAATCTACAATTATCTCAAACTGAAAAGTTTTTTTAAAAGATTATAAAATATACTTTCTTCATTCTAAATACATCCCCTCCATAAAAACACACCAAAACCCCAGTGACAATAGAAAATTACCACAAAGATGCAGTAGTAATTTCCCTCAAAGAAATCCAGAGCTGTCTAAATATTCTTGTTCTGTCAATATGTTAATTTTCTTTTTAAATTATGTGTTAATTTAAATAAATTTTAAAGATCACATCCCATAAAGTGAAGATTTCTCTTGACACCATAGTGTTAAAATACTACCTTACAGTTCAGGTGGTGGTAGAATGAGCCTTAATCAAATAGAGAGAGAGAACAAAGATCATTACTTCTCTATCCGCTTAGGTTTCTAGACATAAAAGCAGTATCTCTCTCTCTCTCTCTCTCTCCCCCTCTCTCTCTTCTCCCTCCTCTCCCGCTTCCTCTCTCCTTCCTCCCTCCATTCCTGCTCTGCCATAGTTCGACTAAGGGTGAAATGAGCACCACTAGGGTTTCACACAGCCAGGTCTTTACCTACCTTGGACCTCCTGGAAGGTTCAAGTCTCTCATTCCTCTTTCACTAATAGGAGAAGAGAGCTATGTAAACCACTCTGGAATTCCTTTGCTATGAAAAAGTCCACCATGATAAAAGAAAGGGTACCATGCGAAGGCACCCAGATAAAACGGGTCTGATGAGGGCAGATTCCCATTCACGAAAAATGACTTCCAGGCAATTCGCACGGCCTTGACTTTCAACCTGACATTTGCTTGGTTGGAACCCCTCTCGAACCCAACCCATCGGGACGCGTTGCCCTCTCAACCTCACCCCTAAACACCCGCTGAAGAAAACTGAACGCCGTGCAGTTGTTGCGGGACGCGGGGGCAGTTTGTTTTTTAATTAAAATTACATATTGCAATATTAGGAACTTACCTTGCGCTATCTCGACCCCCCCCCGCCCAAGAGCCCAGCCGGCAGGGGAGCAGGCAGCCTGCAGAGGGAGGAGGTAGGGGACCAGGACCCACAGGCGAGGCGAGGCGAGGCGAGGCGAGGCGAGGGGCGCTGTGCGAGGACAGGACAAGACAGGGATACCCGGCGAGGCAGGGCCCAGGCGCGGCGGGACTAGGGGCCCGAGTGCGAGCTAGGCGCGGCCTGGGGCTGTGGGTGACGCGGAGGCCGCGGGTGCGGGGTGAGGCCAGGGGCACCAGCGACCGGCTCAGGGCGAGGGCTCACCAGCGTTCTGCAGCGTCTCGATGTTTTGGGGTCTGGTCGCCAACTCCGCCACCATTTGCACGAACTGGGTTCTGGCTTTCTGGTACTGCTCGAACACTGCGGGGGAGACTCCGTGAGGGGTCGCCGCGGTCCCCGTCTCCCCCGTCGCCAGCCCGTCGGGGCGCCCGCCCGCCCCGGGCCTCACCTTGCAGCACTTGTCTCTGACTCATGGCGCCCGCCGCCGCTCCCAAGTCTTCTCAAGCTTGGCGACGACGCGGCTCCTGCTCCGGCCGGCTGCGAGTGCGCACAGCGCAGGCGACCGAGACTACCACCCGGCCTCCGACGGGATCCGTTTCTCTGTGTACTCGCGTCTCCTGGGCAACCGACCGGAACCGGAACGCGGCCGTCTCGCGGCAACGACCAGTCCCGGGAGTGACGTCAGGGCCGCGGTGCCCCGGCACCTCGAGCCCCGCGGCTGCACAAAGGCGGCCAGCCCCGGGGGAACTCCGCCTGCAGGTGCTCCCACGCTGGGCCCGACTTGCCAAATCCCCCGGGAATCGTGCACCGTCGAGCGTCACTGCTCCACTGTGGGCAGGCGTCTGCTTAGATTCGGGGTTCTTTATAAACCGACCCAGACTCCTGTGGTTCCTGGCTGCGGCTTGGGCTGCGGCTGGCACTGGAAGTGCCCCCAAGTGCCCAGGGGCTCTGGTTGAAGTGCCCCGAGCGAGACCAGTGAACTGCAGCGGTGGAGCTCTCTGAGCCTCGACGGTCAAGAGAAATCTCTCACATGTGACAATCGGGAAAATATATAGACATTATTGTCAATGCAATCCTAAAGTCAGTGTTTCCCGTTTTAATCCAGCTTTTATGTACCTGGCATTTCGAGATTCAAGAGGGGCATGACAACCAGGTTCATTACACTTACTTTTACACTATAGTGGAAGCATTTAATAAGCACTCCTAAAAATTCAATGAAGAAAAACAGATAAAGAATCAATAGAGTAAGTGTCCTGTCATCTGTGGCTTTCTCCTAATTACTACTACCTTTGTTTCCTAACTTTCGTGGGATTTGAAAAACATCTTACCTTTGTCTTTTAAAGTTAGGCTTCATTTTGTTGCTGAATGACATTTCCAAAAGAAAGGGAGACTCTTTACCTGGAAATACACTTTGCCCTAGCTTATATAACTTGAAATCTTTATCCAGTTTCTTTTACTGAGTCCTAGCTTGTCTTTAAAAACTATGTACCAAATATTTCAATGACAGGTGTCAACTTTAAATTTTTCTCCCTCAGAAACTCTAGTTTCACCAGATGGTGAGCGCATAGATAGCCACAGCTGCTAGTGCTAAGATAGGAAACCCCTCTCCTCTTCTGTAGAAGAGCATGCAAACGTAGATGGTTCTCATATTTGGGGTGAGTCCTATAGGATAATTTTTGAGATCTCATCCGGACCTGAGCTTACTCATGAAGCCCTGGTATTTTTGTGGAGCCCCAGGTAGGGAATGAACAGGCAATTAGAGGAATAAGTGTGTTTAGTCAGGTTTCTGATACCCCTCAGCAGGTACCTATCCTTTGCCTCTGCAGTTCAGAAACCTTTAGTACCCACCATTCCTTTATTTAACTCTAAGCTGTAGGTTTCACAATGATCTCTGCATTTTCTCAAGAGTCCTTCACAATTAAGTTGTGTGTTCCCATTTAGAGATTAGGGAGGGAAACAGATTGAGTAAGTAATTAAACTTACAAATAAACTGTCAATATTATTTTCAGTTCCTTGTTGCATTATAAAAAAGAAATCCCCTTAAAACTAAAAGGTTCCATATTTGGTTTCAGTCTTTAAACCAACAATTCAAACTCCTAAACTACTACAGCTGCTAGTTTTAGTAACTGCTTTACTAAGTATTTTCTACTTTAAAAGTGTTAAGAGCCCAATGGTGGAAAAAGGTGTAAATCTACATACACAAGAGTCTACTTATGAAATGCTGCAAAATTTGAAAACTTAAGTTCCAATGATAATGTAATTGTTTTAGTCTGAGTATCTGTCATAAAAAAGGTTTGAGTTAAATTGTGCAGTTCCTGATGAAACAATATAGAATGTCTACTTCATGTCTGAAATTAGACATCTTTAAAAAGCTAGATTTTACTCTTTATTTTAGCTTTCCTTCTTAAAGTCTTTAAGATTACATGGAGAAATGTAATATAGAATGATCATAATATACATATTAATGAAATTGTTAGCAATTCAAATATAAAATATGGCAAACAGATTACTTTTACTGACAAGAAAACCAATTAATATTTTCTGACCCATTTTTCAACTTACTAACTTTAAACCAAAATACCATTCTGTTTCACAAAGTTAAATGAATGTCTCATGATCACATACACACCTCTACTAACAGTTAAGCAATAAAAGAAAACTATTCAAAAGGAGATCTCAGGGGGTTTTTTTGTTGTTGTTTTTAAACTAAAATTACTGTTCTTAAAGTATCCGATATCCGCTGAATTTAGAGATATACAATGTACTTGACACATAAAAATTCACTTAATTAGGAATGTCTGTACAACTTGCCCAAGTGTTTCCATGAGAGGATTGGAAGCCTTTGGATCCTTTTCTAAAAATCTCATCATAATATGTGACTTCAAAACCATTTTCTCACTAAATTCCTTTATTATTTATGAAAATTAGTCTGAAAAAGACAACAGTATAAAGTCATCCTGTTGTCTTTTTCTTTACAAATCCCCTTTGAGAATTTAGAAAATCCCACCGCCATGAGACTATATATGCTACGAATGCTAGAAGAAGCTTTGTTAATTACAACACGCATGCATTTTTTTCCTTCAGTTTCTAGCTGAATTTTTAAAATCAAAGTCTTACACTAATTACATTATATTAATTACATTAATTTACATCCACATTATAAAGATTGCCCAGGTGAATCAAGTATATATATATTCTTCAATCAAGCCAAATATTAAATTTCAGTGTGTGCCAGACACTTTGCTAATAAGAGAATGTGTCTATCTCCCAGGACATGTCTAGTAAGAGACAGACACAAGTTCATTCTGCAAGTATATACTGCAGCCCATGTCCATGTCAGTTCATTAAACAAACAGGTACTGCAGCCTGCCACTATTTTAAGGGCTGTAATTGCTCTAACCATTGTCAGGGATTTGGGAGCCAAGATGAAGGATTTAGGGTAAAGTAGGTAAAGAGGTGAGAGTATCTAAAACATTTAGATAATAAAAGTCTATTTGCTTTTAATAAAAATTAGCTGTTTCATATAGATAAGAAATCTCCTTCCCCAAGAGATTAAAACATTGTGTTAGCCTTTAAAAGGGCACTCCATTGGCAACTGCACTTAATTTTTGAAGTTATGAGAATACAGTATGTGGCCAACACCAAATCTAAAATTACTGAATTTACCTGCTTGAATGAAAAAGAATGACATTACATAACTAAGTTAGTGGACCAAAAATATTGTCCATCATGATTAATACAAACATATGACTATTTTAAATGTTGCATTACCTCTCTTTTGGGAAATAACATCAGAAGTCCTGTGCTTGGTTCTGACCATTCAGTGCCCTCAATTTTGTTAGCAGAGCCTAAGACACTTGGACACTTCCATCTCCAAGGGAAAGGGGGAACATTCCCATGCATGCTTTGTGTTTATGTCTTACTTTCTAGTCTTTGCTTTTCAAACCTTTTAAAGTCAACTCTCTACATTTTAAACTTTATAAAGTGTTTATGTTTCTTTTTAGTGTCAAGGCCAATAGAATGTTAAGATGACAGTGATTTAGCGGGCTCCAAAGTCCTAAAGATATACTTGCACAGCGCTAACTTGTAGCAATTCAGTGGACGCAGAGAATGCACTCATGGATTACACATCCCAAAGAAAACCGGGATCAGGGGCACTCCACACACTAATACTTTCATTGCCAAAAAAAGGCACCATATAGCACAAAGGGATTGATACTAAAAATGCTTTTAATGTAGAAGCCTGAAATGCTGGTAACATTTTCTAAGGCAATAACATTCATAGATGTCAAATTACGGCTGCTTAGTATCTTTCTAGAGACTCACATGAGTTTTCTTAAGTAGTTAAAAATCGTACCCAAAGCCTGCATCACCGATAAACCCTAAGCGCCCTGCCTGCAAGTGTGTCGCCAGTCTTTCAACAACTCCCCCTCCCACCCCTTCAGATCTTGGAGTTAGTGTACTTCCAGACACACCCCATCCTTTTATTAGTACAGGACCCAAGAGACAAATATGGGAAGTGCCACATAGGGAGGGACTCCTAGAGCCCACCATGCCGGGATCCTGACCAAGCCCTGGCAGGACACTGCCCACACTTCGCTCAGGTGCCCTTCCTGCGAGGACTGCGCCGCGTCCCTCCCGAGCCGAAGCTGCAAGCCAGGGGATCGCTGCGTCCACTGCGCGGGGTCCCCGGCCCGACGGGGCTGGCGCCGGCCAGCAAGCAGCTCGCCCAGTGATGATAGCGGCTACGGCCCATGGGACGGGGGAGAATATGGTACTCCCCAACTCCCTCTGCTCTTTCCATCCATCCAGAGTTTCTGCAGCTCCGACGAGCAGCCTCGCGGTCTCTGCGAAGTTTCTGCCCGGCGAGGGGCGCCGGGATGGCTCGGAGTTGCCCACCGGCCGGGCTGGGAGTAGCTGGACGAGGCCGAAGAGGGCGGCGCGGGAGGAAGGGGCGGGGGCGCGCGGCCCGAGGGCGCGAGTGCGGAAGCGCGGCGCAGGCTCCGCCGGGGCCTCCCTCTTTCGAGGCCTCCGGGCTGGCCCGAGCTCCGCGGCC